>NW_027104275.1:77278-587152 GCF_902728285.1 Clytia hemisphaerica | reverse complement strand
GGGGGGTACTTAGGCAAATGGAGAGTACGGTATGTGCCGCCGTTAAGGGTACCTTTGTTGAATTTCCCGCTAAGGGTCGGAAAAATTAGAACAAAATTTTGATTCTTTCAGCTACTTTCTACCCCCTTTGTTTGTTTTCTCCTTTTTAGTCCCGGTAAGTGTCCAAAGTTCGAAAGTCGGGCAGCACCCTCCCCCCACTAGCTCGCAACCTTAGTAACCCCCCTCCCCCTTTGGGACGTACGATAACAATGATAATGTAATGTAATGATATATCTTTCTTTTTCAGGTCTATGTACATTTAAAAATCTCCTAAACGAAAAATAACCCTAAGGGCTTTCGAGCTCGAAAGGACATGAAATGAAAATACTATGTACATTAAAAGGAAGTCTACAATGTGTCATAATGAATAAACAACAATAAACATTACAACAACAACAACAACAGATTTAATTAAATCTGTATATAAAATTGAATTGGGTGTGTAGAGAAGGAATAATACTTTATTAAGTGACGAACAGTCTTGATTTAAGTTTCTTGGTGAAAATCGAAAAGCTACTGGTGGATAAATCCAGGCAAAAATGGTTCCAACAATGAGGGCCATAAAAACGAATGGGAGAAGGAGAGTCAGCAAAAACTAAAGTTGTCAGTGAATTGGATGCAGGTTGACGCGTGCCAAGATTATGAATTGGTTTACTGAATAACATGTTAAGACTTTTAGGTGATATTTTATGGATGAATTTATAGATGAGTTTATTGCATTCTAGTTTATAGAGGGAATTGATGTTAAATGCATTTAGTGGTTTCATATTATTTTTATAGTAGATTTTTTCTATCTTGTATGATATACTGTTTATCAGAGAATTTAACTTACCTAGGCCCTTGGTGCTAGGTGAGCCCCAAGATGTGATACAATATTGTAAATGACATTGTATAAAAGCATGATAAAGAGAAGATAAACAATGAGGAGAAATTAAATAACTTAATTTACGTACTCTCGGGTACCTAATAGCCGTCCCCCCCCCGCTAATTAATTTTTCGAAAATTTTCCACCCAGGACATTCTTATTCCAAACCCCCCGCTTATTAATTTTTGGGAAAATGTTTTTGAAAGTTCTCTCTTTTGTCCTAATTCTGCTGTATTAGCCTCCTTTTCAAAAATTTTCCTCCCAGGACATTTTTATTCCAACCCCCCCGCTTATTAAGTTTTGAGATTTTTTCCAACCCCCCCGCTTATTCCAAAAACCCCCCGGCTATTAGGTACTCGAGAGTACAAGACCAGAGCCTTGTTTTACTTTGTTAGCTACATGATGGATATGAGCTTGCCAATCTAGTTTTTCATCAATAATTATTCCAAGATATTTGGTTGAGCTTACTCGTTGAACTTGGTTACCTGATATCAGAACATTGAAATTTTCCACTTGTTTTTTACCTGTGAAGAGAAGAAAGCAAGATTTTTTAATATTTAATGATAGCCTATTGTTCACCAACCAATTATTTACAAGTTGTAGTTCTTCATTGACCAAATTCTCTAGGGTTTGAGGGTCGTCATCGCATAAAAAGAGAGATGTGTCGTCAGCAAATAGGGTAAATGAAAATTTAGCTGATGACAGGGGAAGATCATTGATATAAATAAGGAAAAGTGTGGAACCTAGGACTGAGCCTTGGGGAACTCCGTATTCCATTTCAAGAGGGGTTGATGTTTCTGAATCAATACTTACAACTTGTTTTCGGTTGGATAAGTAACTTTGAAACCACTTGTTCAGTGGACCCCTTATTCCAATTGCATTTAGCTTACTTATGAGAATATCATGGTTGACTGTATCAAATGCCTTAGCTAGATCAAGCAGAATAGTACAGCAGATCTTTTTCTTTTTAATTTGTGAATATATTTCATCAGTCAACTTTAACACAGCATCTGAGGTAGACTTACCTGTCTGAAAACCAAATTGGTCTTGGCAGAGTATGTTCTTATCTATGAGGAACTTTTTTATTCTATGGTTTATGGCCTTTTCAAAGATTTTATCAAAAATAGGAAGAACTGAAATGGGTCGGTAATTTGAAATATCATGCTTATCACCATTATTTTTAAAAACTGGTGTAACTTTGGCAGTCTTGAGATATATTTGTACACAACGTTAAATAATAATGAGAAGACAAAATAAGGTTCCGATTCACAAATGACCTTGGTTATAAATAATTATTCACTAAACGCCCCCTTCGAATAAAAAATAACCACCTTCCTCCCGAAAACCAAAATAAAAATATTTAATAAACGCTCGTCGTGGGATGTGGTGGCTTTTTTTAGCCCGGGAAAAATAGAAAAAGCTGACGCAGCAAAAAAAAAAAGCTACTTCAAAATGGTAACGCGATGTGTTGGCCCACGTGTGTAGGAGGAGCAGGCAGGTGTTACAGAAGCTGTCAATTCAGAGCACAGTAAAAAGGTATTCTTCATATTTTTCATATGGTTAATTTATATACAGTAGAGTTTCTTTAACTCAAACCTCTATAACTGGAATTTCTTTTTAAAAAACTCGCTCAATCAAGTTTTCTCTTCCCTCTCACAGATAACTCTCCTCGCAAAACACAGCGATCTGTTATTATATCGGATTCAAAATATCAATAGATTTCAATTTTCGTAGAAAAATTTATCAATCAACAAAACTTTTTAATTTATCCTTATTGTATTTATGGTCTGTTCTAGCCTGGGAATCCAAGCGTTAAACTTTTTTCACAGTCTAGTTTATGATATTTTTGCTGCTGGTTTAACGCTTGGCGCAGGTAACTCGCCTGCAGGGACATTTTTCCCTGCAATACAGGTTTGGCCTGATTGGCCAGCTTTCGACGTATTACTTAGCAGTACTTTCGCTCGCATTTTGATTATTTCGATGCGCACGCATAATTTATGGAAAAAGCTGACTCTGCAGAAAAAAGGAAAACAAATGAAAATGAAAACATAGATTCATTTCAAAACAAAATGGCTGTTGGCTGGAAGTCTAAATACATGTGGCTAATGTTTTTATTTGGTTTTTAGTATTTTTTAAAGTCTTTATAGGGGGGGGGTTTCAGGGGTCTTAAATACCGTCATACCGACAAAATTTTGGGTCAAATACTGTAATACCGTCGGTGAAGGAAGCCTAATACAGATACCGATATTATATTTATGTTTTTCGAAAATAAGGAATTTTCAGTTATCAAATCTATTGTGTAGTAACAAATTAGAAACTGTACAAACAAGTCTTGTACTTTATGAGGCCCCCCAGTCAACCCTCAATTCAGGTATTCACGCACAAATTTTTGCCAATTCACGTATTCACGCGCGAAAAAACCATTTTCAGGTTCACGCACCAATTTTGCTTTTACATCTTTGGTTAAACGATTGTGACCTTATTGGGCTAAATTTAACTTTTTTATGGTATCTTTTAAACAGATTGACCTATTCTTATACCAAACATTTTCGCCAATATATAAAGTTTCTTGCTAGTTTTGTGAGCTTATTCTCGATATCGTCGGCCTCTTTTACAGCTATTTGAGCTTTCATAAAGCAATATTTTAGGTCTGCCGCGCCAAAGTTACTTGCTTGCTACGGGAGGCAAATGCAAAATTAAGCCTTTCCCCCAATAATTTCTTCCTGGCAGACTTGTAAGATGTCTATTATATTGAGAATTAATTTGAAATTGAGGTTTGGGCCACAACACAGGCTTCATAGAGGTGGTGCTGTGGTGCAACTAGAGGACGCGAATTCTAAAGTTGAATTCCCTCTCCTATCGGAGGAAAGAAAAGAAATGGAAAATAAGAACGCGAGCGAAGCGAGCGCGAAAATTTTTCGACAATTTTCGCTCTCCTTTGTTATTGAAAAAACGGCCTTAATACGCTATTGTAGCCAAGTATGCCTTGTTTGGTCACACAATTTTTAATTTTATTTAACACTACTATTTGTTGGGAAAAATATGGTACGGCGAGCGACCTGGTGCAGCGTTCCAAGAGTTTCGCCCAAGAAAAAATTTAAAATTTAGAATGCCTAGATTGCCTGAAAACGCATCATGTGCATCATGATGTGAATTATTTTTTAATCGTTCGATGCTGCACAAGATGTTTTTAGAACTACCTACTTTTACTAATTATTGAAGGAGTAAATACCGCCTTTACCGTCTCTACGTTACTGCATTATCAGTGCATTGTATTGTAGTAGCAATATAAGTGAATACGGAGAGACGACCATATCATTTATTGCTAACGGAGAAAACTTAATCTAGACTCATTCGTTGGATGCCATTATTGCATCACAAAAGTTGTCATTAAAAATGCGCCCGCAGAAAAATAACGAAAATATTTGTTTAGATATCGTAAAGTTTTGCTTATTTTGAATAACCTCACCATGACAATAAGTCAATAGGACATCCAAGATCGTGCGAGCGAAGCGAGGAAGAAATTTTACTGGTTAAAATAGCGGAATAGACTTATCATTTTTGAAAATTTTCTGCATGAAACTCGTGAAGAAACTAAAAGGTAAATAGTTTTATACCGAAATACCGTTTTTTATTAATAGAAATATCGAAATACCGACAAAAAAACAGGCAATTTACCGATACCGGTAGAAAATGAAATACCGTAATCCCGTCGTTTTTTTCTCGTAATACCGATTTACCGGGGGTAAAAAGGCCCGATACCGTCATACCGTAAAAGTGAAAACCCCCCCTTTATAGATTGTGGAGTTTTATGGTAAGTTGATTATGTGTGTTTGCCTGAGTTTCCAAAGTTCAGAAACTCTGTCAACAAGGGTTCACACACAGACCGTTTATAATATTCTGTGTCAGACTAATCTACCTGCACCAAGCTCTATAATTTTAGAACTTTGTGAGGTGAGGTATTTTTTGTTTTTTCTAAGATTATGAGCTTGAATTCCCAGGCTAGGTCTGTTCCTACAGTCAAAATTTTAGGTCTGTAGCATTTACTGTACAAAATTATGTGAATTCTGATTTGCGGGATCTGAGAGGGGATTTCTAGGGATTTTGAGGGATCTGAGAAAACCAAAGTGCTCTTTTTCAAGAAACCTTATTGTAGTTTTCCGAAATTTTAGATTTTGGTCTATTTCGTACATCAATTGCACTATATAGGTAATCATAGAAAAAACAAAAAATACTTCACCTCACAAAGTTCTAAGATTATAGAGCTTGGTGCTGGTAATCTGATAACAGCTGTTGATAATTTTCTTACGTGCACGAGGAACCTCTGAAGGCACTTGAAAATTATACATCTGAGGAAAATACTCCTCCTGCGGAAAATTTTACAGCAAGAATCTTGTTGTGTGCCAGAAAGTCAAAAACTGATATGGTTGCCCTATTCGTAAACACAATCATGCAACTTTGTTGTCATCCCCAGTCTTTTTAGACGAACGCGGTCCTTACGATTTTGACATAGCATATTCGTCAGATTGTATGTTTTCACCCATCCGTTTAGAGCTTCAGCATTTTAACTCTACAAATAAAATACAAACTGATGATATGCACATAAAATATAAGGAAGGAGACCGCCTTATAGTCAAGCTAATCAAAAAGATGCGGCTCTTTCACACAGTCAGGGCCTCTTTGGTCTTTTATAATATTAGTTCGGATAGAATAAAAACATACCTGATCAAAACAACCAAACCTTCTGTCTTGCGTTTACTCTTTCCTTCCCAACAACTTTCGTTTTTGCTTATGTAGGTTTTAAAATCCACAAGTAATGAATCTCTTATACATAGCTTTATCTGAATAAATCAGGTGAAAATCTTACGTCAGGTTTCATTCCGTACGTTTTTTATCCACGTGGTGAACCGGTTTCCCCAATTCCCCGATAATTAAAAATTGGAACTTTCCCGTGGGCGCGGTTGGGCGTACCCGCCATCGGGAAATATTTTTCGCGAAAATTTACCGTATTCTAACGCTAATATAATCTAGATAGGAAACAAATATTAAATTTGATTCTTTTTTTGTTCGTATTTCTAAATTTCACGATAAAAAGGACTATTTACACCTTATTTTCAATCGACATTGACATATTTAATGATGTCATTATCAATGCCGTGCATATTTTGTCAGCGCAGTGCATATTTTGTCAACATGTTTTTCATTGGATAAATACCACTAAAATATACAAGAGAAGTAAACAGAAATTTATCGCCGCGAGCACGGCTTAGCTAAGCGATGGGATGCTTCTGAAGGCCTTTGAATTTTCTCGTGCTCAGAGGAATTTCTCGATATCTCTACAGGAACTAGCAGTAAGTTTTATGTTCTTTGAATATGCTGTTAGGGGTTTTTAGACCAATATAGTTTGATTTCCTAAAGATCACAAACAAGCGAGGGGTCCCTCTCACATCCATTGCTGATATCAGCACTTTGTTACAAAATTTCTTGTTTTGCTGATTTTTAGTCAGCAAGATTTGAATAAAAACATTTTAATTATGCAAAAAATGGCTAGTTCGAAACACGGGTTACGGGGTACGGGTCATGGGGTACGGGTATGGGTCACAGGGTACGGGGCACGGGCAAAATATAACGAACGCACATATGATAGTACTAGTATAGTATGTCTGAAACAATTATATACGAATAGTATTATCATGAAAATTTAAAAATAATACATGTCACCCACAAATATTGACAAAATGATATTGAATGACAAAAATATTGTCAAAATCATAAGATATAAGGCCTCTGAACCAATTTACAGGAAAATGTTTTTTTATACTCAATAGGATGCTAATTATGTGAAATGTGACTAGATATAGATTGACATATTTTAAAACGATTAAATGCTGCAAGATAGTGTTTTTAGAGATATGAGTACAATTAGGTTATTTCTATTAAAAGTTCATAATGGCAGGTGGACAATATTGACACATTTATATAAGTACCATCTTCTTTATGTTATTATCTATTAAAAATTATATTCATACTCAAGGTGATGGAGGGGATATAATGAGATATGATTTAACAATAGCCGGACTATCATTTCCTTGAGAAAGCTCTGTTTTCAGACGATGGGAATTGTAATATGTATATTACTTACGTATAACATATAACATGCATATAGCGTTATAAAAGTGTATTATTGATAATATAAGCTTGTTATATGCATGTAATATGTTGCAGTGTTTTCCGGTCAGCATTATACACAACGCAAACTTCGAAAGCACATGGTTAGATTTTGAAGTTTTAAATAGTCATACGTGGATAAAATACCTTAAAATTGATTTTTCAATAATTTTTGGTGTTTTTAAAACATTTTCTGTTTGAATTACTTAGATCTGAGCTACCCTGTCACCCCGTGCTCCATGACCCGTGCCCGTGCCCCGTGCCCCGTCTTTCAAACTAGCCGTGCATAAAAGATTCTTTTAATGATGTGCACCTTTGGGCCAAATGTCATGTTCGCCAAACTGAGCTGATCAAAGAACAAGTTTGGCTGACGTCAGCATTTTTGGCGAAATATCTTTTTTTGGATGAAAAATTAATTACCATAGAATCGTCTAATATCAACATGCGTCTTGTTATCTCGACATAGATGTATGCTGATCTTCGAAATAAAAAAATCAAACATAAACAAATAGATATCAAAGTTACCAATCAATCACTAAATTGTACTTTCCCTGTCACATCACAGATTGTTGATATATGTGACCCCCCAAGCCATATGGAGTACATTAAAAATAAGACCGGTATTGGTGTGGTCATGCTTCTGCCGCTTTTGGACTGGTTAATTGTGCGACTAAAAGCTGAAAAAAGCGGCCAGAAGACCGCACAGTACCGGACAAAGTGCGGACGATGGTGCGGTCCCTGCCGTTTGTTTATATTTCTTTCGTTTGCCGTAAGAATTTCAGCCTTGAGTTCAAACAAGCAAAACAATAAAAACAATAAAAAACAAAATGTCCGCACCATGACCGCACTGAATACCGCGCTCATTCTAATGGTGCTCTTTAGTGACCGATCAAGTGCGTTTGAATGGAATTTCTAGGAAAGATTTTTGGATAATTTCTGGTAGATACAAAGGTATCATTTTACCGCACGGTAATCTTTTTGCTGCTTTTTTGCCGCACATTTTATCGATTTGTCTGCACCAAGACCGGTCTCATTTTTAATGTACTCCAAATCGCTTGGGGGTCACATATGAGAAATGTGAAGTGTTATTACTTATGTTTGAAAAAAAACTTTTAGTGATGTAAGTCATCACTAAAGAACTAATTAGCATGCTTTCAACTAAGATATTAAAATCAAAACAAAATTTTGCACGCAAGGAATTTTTTAGTAGACCTTTTACCTAGACAGGAGAACTGTCCTTTATTTTTTACAATCTGATGTATACAGGACAAGTATGACCTGTGAGGCAGCTTTCTGCCTCAAAAATTTACAGTTGGAAATTCGAATTTAGCGCTGTCCTTGCTTACTAAAATAAAATACCAAATTTCGGAGCTTGCACTTTATCTAAGAAAGTGTGACCAGTAAAAGAGTAACAAAATTTGATTGGCTGTGTTTTCAACCGTCATTAGGATCCGGGAAATTCAAACTCTCAGCTCAAACCATGCTATATATTTTGCCATCAGTATATAAAATAAGAAATCATAGCTTCGATCTCCAGGCTACTTTTTACTGTGAAAGGAGAATGATAAAAGGAACCCGGTTTCCTTTTGGATTTAATGTGACTGCCATACTGGCCATCACAGCATGCAGCCTTTTAGTGCCTGGAATGTGTTTTCATGATAAATAAGGAGGGGGAACCAGGCCAACTAAGCGCACAAATTATTTTTATCACATGACTTGAAATGTAATAAAATTGTAAAATTTTAATGATGGGCACGAGAAAGTTTGCATGCGTTTCATGTTTCATATATGTTATGTGTAAAATTGCTTATAATTTGGCTGCTTTTTTAATTAAAAGAATTACAATGTTTACTGAACTTCTAGTTTGATGGATGAACTTGTTTGATTAGAATGATACCAAGAATTTCATTCAAGGTTTGTTTTGATTATTTTACAGATCTGGTGTCGACTTTAAAGGAGGGGTGTCGATATTAGACAATTCTACCGTATGGCATAGCCATAGTTGTTTGGGAGAACGCGCCGGTCAATTGCATAACTAATTACTCCACACTTCAGTGAATGCAGGTAAACCAAGCAGGAATTTAGATATTATTTATAAGTTTTTAATTCTTCAGAATTACGACTCAATAGCACTGCAAAATCTTCCTGTGCGACGTCCTAAAAAGTATTAGCTTGAGTATTACCGTGAAGTCAGGTAACTTGCATAGCCCTTAAATGAATAACCTGGCTGGTCATTATTAAGATACAAAGTTAAATCAAAACAAACCTGATTTTGCGGATGCTAAAATATTTCTAGATATCTCCTAATCAGGAAATGATGTTTTGTATAATTATCAGTCCTTCAAAGTTCCATACAAACAAAACTCAACATCCTTACAAAAATTGTCTTTTTGATTTCCCAAACATTCGTCTTACGCGTTCACTTCCACAATAATTTATGTAATTGCTATTTCGGTCAGTTGGGTTCATCATATTCCGAGATTGGAAATTAGACAAGACTAGAGGATTGATGGTGATGCCACCTAAGAATAAGAAAGAAAGAAAGGAATTCCTCAGTTTTATGCATATATTACTTTGCACTATATTCTATTCACTGCTGGAGCGCACTTTTTGTAGTTGGAATACCTCTTTTTACTTGCAAGATTGATGGTAACTTTTCATCTTCGTTATTTTTACAATGAAGCACAACCGAAAAAAAAACGAAACTTCAGAAAGTTGCTTATCTGTGAGTAAACGATTCTGACAATTAGCAAGATTGATGATGATACTTTTTTTTGGTCGGCCAAATGTCTTGTATTGGGGGTTATATTCTTGAGCACTAAGCCTACGCGAGATTGAAGCGTTTAGGTGATGGCACAAAACTCAAAAAAGCTGGTGTTTCGAAGTGTTTCCGTGCAATTGAAATATCGCTCTTTGTGACAGACTGATTATGTTTGATATCATTATTAAATTTGAGGTTGCACGTCCAGCAGCGGGTTGGTCTAAAAAGCAGGGTAGCCAATTGGGCTAGGTCATGGGGTACCTAAATATTTTACAGACCAGAATAGAAATACCGAAAATGAATGCATAGAACCACATTTTACTGACCAGGGAGCATGAATCTGATTGATGCTTAGATTGATCATGTATGATTCCAAAGATAAACAAAGATATAAATTACCACGTGTTAATGCACGAGGAGTAAGAAATAGAGCTTCATTATAATATATTTCCAAAGACTTTTTGTACCTATTATATGCTGCCATATTTAAAATTTAAGGAATTAATTGTTTGAAACATCTAAACATGATTTAAATTAAACAATAGATTCAATAACAAAGGATTGTGAAGATATGACAAGATTAGAGATCATATGGCCCAAAGGTGATTCCAAAGCTATTATCATCGAATTACAGCTTCACAGAAATAACAATTAAAAACATAAATAAAATCTAAATCTAAAATATTAAAAACTGTTTTGTATATATTTTTTATTCGGGTCTGTAAATTTTCAAACGAAAAATGGTGCCAGGTCTCTTGAGAAGTAACAAAGTTCAGTACCTTTGGAAAAAAGGCTATTGTGGCTGAAGTTCGAAAGGAATCTTAAATTTTATTACATGGAATCATTAACAAGATGTTGTAATAGTTATTTCCACATGAAAACAGATTTCAGTTTTCCAAAGTTTAGGCAAAAAGAGGTACCCCATAACCTAGCCCAATTGGCTACCCTGCTTTTTAGACCAACCCTCCAGCAGCCATCGTATTACATGTCTGAATTCCCGCCATCTTGAAATTTATGATCTTGCATGATTTTTTATTATCAAACCACGCTGTTTTATTTACCCGCGATAACTGTCGTCAAGCAACTCGCCAAAAAATTTGCGCGCCAAATATAAGATTCTAAAACTGCGAGCGGAGCTGCATAGTTCATTTGTTTTGGAGTTCTACTGCTTTGGTCAGGCATTTGATGGCTATGCAAGTTTCTATCCACTGATGCAAGTGACCGACTTCACGATAGGGTTTTATTTCTGTAATACAGAGAAGATAATTTCGGGTCTAAAGTGCTGAAGTAATATAATATGAACTGTCAAAAGGTCGTTGTGTTCACCCAAAACGACCATTCCAGTGAACTACACTATCCAATGCCCTTCTTTGGATGTATGAAGTGAGAAGTGGAAACAGTGATTAAAAATTACAGGTTTTCTACAAAATGAACAAAAACTCGAAAAAGGTTAAGTGAAAAACAATTCTGAATGCGAAAAAAAGGTTTTGTGAAAAAAAAACTTGAGTGATATAATTCTAAATTCTAATTGAAAATGAAACATTGAGTGACGTCATAATTTGCAAATTGCTAACTCAAAGTTTTCTAACTCAAAGATTCAGGGCCTCTAAACTTTTTACAGGGATTACTTGGCAATTTGTTTAGTCAACTTGTCAGCGTTGAATTGTTAAGATAAAAGACGTAAGACTAGCTTTTTAATCCTGATATAGGATTTTAAGTTTAGACTGAATATGGGCTATTCCATTTTTCATCCAGATAGGCAGGGGGTATCGACAAACTTTTCCACAACCCTGCCGATGCCGTCAGACCAGACGGTACTAATTGAAAGACCGATTGTAATCGAAGTAATCAGTAATGATCGCAATCAAAGGTGGTCCCATATCAATTTTATCAGTGAATACTTATTCGACATTTTCTTCAACTATTTTCAATTTGTTTATTACTTTCCCAATGATTATACTTTCGATCATTTTACCAAGTTTATGCATGTGTGTTTTTTTTTTGGAACGGAGACGGTAAGGTTAAAATTTGTCTACATCCTGACTGACTATGGACAACGGTAAATCACCACGGGAAAATAACTCAAAGTAAACCAACTCTACTTTGGGTCATTCTTATTGCTCGCGCTTTTTTAAGCCAATGTTCTTGGTTGTTTTTTTAAGATTATATGATTGAGGAAAGTCCACTGAAGTCAAGAGATCAAAGGAACAGTTTAATGAGAAGTTATGGAATGTTTTTTGGTTAGAATTACTGTATATTTTTTCACTCGTAACTAATATTCTATCGTCATATGGACCACCGAAGTAATCAACTGGTTATAGAAGTTTAACAATCAAACGGCTGTTGAGTCTTCAAAAAGTGGTTAAGAAAGTGATTGAATACTCAGTTGTTGTTTTTTAATTTGGTACTCGAAATTCAATTGTTAGTCAATAATTAGTCTTTTGATTACTCTGGTCATTATTGAATTCATTGATTAGTACCGTCTGGCCCAGACACCAGGTATGTCCTTGTCGCGTGTCTGGAAAACATTACTTTTAGAGACTGAACCTGTGGTCTACTTGATGTACTCAAACAATCAGGCTCATATGGGAGTCAATTTTGCCATACCTATTCAGCCCGCTTTTATGTGAACTTAGTTGACAGTGCATCCGCCCATTAACTCAACCACGCTTTCATTTATATGTCCATGTGGTTTGCTTATCTTGCCATGCAGTTCACTTATCTAGCCAAGCGGTTCACTTATCTAGCCAAGCGATCTGTTAGTCCGGGGATGGAAAAATTTGTTTCATTCCCTGACATTTGTCGCGTATTATCCAGGACATTAGCACGGTTGTTTTTTTTCAGAGGGGTTTGAGCTTGGTTGGATTTTCCAAGCGGCTTTTGTTCATGTTTCATATTTTCTAAGGGGATCATTGAAGGTTTCTAGGAGCTTCCAGGGGTCATTGAAGATGTCATGGGCAGGGTTCTTTCCAGAAGGTCTCAATCGAACAGAAACGACAATCAAACTAGTGAACCCAAATCGAACACAATCAACTGATTGAAATTCAATTGTCAAACGCCATCGAATCTCAATCAATACCACAATTTTCAGATTCGATTGATAGTCAATTATGTTCGATTAATTCAATTGTGTTTGTTGGATTTCCAGATTCTGCCTTTCTCGTTAAGTGAAGTCGGCACAAAACATTGTTTATGGTTGATGTACGGCTCTATATAACTTTTGCTCAGGCAAAATAAAAAAATGTCTTGTTTCCGAAAATCAACCAGGTGAACTTTTCTTTGAGAGTCACCCAGTCAGGGATATGATCAAATTAGCCAATAGTCGGTTGTTAAATAAAATTAAGGAATCATTATAGACACTGGAACAACTGACTGATTTTTGCCAATTTCACATGTTCAGCCTTGTCCGCCGTAATTACATTATTGTTCACCTTCCTTCAATCATTAAATGACTTTCATAGAATTTTAGTTGCATCAACAAAATAAACGTATCCTATTCCCAAATGAGACTTTCCTCTGAGATTGAATCTCATCTACTCTCGGGTACCTAATAGCCGGGGGGTTGGAATAAGCAGGGGGGTTGGAAAAAATCTCAAAATTTAATAAGCGGGGGGGTTGGAATAAAAATGTCCTGGGTGGAAAATGTTTGAAAAATTAATTAGCGGGGGGGGACGGCTATTAGGTACACGAGAGTAGTTAATTACTAATTATACATCCTTATGACGTTTTAAAAATTGCAAGAAAGATTCAAAAACTTGTTGTATAAGAATTGACATCAGAAGTTCTCAAACTTCAACCTCAAAAAATCCATCAGGCCACTTCATTTCACCAAAAGGTGGGGAGAAGACAAACCGTGGACCCCCGATATGGACCACCAATATGGACCCCATTATGGACCCCCAATATGGACCACCCGAGTGGACCCCCCTTGAAATGTGATGTGTATGATATTTAAACATTTTACAGACCAAATTAATTTTTTAATTATAGTTCTTTTATAATGTTTTGATGCTGAGGATCATTGAGAACATAACATATTGTTGGAATATAAAGTATTTGTCATATTTAGATGAAATTTTGGTCTTAAAATCCTTAGATTTGCCTTCTTTTTTTTTTAAGTTGGTCTGTAAATTATTCACACTAAAAAGCGAGGAGATTCCATAAAAAAAAATAAACAAACATTGAAACCAAAACTCGAAAGACACACAAGGAAAGATCTTCAACGAAAAACCATTCCATTTCTTTTATATAACTATGAAGAATAAAGGCAAAGTCTTTAGAACTTTAATAAACAAAGGTAAGATTTTCATCTTTTTGACTTGAAGTGGCGTTCAGATAGCTTTAAACTGTTAAAGTTGAAAAGTTATAGTCAGAAAAGAAATATGGAACTTATCATCATCCCCATCACGAACTTTTTGTTCTCGACTTTAGAAACAGATGATACCCTGAACACCCCTGATGCATTTACACAAACTCACTTGTATTGAACGTGAGCTGTTTTACTGGCTGTGTGTGTGCATAGATTCTACCTGGGGTGTTAGACTCAAAGAATTTTCGTAAGCGGGGAGGGGGAGGGGTATTATTTTGTTTAACGACTGCCTGGGTTAGACACTCACAGGGGAGGTACTTAGGCAAAAATGAATGGGCCATTCCAGTTTTTATTTGCTACCCCAGATGGACGACATTGAATTTCCGTAGCAAATTGCTTTCAAGAAAGTACTGTAAGTCTCTGGAATTTCCATACTGTAACAAAAATTTACAAAATACCTATCAAATGTCAAAACTGTAGAATTCCGTTACTGTAACCTAAAAAAATCATGGAATTCCAATACTTTAATGCAAAATTAAGTAAAATTCATGGAATTCCAATACTTTCTCTTTAAAGTTTGCCTGGAATTCCGTGCCAAAATTATTTAAAAAATTTATGTCATCAATACGGGGACGTGCCACTTTTGTCACTTTTCTTGCTCTGACACTAGTCTGGAAATTGCGGCTTGTGCGCCTGATATCTTGATTTGAGATCTGCTGCCTTCAACTTTATGCAGTTAAGTTGGCGCAGCTCCGGCGTAACATTTCCCTTCTTTCCAGACTGGGCACAGGGTCTACTTTTTTATCATTTTAGCATTTTTCGGTGACAATTAGTATCTGTCAGGGTCTGTTTTTCAATCTCCAGCGGCACCTCCCCGTCAGTCGTTAGGACCCTGTCGACGCACCGGACTGTCTGGTGTATTTGTCCGGTGGCAAAAAATATCCTTTCGCTACACCGGACACAATAAGTCCGGTGTCAGTCCGGTGTTGCATACAGGGAATTTTGGACGCCGGACATTTATGAAACAAAAAATTAAGGAACACCGGACGCACCGGACTGGTCATGTCCGGTGTTTTGATTGTCCGGTGGAAAAAAATATCCTTCTCGGACACCGGACATTCGACTTCTTTAAGTCCGGTGTATAGATTGTCTGGTGGTGAAAAAAATTCTCATTTTACACCGGACTTTCGCGTGTCCGGTGTACATTAAGTCCGGTGCGTCGGCAGGGTCCTCAGTCGTTAAGTTCAGTGCCCCCCCCCAGTTAGACCAAAGGAGTTCCCCAAAATATATAGATGGGAATCCTGCCAACTGACAATACTCTTACTGAACTCAAAGTAGTGTACAGGTGACATAGCCAGACGGTGTCACTCAAATCAATCGACCGAAGGCATCTTGAGCATGGGTGACGGCCAAGACGCCCATCAGAATAGGTGCGGCATAATAAGGGCCGGCATAAAAGGGGCCGATATTGAATTAGGCAAAAAAAGGTCCTATAAGGCAATCGAAGATCAAGCGAACGTAATTGACACAATCAATCAAACATGATTATCAATTAAACCAATCGAATGCAATTAAATATTAACCAGGAATTAACAATTGGCCTGCTCCTAGATATTTGGTATGGGCGGTGGCCAATACACCCATCATAGTAGGTATTAGATATTTTAATTTTTAATTTTGTAGAAAATACTGCTTCAACAAGGAATAACCTATCCAGTTCAAGTTCAAGCACAGATTCAAGTGATAATGAATATGATTCGAAAAGTCCGAGTTCTAATGAATCGTCACAAGACAGTCAACCCAATTCACCACTTTTGTTTCCAAAATATTCATCCACGCAGGTTTCTAGGTAAGTTACACAATAGTTAATTATTATTTTAATCATCAGCGTCTTAAATAAAATGAAGCATAAATTTTAGTTTCAATTTTCCTTGTTTTTGCACACAAGGTTTTTAATACAAACACTCAATTGTGTTGTAGCCGACTTTGAGAAAGAAACTAATTTTATGGCAGTGATAATTTTCATTTTCAATTAAAGAAAACTTTCAAATGCCGATGAATGTCTGAATTTTATATTTGGATGTTCAATGCTCTTCTGATAACCAGGTAGGTCCATAAAAGTATTGGTTATTTTATTTTAAGTCTTGTTGATGATGGAACTGGTTGCAGCTCAGAATTACGGTAAGTACATTAATAATGTCAGGCTGCATCATTCAAGACGTGCGACAGCACGCGCACACCTCCACACACACCTAAAATCCCTGAGGAGTGCGATCAATCACACGCCATAAATTCAGATTCCACTACTAAAAGTTGTACATAGCACTTCTACGCCTAAATTACAAAAAGTAAGGTTTTAGGAGTGTGATTGACCACACGCCTGGAGTTTTCAAATGATAAAGCTTGTAATGTGTCATTTCGACTGTTAGAGTTGGTCATTTTTTGGCAGTGAACTTTTGCTCATACTAAATAGTTTTTACACTATCTTTGAGTTTCTATTTCTTTAAACTTATTTGCATAAACCTTAATATAAGCAAACATCGCAAATAAGTACATTACAGTATTATTATGTCAACCCTTCAAGATGAAGGGCTATTATTGTAAGTTCAGGACCTTAATTGAAACTTGTTATCTTTTTCAGGGAGTTACAAGAGATGAAAAAGTTACTAAATAAAGGTTCATTTTCGCCAATCAACACATCAGTATCATTAAGGTATCCTCATGATATGATTTTCTGAAAAACTTTGATTATTCATATAACTGTAAGGGGAGGTTTATTGACAAAGTTTGGTTAACACATCAGCAAAGTTCTTTGAACCAAGTTTTCTAAATTTCTAGTTTTGCTGTTTTGGACTGGGTTAAAATCCTAAAAAATTTCTACTTTAAGCAATTTTGTGAAGCAAATACTGGTAATAGACCCAATGAACCTCTTTCAAGAGAGAATATACTATCATTTATGTTAACATGGGGAGTGAATAATGCCTTGAAAGATAGGGAAAAAATCCTGTTGACACCTCGGTTTTGAGGGGGTTGCATCAAATTTTGAGAGAGGGTTGCTCTAGTCTAGGGGTGATGGTCCCCTTCTGAACAACGAACCGAAATAACATGTTTGTTTCTATGCTTATAAGTCTTATGCTTGTATAAGAAAACATGTAGTAAACTACTTTCTGCCATTTGATCTTTAGTGATGAGGTGGATTTTAACCAAGAATACACAACAGATAGAAATCAAGAGATCCTGCACATTCCGAGGTAAGTTTGGTGGGAACATTGTGATCTTTTGGCCAGGAAAGTGATTTATTATTATGGTTATCTGCAGTCATGAGATTGGTTGGATGAATAATAATTATACCGGGTGTGAAAAAATTTCTCCCTGTTTGATTCAAAATTTCGAAAAAGTGAAAAATATATTAGCTTGATTTTTTCGAAATCGTTTAGAGGAGGGTTTAACTTAAGTTAAACTAATATATGTTTTCACTTTTTCGCAATTTTGAATCAAACAGGGGGAAGTTTTTTCACAGACACCTGGTATGAATTGTATTATTCATTTGAGATTTTATAACTTATTACATCTTACAGTGACAATGACAGTGATGTTGACGTTGTTAATGTGACTCAATTTGAAAGTGGCAACAATCAAAATCAACAAAGCTATAATCGTCTCACAGAAAGGTAAACAATTACTGAAGTTTCTTAATATGAAAACTTAACCCCTGCTGCACCTCTTTTTAAGATTTTTCTTGACTACCCTCCACAGTGTTATCTCATATTTTAATTCCAGAATTTTTGCTTCGTTCTTTTGTTTGCTCCTTTTTAGGATATTTTCCTTTAATGTCTATTATTTGCTCTCATTTCTAATCAGCATCTAGCTTGTGTGAGTTGTTAATTTTAAGTTAATACAAAATGAAGGTCTTTCCAATATATCTTACTAACTGACCTAAGTGAACATACAAATTTATTAATATTTCAGGACAGTTGAACTTGATGAAGATCACATTTTCAATAACGGAGACGAAGATAAAGAAAACAACAATCAAGAAAGTGAAAGGTATTATCTAGATTTGAATTTAAATTTTCAATTGTGACCTTTCACTTAAACGTGTATTCGACTTTACTGAATTTGATTTCATATTAAAATAAAAGATAAACTCTCAGGGCAGAAATAGATTTTAAAACATGACTGATTTTTGTTTCTAAATTTTTATTTAAGCATTCCTGCTTGTGATCCTGATCCCCAAATTAAAACTACACAACCCATCAACAACGTGACAGCATTAAAGATGATCTTCGATGCAAACCCTGATGTTGTTTCAAGTTCTCTGCCAAAGCATATTGAGAAGAATGCATATTTTTTATTGAAACTTGATTCTTCAACAGATGAGTATTACGATGGTTATAATTGGAGACAAACAAGTGGAGAATCTGTGAAGTACTACCATATTGATGAAAATGATAAAGTGGTATCAGGGAAGAACAAAAACTGGTTCAAAGTTAGTAGGATTCGTTCTAAAAATACGTCAGCTGCTGATTTTAACAGACTGATAATAACTGTTGAAAACTCATTCAAAGTGCGGTGTGAGTTTGCTGTTGTTCAATACAGGTTTGATGATAAACCACACAAAATCACGATCAAGCCTCATGGCAATTCTTCTTCAACTATACCAAACATTCCTGTAAAGAAGTCAGTATTGGAAAGGGTTACTCAAGAGGTGAGAATGCAAAAACATTCAAATAAACGTGTTCTACATAAACTTGAAAGTGAGAATGGAGGGCTGTTGGCTGATCCTGGAGATGTGCCAAGGAACGAACGCCAAATTAAATACGTTAAATCAAAAGAGAAGCGAGGAATGAATGATGTTATCGCAGATGTGCTAGTGTTACAGAAGGAAATGAGTCATTTTGTTCAAAGGGTAAGAATGTTTCCTCGTCTGTTTATTTCAATCTTGTTTGTCCCTCTTTTTTGTTATTAGCGGTATAAACTAGTTCCACGATAGAACACTATTACTAAATATATCAAGGAAATCTTTATTAAGAGTTGATAAAAAGTTGCACAAGCCACAAAACTCTTGCGTAACTAGGGGTCAAGCAATTGGTTCCAAACATCATAATGACTAAGTATAAATACTCACCACCCCTTCATAGTGAGCACATGCCCCCTTAAAGGAATTTTTGGATCAAATTTATGGGGCAATTTAAAATTTGAGGGGTGGTTTGAAGAAAAATTGGGGTGGTTAAAGATCAAGGGGAGGGGGCTTGTGGAAATCTTTCCTCTCAAACACTTGATAGTTTGTTATGCAAAAAGCAATAAACTAATTGACATAACAAAGAGTTCAGAGGGGTTGAGAAAAAAATAAGGGTGATATTTTGCGAGGGGTTTGGTCCACACTTAGTGATGAGATTTTAGCTCCCCCAAGTACCTTAGCTCCCCCAAAAAAGTGCTGCACTTCCACCCCCTCCCCCGTTGTAATGGGGTCTGGTGCTGTGCATAAATTTGTGTGTTGCATTTTTGTTTTAATCATAATTTCATCCTTTAGGTATTTGTTGATGAAAACACGCCCACGGTTATACTCTACACAAAAGAACAAGTCGATTCTCTTGCAAAATTTTGCACTCCACCTGAAAACGTGCAATGTTCAGTATTAAACTGTGATATGACATTCAATCTCGGTGATTTTTGGGTCGTAATTACGACTTTCTCAAATTTAATGGTTTATTCCAAAAGGTATGGAAGACCTATAACTGCTATTGGCCCTGTCATGGTGTGTTACCGCAAAACCACTAAGCAGTATCGTTCTTTTTTCCACGAAATGGTTGCGGAGGAGCCAAAGCTGGGAGAGCTACGTGCTTTTGGACAAGATGGAGAAAAAGCAATCTTTGACGCTCACAGCAAAGAGTTCCCATTTGCCATTAGTTTCATTTGTTCCATTCATATCAAGGGTAATATGGAAGAGTATATCAAATCAACACTCCATCTGAGTGACCAGTTCTATGATGTAGTGATCGCAGATGTCTTTGGTACTGATACTCGTGAGGGGCTGTACCATGCATGCTATCGGGCTGAATTTGATGAAAATTTGGCACGGTTGAAAACTAAATGGAACAACCTCGAAACAGAAGAACGGAGATCAAAGAATGATCAGAGTCGACCTGCTTTTTTCAAATATTTCGAAAAAAACAAGAAAGAGATTGTATACAACTACTGCAGGCGATTGCTGTTAGTTCAGGCAAATGTCTACCAGCACAATCAATTTTCAACAAATTCTACAGAATCAATCAACAAGGCGATTAAAGTCTGGACAGACAATCACAAGGACGATCTTCCAGGTTTTATGGTGGCTATTCATGATTTCATCCAGCACCAGTACAGTGAAATGAAGAAACCGCTGCTGAACAAACTTTCTGATACAATGATGGTGAATCCCGGATACCGAGAACATGTTGTGTCTGGTTATGACAAAAAATCAGGTAAAATTGCATGATTTCCTATCTCAATCTTTGGCATTTAACCCTATTTGTATCAGGGGGTGAAATCCACCAGGCTGGTGAAGTGCTCTGAAACTTTCTAAAAAAGGTTTTTGCAAATTTTTGTGATTATTACCACCAGGTCGGATTTTATGACTTTATAGTGAGAACATACCGTAAAATTCAACTATAAAATTCCTTAAAATCTTGTAATCTTAAATATATAAACTTTTGATAATCTTCAAAATTGTTTCAATCTTTGACAGATTTTAGATAGAAATGAGAGGATTTAGAAGATCTTTTTTTTTTACAGCTGACGAAAAGAACCGTGTATTGACAAGAATTCCCTGTTCTATCCCACTCAAGGAGATCTCTGTGCCAATTATAGCAAGTGCAACAGAAGTTGTTGATCAAGAGCCAGAGTTATTTGATTTAAGTCTTTTGGAGGAACACATGTCTGGAACCATTATTCAAAATATTGAACAAAAAGCCAACCGGATCAAAGGTATTGATTTGTTTGATTATGTTGTTACATATTGTGCTCACCCCTTCATATAAAGGTAGCCCGACTGGCTGAGGTTGGATGGATTTTGGAACATTACGTCACAATTTTAGACGAATCAAATGGCTAAAAATAGATCATCCGACGTTCGAAAATCTATCCCACCTTACCTAGCCTGACCAGCCTGCCTCCATATTAACAGCCCCTTAATCGGACCTGTTTTGTCCAATCAAATTCTCACAGTTTTTACGATTTTCATGAAGGCTCGAGTAATCAATTTTATCGAATTTCTGTCGTTCAATTAAGTTTGATTGTTAGACTGTTCGCTCAAAAATCTCTGTCTGGATTAATTAGCATCAAAATTTTGTTGTTTGCATATCAGGTAAAATGAGAGATGGTTTTACAGGACCCAAGTCGAGGATTTTTGGGAGTGAAAATGGAACTGATGTGTACTTTGTCAATGCCACTGCAAATGGAAATTTCACCTGTACATGTTTGATGTTCAAGACTTACAGCGTCTGTTCCCATTCGCTTCTTTCTGCTCATGACAACAAATGCCTGCAACAGTTCATCAAGTTGTCATTGAAAAAACCAACGAAATTAACACCCGCTGCTACCTTTGGTGCAAATAAAAACGCAGGAAAAAAGCCAAATCAGTCGGTTCGCTCAAGGAAGAGGAAATCAACGACTGCTGAAACTGTGCCTCAAAAACGGATGACTCTTGATGAAGTCTTGAAAGATACAGAAGCGGATGAAGAGGTGAGAATGGTTTGACCAAGATTTTATTATTACTACTCTAGGGAATCTTCTAGAAATTACCTAAACTTTGCCTTTACTTTAAAAAAAATTCCTAAAATTCAGTGCATATGCAGTATAGCCTACGAGAAGTAACCTGAGCCCCTTTAGTACACGAGTCTCTAAATTGTTACTAAAATCAATCAACCATTATTTTTTAGATAGCTTGTGGGAACTATTCAGTGATAGAATCTACACCAGGAAGCTTAAAGATGAAAATGGGTCGTGGTTCAGTTAACAGTAAACCGAAGTATGTGCCCACAACCAGTACGCCATTTCAGCTTCTCGACATTCAAGGGAACATTAGAGTCTGCGCTGGCTGCAAAGGTGACCTCGTTGATGGACCCTCACCTGCTGTACCCAATGGCTTTGACTATGCAATATGTATACGTCACGAGGAACATGACCATTTCTATCATAAGCAACGACAGCAGTGGATCAAAAAATTTGAAAAGAAACATTATCATATTTCATTGAATTGTTTGAGGTTGAGAAACCCTCACTTCAACCATGGTAATTTGGAAATCTGTCTGAAAAAGCAGAACTTGAATCACACTATGAAGAATTTCTTAAGCGAACGTTTGAGTTAAAAGGACAAAGTTTATTGGTTTGGCGAGACAATAACAGTTTCTTTTTTAACTTGTACATCAGTTTCTTTTAGTTTTCGTATGGTACTTGGGTAGGTTTTTATAGTAGCGATTGCAATGGGCTCTTCCAGAAAAAAATTTTACACGGGGGGGGGGTGGAGGATATAACAATTTTTAGTGATTTACCCCCCGCACAAGCATATGCTGACCCCCCGTACAGAGCAAATTTACACCCGGACAAGGCAAATTTTGATGATTTTTTGCTACCCCCGGAGCCCATTACAAACAATTTGTTATTAGCAAACGAAAAACTTTGATTTTACTCCTGTTTACTCTTCTATTCCTGTCGTCTTTTTCTATGATGTAATTTGGACAGTTTACGAACACCGAAACTTTTCTCAAGTAGATTAATTTTCACGAATCAACTTTTAGTGTTGTGTATCGTCGCCATTTAAAAAATGGTATGCAGTCACCCGACCCTTCGTTTTGGAGGATGGTCTGTCGGGCATAAATTTGTTTTATTGTTTGTTATGCTCGGATTTTAAGTATCTACAATATAAATTTATCATAAAGATAATACTCTTCGATGTGCGTTATCTCAGAAAAGTTGTGATCCATTTATTTTTATGTGAAAATCTTTTGGACTATGTTGGGGTCTTCCAGAAAAAAAATCCGTTCATGGGTGGGTAAAATCGTACAAATGTCAATGGGTAAAGCACTGAAAAATAATATATGAACGGTTTTTTTCTGGAAGAGCCCATTTTATTGCTTTATTTTATGTGTATGAGTGGTATTTCTTATGCCATGTAGGAAAGATTTTATGGAGATTTTTATATGTAAATATTTTAAAAAGAGATTTTGTTGGTGGGTTTTATTTAAGAGTTTTATTTCTTATACCATTTGATGTAGGAAAGATTTTATGGAGATTTTTATATGTAAATATTTTAAAAAGAGATTTTGTTGGCGGGTTTTATTTAAGAGTGGTATTTCTTATACCATTTGATGTAGGAAAGATTTTATGGAGATTTTTATATGTAAATATTTTAAAAAGAGATTTTATTGTTTATTTTATTAGTAAGTTTATTCTGTATGTGGTTTCATACGCTATACAATTAGCTGATATTTTGATATGTAAAGAGAAAGTTGATATTGAAAGTGTACAATCTCTCCTTTAACTTCTCGTCTCGTCTCCTATTACTGAATTAGAGCCGCTCTGTAAATTACTCAATCTTTCTTTTTTACATTTAGAATTTTTACGAAAACTTAATAGTTTTTCAGTTCGAGGCTAAATGCTCAAAAACTACAAAAATTAGTTCTCTTAAGGTATTTATCACACACTTCAGTTTGTGAAAACGCTTTTTTCTCCTTTTTCTATGTAGCTTGCTAAAATGTTTGCCAAGTCTAGAGATGTTATCAGATTGTCAAAACAAATTTCGCACTTTCAATTTGTTTTTAAATAAAAAAATATCCCACGATTTGGCCAATTTTCAACCAGAAATTCTTATTGATCTTCTTATAAGTTGAAACACGCTTTTTACCATTGAAAAATTACTTGGCTAAATTTATCCAAAGTGCAAGTTTTCCACAATTTGAACCTTGATTAGTCTTCGTCGTATACACGTTTTTTATTTTAAAGAAACACACTTTTAAGAAACATGAGGCTCAGAATGCCTGAAAACTAAGAAACATGCTGAGGCTGAGAATGATAAAAAACATTTTTTAATTCGGTTTTTTTTTAAGAACCTCCCATGAGGCTGATTATGTCAAAAAGTTTAGAAACATGTAAGAAACATTTAAGGCTCAAAAGGCCGATTTCTTAAGAAACATTGAGACTGCTTGGTAAAACTAGTTTCTTAAAAAAAAAAAAAACGTGTAACAAAAAAACTTTTTCAAGGGGGTCCACTCGGGTGGTCCATATTGGGGGTCCATAATGGGGTCCATATTGGGGGTCCATATCGGTGGTCCACGGTTTGTCTACTCCCCCAAAAGGTGCTCATACCACAGAAGAGCTATGAGGCCCACGTCTAATATATGTCAATCTCATCTCATAAAAATAGAAAAAGGACAGAACTTTTTAGAAATAAGAGTATTAATCATTTATAAAAATCAGAGTTCTCAGCCGCCATAACAGTTGTCCTTTGCAGGCAAAACCTGTATATCAATTGTTCTCTGAAACAATGGAAGGACAACACTTCGTTCTTTACTGTTTTGATGTTTATCCAAAGTCTAAAATTAATCCAATAACCGATCATCAGTTGTTTTATAGCATATATCAAAAATAGAAAATGCAATTGAAGGGATATTATAAATAGTCTCGTCGTTATTTCTGTTTTTAAACTTAATTTCGTCAACCCAAAAAATATTTTACATATTATGTTCTCCAAGGAAGGAGATATGAATCTCTATGATGTTTGGTTTGAAATCGGTTAGATAACCGATAATTGGTGATAGTCTACAAACTTTTCCAAGATGGTGATACACGCTATTTTTTATAAGAATGGTGTTTTTTTTCATTTCATCATGGATATTCTTAACTTTTTGGCAAAAATCATTCAAAAAAATTATTACGGTATTCTTAAGTTAAGATCGAAATTGGCAATCTACAGGTCAAAATGCATTAAAAATGCCATTCTTAGGTTCAGTTGCTAAATTCCATGATGGTGATATTCTTACCATATTCTTAATTTTTTGGCCATTTTCATCATGGACATTCTTATAAAGTGTATTCTTATAAAAAAAGCGTGTAGAATAAAGGATTAAATCTATCAAGTACTTTTTTTTTGTTTTCACGCAGCACATATTGCCTTACCCATGGGCTTTATTGATTTTTTACCATCTCAAAAACTGAATATTTCAGACAAGTAAGCTCAGACAAAAGCAAAACGTTTTCTCTAGAAAACAAACAAAACACAAAAGTGAGTAATACAATAGAGTAAATATTATACAGCAAAGACGAAGGAACATTCTTATATATTTGTTTTGTACAATATTTGTGACTTCAATGGTAAATCTAAATGATAGAAACTTTCTTTCTTTTGGACCTACCTCGGAGGTCCTTTAATTTAACCTTTGTTCGTCCGTCGGTCTGTTCGTCTGTTACCACCTTTTCTCAGGATTGGTTCATTGTTTTTTCTAATTTTTTGCATAGTGATGTAAAATGACAGTACCCAAAAAGTGACGGAGCCCGATTTTCGAAGAAAGCAAATATTTGGGCTAAAAGCTGCCTAAAATTGGGTTTTCTGGACTTATTGTGAAGTTGCTTCATTGATCAGGCACTTTTTATTTATTTATTTATTAAAGGATTGAGGTTCAAGGCACGCCGTGGGCCTCTAAGAACTGTCTTTTTACAATCGCTTGTTGTTACAAGGGGGGGTTTCAGGGGGTACCGGATTCCGCAATTCCGCCAATTTTTTCTCCAATTTCCGTCAAACCGTCTTAAATTGAACCAAAATTCCGTCACCGAAAATTCCTTTGAAATTCAATATTTTTGTCGAAAATTCCGCAAAATTTGAATATCTTTTACCAATTCCGAAATTCCGCAAATTGTCTAATTTTCCGTCTCCGTCAGAGAACCCAATTTCCGTAATTCCGTCTAAATTTTTCGCCAAATTCCGCCATTCCGTCCGAAAAAAGGGCTGATTCCGCTCCTCCGCCAACCATGAAACCCCCCCCCTTACAATTTTCTTTAGGTAAAGTTTTGTTCTGGGGCTTCCCCTGACTTTAAATTGAATGTTTTTGTCTTTCATTTGAGCATTGAGCTCATGTGCTCTCTTGCACAATTCTTTGATTGCCAATCGTTCAATAATTGTGAGGTCTTCTGTTGCTCGATAGGATGAAGGAGGGCCTTTGTATGTCGTGATGGCTCTCAAGACTTTGTTCTTGTCTTCTTCATTTTCGAATACTACCTTGACTGGTCGATACCTCCCTTCCTCCTCTCTCTCTTCCGTGAATACTCCAATCCTCTGTGTGTTTATAGTTTTTATGCCCTTGATACCCAGTTGTAATCCAAGGATTCTGTACTTGATAAATTTCTCGTCGTAAATTTTCGTTGTATTCTTGGGATCCTCCAGATGTTCTTTGATTCCATGGAAAATTAGGTTACATGCTGTGGATTGTTGTTTGCCGACTGTTTCACATCGAGTTATTTTCTCCACCTTATTTGATTTTTGATTCATCTGTTTGGATACAGCTTCAGCATAACTAACATCTTTCGCCTCTTGCTTCTTTTCGATTTAAGATGTTCTCGATCTTTGTTTCTATCTTTTTCTCGAGTATGCGCATCTTTGTTTCCAGGCTTTCTTTGATTTCTTTTGTAAGAAAGTTCACATCATTTGATTTCAGTTGGGAAATTTCTTCATTTTGTAATTTCATGATGTTTTCACATGCTTTAATTTCCTTAAAGGGTTAGAAACTCTAATATGACTGGTACTAATTTGCAAAAGTGTTTCAATTATTATTTTGCTAGCTTTATACAGGCCAACATGTATTTTAATGCTACATAATCGCTTGTCAATCGCTATCAACAATCAATGATGAATTTATTGCGTTATGCATTTTCGCTAAACACTATATTTTCTGACTGATTTTTTTTCATTTTTCTCCTCGCATTGCTATCTATTTTTTTTATTTATTCTTTATTTAGAGTTGGGTATTAAGAAAAAACATAGATTTTACAAATGAAAGTAAACTCTAATTAAATCCAACTTAGTAAAAATTAAAAAAAAAAGAAGTAATAAAGTTAAAAAACACGTTAAAAGTAAAATAAACTATAGTTTTAAATGCAACCTTTGCAGGTGCATATCGGGGACAGGTTTCAGAGCAGCCTTAAATGAATTTAGTGAGTCAAGATTTTTGGACCTACCTTTGGAGGTCCTATAAATTAACCCGTGTTCGTTCGTTCGTTCGTTCGTTCGTTCGTTCGTTCGTTCGTTCGTTCGTTCGTTCGTTCGTTCGTTCGTTCGTTCGTTCGTTCGTTCGTTCGTTCGTTCGTTCGTTCGTTCGTTCGTTCGTTCGTTCGTTCGTTCGTTCGTTCGTTCGTTCGTTCGTTCGTTCGTTCGTTCGTTCGTTCGTTCGTTCGTTCGTTCGTTCGTTCGTTCGTTCGTTCGTTCGTTCGTTCGTTCGTTCGTTCGTTCGTTCGTTCGTTCGTTCGTTCGTTCGTTCGTTCGTTCGTTCGTTCGTTCGTTCGTTCGTTCGTTCGTTCGTTCGTTCGTTCGTTCGTTCGTTCGTTCGTTCGTTCGTTACTAGCTTTTCTCGGGATTGGCTCATTAGTTTTTCATAATTTTTGGCACAAAGATGCAAAATGGTAATGCCCAAAATGTGACGGAGCCCGATTTTCGAAAAAAATTCATTTCCGGCCGAAAATGCCAGATATGCCGGAAAAACCGTTTTTTGGCATTTTCTCGAGATTTCATCATTAGTTTTTTCTGATTTTTTGCACAAAGATGCGTATTAGCAATGCCCAAAAGTGGATCAAGAGCTTGAAAAAAGAAAATCTTCAAAAAGCCAGACGATTTAGCAACACATTTCGTTTTATAGATGACCTTCTTACCATCAACGATAACAATCTCTTCTTGGAAAATTTTGAGTCAATTTATCCTCCAGAATTAAAATTAAATCTTGAAAGTTCTGGTGATCGAATTACTTTTTTAGACATTGAATTGAGAAACATCAACGGTCGTCTAGATGTTAGACTTTTTGATAAAAGGGACAGTTTTTCCTTTGAGATTGTACGTCTTCCTTTTTGCACTAGTAATTTGCCTTCAACCATGTTTTACTATTGTTTTGGTGCTGAAATCATCCGGATAGCACGGGTTAGTTCATCTTTGGAAAATTTTAGCTTGGCGGGTAGAGTTTTAATGGACCGTGCTTTGAAACAAGGCGGAAAAGTCTTTCGTTTACAAAAAACATTGAAAAAAATATATGGACGCCAGCAGGTATTCCATCCCCTTGCTAGCAATATATATAACACTATTCTTAGAAAGTCTTCTCTAGTTTTATTTAATTATCATCATCATCTAAAACATTTATCGGATTTGTCGTTTTATTTTAACATTTTTAGTTTGAAAATTGTGAATGTCTCGTTTGAACTTATTAGAAAGTCTAGTGGTTGGTAGCGCTCCACTTGTTTGCAGGATATGTGAATTAGCAACTCACATTAGTAAAAAATTTGGTTAAAGAAGTTCACGCGTATTGATATAAATTTGTGTGTTTTTTGTTTGAAGTCCTCATTTCCTTCTTCTTTTCCTTTCGTACGGCCACTCGGATACGGCACGCCGAACCGGGCTCTGGGCCAACTTTTCAAACTTTTCGATTATGCGTCTTTCTTTCTAAATCTTTTCTTTTCTAGATTGTGATTGCAACACTTTCTAACCTTTCGTTAGATGACGGGTGACTCTAGAGTAGCAGGGCAAGCTTACTCATGGCCACACCTGATGCCAGATTTTGGTCTTCATCTATCCGCTTTCCATTTATTTCTCAACTTTCTTTAAATTCACTTACCGGTTTTCTCTCCGCTAAATTTGTAGATTTATATTGATTGTTTGTCTATTGTAAGATTGTTTTTTTGTGGGTTGTTACTTTTTGGTTCTTTGTTTTTATTTTGTTATTGTTGTTGGTTTTAAGGTTTGTCGCTGTTTTGTTTTGTTGGTTTTCAACTTTTGTCCTTGTTGCGTTAAGTTGGTGAAAATGATTTCTCGCTCTGTTTGAATGTTTTTGATTTTTAGTTTGACACGCGTTTTCTGAATTTTAATTAGCTTTTTCAGATAAAACATGGATTAGTCCGATTTTTGAGAAAAATTCTATTCCGGCTGAAAATGCCGGAAATATCCCGGAAATCGCCGTTTTTGCAGATTTTCATTGGACTTTTTCCTTACATTTCGTTGTTTTTTCACACAAAAACATTATTTGTAGCAATGCCCACCATCAAGCATGGTTTAATTGTCAATAAAAGTGATTTTTGAAGCCGGAACTTTCTAAAAATCGCCGGAACAGCCTATTTTCGCCGGAAAAGCGGTATTTCTTGAATTTCTCGAGCTGTACTTTATATTTTTTTATGAAATTTTGCACACTGATGCAAAATGATAGTACCTAAAATGTGACGAAGCCCGATTTTCGAAAAACATTTTCCGGCCGAAAATGCCGGGAATATGCCGGAAAAACCGGTTTTTTGACATTTCCTCGAATTTTCATCTTTTGTTTTTTCTGATTTTTCGCAGAGAGATGCGTATTCGCAATGCTCAAAACATGGCCGAGTTCGATTTTTGAGAAAAATTTCTTCCGGTGGAAAATGCCGGAAATCGCCTTTTTTGCAGATTTTCATTGGATTTTTTCCTTATATTTCCAATTTTTTTTCACACAAAAACATTATTGATAACAATGCTCACCATCAAGCATGATTCAATTGTCAATAAAACTGATTTTTGCGACCAGAACTTTCTATTTATTTTTTCCTTACAACCCTTTCCTCTCCCCCATCAACAATCAATGATGATTTTTTTGCGTTATGCATTTTCGCTAAACGCTATATTTTCTGACTGATTTTTTTCATTTTTCTCCTCGCATTGCTATCTAACTTTCATCATCAGGTAGGTCCATTCAGCATCTAGCTTGTTAATATTGGATGGTAATTTGTTCCAGGTGGAGACTGCTCTGAAGTCAAAGGTATTTACAGCAAAAACACTATCATATTTTTTATATAATGGTAAAGCTAAGGTGTGACCAGAACGGAGGGTATAAGCAGATTGTCCTGTATTGAAAATATCATGCATAATGCTAGGTCCGATGTGCTGGATTGACTTGAAAACCTCAACAGACAAAAGTTTTAGATTACGTGCATGAATAGTTTCTACATTACAATCTGCTAGTAAGTCCTCATAACTAACCCCACTACTGTTTTTAATAGCACGGAGTGCTCTGTAGTGGTATTTTTCTATAAGGTTGCTTCCCCCTTTACCACAAAACATCCAAACCAGTGGGCAGTAATTAAAAGGTGACAAGATATAAGAGTTAACAAGAATCTTAGTTTGATCATCAGACAGAAAGTTCCTCAACCTACGAAGGGCCCTTAATTTTTGGTTGGATTGTTTACAAAGCTCAGTCACGTGAGGGGCAAGAGAAATTTTATCATCGATTTTGAGCCCTAGAAGTTTAACAACCTCAACATTATTTAGAACAATATCCTTGATTTTCAAAGAGAGATTAATTGATTGAATGTTCCCGGGTATATCAGCTGAAATTTTGATGGGTTAGCAACCATATAGTTATGCTCAAACCACTCTGATAAAATATTCAAATGATTTAATAAATTTCTATTTACATCGTCAATACTCGAACCAGTAGCGGATAAAGTATTGTCATCAGCAAAGTTTGAGATTTCTTGAATAATATAAAATAAATGTCATTAATGAATATGTTGAATAGTAAAGGACCTAAAATAGATCCCTGGGGAACGCCTAAGAAAATGTCGAGCCAAGAACTAAGATGTGAACCTATACGAACACGATGCTTTCTATTGCTGAGGTAACTATGCATGAGTTTTAGACTGTCATTTCCGAGGCCATGCGCAGAAAGTTTGGCTAACAAAAGGTCATGAGGTGAGCAGTCAAAGGCTTTCGACGGTTAGTGTAAAACGCAGGTCACAGGTCACAGGTCGCAGGTCACAGGTCACAGGTCAGTGATGACAGGTTAACTCTGATCAATGCCATTGCAGATGAAAATGTTTAGAAAACACAAAGAATTATCAAAAACATAATTCTCAAGCAATTTCATCCATATAAAACCATTTCAAACATCAAAATTTAACCATGTGCTTTTATCGATCTTTCGCGGTTGGCGCCGTGTATAACGCAGACCAGAAAATATTTGAAACCATATTATACGTATAACAGGTATATTACATTTTGTAATGTTTGTAATGTTATATGATGGTTACATATAATAAAACAAATCGCTCTAAAACTACCTTCTCAGAGAACTCACGAGCTTCTGATTGGTGTAATTTTATATCCAGCCATATTGTTATAATCACATTCGGCATGCTGAATATTTTTGGTGTTTTTCTCTTGTAAGACATGATATTTTGTAATTCTGTCAATATTTTTGTCAAAAATTGTCATTAAGTCATTAAAATGACAATTGAATAATTAATTAGTTTCATCCTTCTAAAACCACTCTCTTAGGGACCTCACAAGCTTCTGATTGGTGCCGTTTTATATCCATTCACACTATCAACATCACATTCTGTATGATAAATATTTTTCGTGTTTTTGTCTTTTCTTGCATCAGATTTTATGATTCTGTTAATATTTTTGTCAAAAATTGTCATTAAGACATTAAAATAATAACTGAATAATTAATTAGTTCCATCCTTCTAAAACCACTCTCTTAGGGACCTTGCAAGCTTCTTTTTGGCGCCATTTTAAATCCATTCACACTATCAACATCACATTTTGTATAATAAATATTTTTCGTGCTTTTGTCTTGCTAGGCATCATATTTTATGATTTTGTCATTATTTTTGTAAGTAAGTGTCACTATGTCAAAATAGGTTGTTATTCTATTCAATTGTCATTTTATAATATCTAAATAGCATGTATTACTTTTTTATAATTTAATGCGCTATGTATTGATGTTATGTTATGTATATGTTATGATCTTTTTTTTTCCGGTCTGCACTTTGTTGACCTGTGACCTGCGACCTGTGACCTGCGATCTGTGACCTGTGACCTGCGACCTGTGACCTGCGTTTTACACTAACCGGGCTTTCGATAAGTCAATTAGAACAGCACCCACTTTTTTGTTATCAGCAAGAGCATTTTGCCAATTTCTTAATAGATTTAATACGGCATGCTGCGTGCTATGCCCCTTCCGAAATCCACAAAGGAGCTTTGAAAACGAAGATTCCAAATGCTCGTTAAGCTGATCTGCTAAGATACGTTCAAAAATCTTGGAGACGACAGGAAGTAAACTAATGGGTCTGTTTAAGCCTATCAGGAAATGTTCCTGACAAAAGACAGTCATTGAAGCAAAATGTTAGAAATGGAACATAAGACCTGGCAGTAATTCTAAGCACTCGAGTCGGTATATTTCCACTTACAGATTTTTTTGGTTTAAGGCTCAAAATAGCTTTGAGAATGTCTTGCTCTCCAATTTGGGAAAACTCAAACTTAGCCTCATAATTTCTGTGTGTAATGATTTCCCTGATGCTAGGATGATTTTCAAATTTTGAAATTAAGGAATTATCAGAATTCAAAGGCAAGCTATCGCAGTCCCAACTTGGAATAACAAGATTTTCGGTGATCCTATTAAAATAGGAATTGAAAACATCTGCAACTTGATTATCAGATGTATATAAAATATCATTTTCAAGCAATTGAATTCTTCCATCATTTACACAACTTTTATCAGAGAATTTAGGTTTGATGGCATCCCAAAAGTGTTATGACTTTTTAGTTGTGTTCATGAAGTAAGACTTCTTTGCTTTTTTATTCATTTTGACAACCAAATTTCCCTGACGCCGATAGCGATCCCGGTCCTCAGGTTTTTTAGATCTATCAGCCAAAGTTTTGAGATGTGATCTCATCATGATAGCTTTTCTGAGGTTCTTGGTCACATGGGGTTTGCTATTGGCTCTAAGATACTTGGTTTTCAAAGGTGCATGTCTATTTATAATATTTGTAGAAATATTTTCAAATTCATCATAACTACTCAAAGCATTGTTGAAAATACACGTGTTAAGCTCGTAAAGAAATTGATCTTCGTTAAAATTTTTATAATCTCGATATTTTATAATTCTAGGTGGTAATTTTACATACTTAGTCTTAAGCATAACATAAATCAAATAGTGGAAAACACTCAATCCCGTCTCTACTGTCCCTGATTTTTTGATAGAATTTGAATTATTTGTTAATTAAAATCAAATCAATGCATCTGCCATTGACCAATTTAAAGCATGTTTTAGATTTTATTACATTGGCTAATTCATAAAATTCAAGGAAGTTTTTTAGTTTCAAATCAGTAGGTTCAAGATTGAAATCTCCAGAGATATAGATGTTGTTATAATTTGGTTCATAATAATGAATAACTTCAGATAAAGTAGTAAAAAATAAATCAGCTTTTATTCTATCTGGTCTGTAAATATTGATGACTAAAATTTTTTTAGATCTGAGCCTTAGTTCCAAGGGCAAGATGTGTAGGTCAGGGTCTATTTCAAACTTAGTTAATTGACGCACAGGGATGTCGTTTTTTACATAAGTTAACAAACCCCCACTGTCTGAGTTACAATCGATACGAAAGGGAGGAAAGTGATAACCCTCAAACTTAAAATCTGAACTCGGAAAAGACTCATCTAGTTTGGTTTCTGCGATGGTGAGAACATCAAAAGTATTCCCAGCAAAAACTTTTAGACCAGAGAACTTATATTTTATCGAGTTTATATTCAAATAGGCAAGAAGAATATTGTTAGAGTTTTTGAGCTTAAGATTAACTACAGCGTTCAAACCATTCGATTCATTCAAATCTTCATCGACAACATCATTAACAACAACAAACTGGTCATCACCGTCAGCTTTATCGTATCAACAATTTTCCAAAATAAAACATTTTAAATTTTGCGCAAAGCAAGATATTCCTGACCCATTGAGATGCAATTTTCTCTTGGAGAGCATCTTAGGAATAATGTTTTTATGGTCGATCATATAGAGGTTATTTTCCTCACAAAACTTATCAATAACAGTATTTATACCTTTTACCATACTCTTCATCCCTGGTTTAAATTTTTAAACTTTCATCATCGGGTAGGTCCATTCAGCATCTAGCTTGTTTATGATTGTGCGCTGCATCTTAAGAAGTTGATGTATTTTTGAAGGAAACTCTTCTGTATTTTTGAAGGAAAATAAATATTTTACCCTTACTTTTATCCGAAATTTCTTTATATCTACAGACTGTCTATTTTCCGTACGATGAAGCATGGGAAGCGAACGCAAGTCAAACCTTTCATAGGTTACCACTTCTTTTTGTTCTACTTACCGTATAATATCAATGACTTGTTACTACGATCATCGAGAATTAACATTCTGTCGAAAAAAATGAAGCAAATTTTTCGATTGTTTATGGGCCTTTATGGAACTTTTAAACACATTTCCTGACATTCATCTTAAAAATCCAAATTGATTGTATTCTTTGGAGAAAACTCTTATATAACTCTTGTATTTTTTTGAAGAAAAAGTCTTCTGTATATTATTTGAAGAAAGGTCTTCTGTATTTCTGAAGGAAAATTTACCTTGTATCATTTCTATCTATCTTCAGACCATTTTGTTCCGTATGGTGAAACATGGCAAGAGAACGCAAGTCAAACCTCTCATAAATCATTTTCAACTCGGTAAGATTACTTCCTTGTTCTACTTATCGTACAGGACAGTGGCTTGTTACTACAATCATTTTTCAACGCAAAATGCCGGTTCGGGCTGTTTCTTTAAACGTTTACGATAGTTATCGTAATTGGAAATATTGGATTGTAGGATTTCTTCGTTGTTTACGAGGCTATGCACACGCTTTCGCCAGGTGTTTTCCTAAGTTAACCTCCTAAGCACTGCTGCTTTGTTGAAAATAAGCATTCCGTCCAGCAGCTAAGAAAAAAAAATATGTCCCGAAAAATTAGCAATCCACGCATTTTGATACATTGTTCTTGAAGGAGAAACGTTGTAATTTAAAGTAATTCCTCGTTGAAACGATAATCTCTATGGATGATTTCAAGATCTTTCCAAAATTTCGAAAAGGAAACAACCAATAAAAAACAATACACCCCTAGAGTTGTTACGCTGCACAGCATGATTATTCCTTACCTTTTTAGGGAGCATTCAAAAAGTACGTTTGTCCAAATTTCTTTATTTTCAGACCCATCTCCCCCTTTATTCGTCGGCGTTCATTTAAAATTACCCCCTCCCCTATTCGTTTTTATCTTAAATTTTTCAAAATGTTGCGGCATTTTTTACCTAATGCCAGAGATATAAATTGAAAGTACATCTTGATTGGGTAAGAGTAATGTATTGGCAGAAAAAGGCTCATTCACGCGTCACAGACCCGCCAACCTGTAAAAGCTCAAAATCTGGAAGGTTTCCGAATTTTCTCAAAAAAAATTAGATTTTTAGATTTTTTAAGGCAACCGTGAAAACTGGAGATTGGCTACCGTAATAACGTGAGGCTCGTGGTTAAACCGTGATCATTGTCAGGTCTGGCGTCGGATTATCCCATGGGGACTCTCTTTATATTTAGAAAGTACGGTAGAAACTCCATACAGGGTGTCCCTAATTAAAGTATCGAGTCGAAACACAACTATGAGTAGAAAGTTTTATGTGCGTGTTCACAAAATTGTATTTTAAGCTCTCCCTCTTTTTTCTTTGTCATTACGATTAATTTATACGTTGTAACTACCTTTTGTAATAAGCCTGTGTGATGGAGAACGTTCTTATATTTTAGCGATAACACACACAAACTTTTCTACTCAATCGCATGTTCAAACTCGATACTTTAATTAGGGACACCCTGTATAGCGGACACTCTAAAAGGCAGGCACCCTTGATAAGCAGATAAAATGTTTGCTCTAGCCGTTTCCTAGTCAAATCCTTACGGACACCCTTTTAACAGAAATTCCAATTAGCAGACAGTTTCTTTTGCATGAAATGATCAAAAACCTATAATTTCCCTTCAATTAGCGGACTTGAAGTGCAACACTGAATCATATCCCAATGATGCCGTTAAAATATAAGAACATAGTGCTTCATTCAATAAGAAGTCGCACAATAGTTTTTTGAAAGTGCAAATTGCTTCAAGACTGGATTTTAGTTTAAAAATTGAAAATTATCGATATTTTTTGCTCATTCAGCAGTTTTCAGCATAATTGTCCATCTTAAAAATGAATTATATCGAGATCTATACATTGAAAGTTGACAAACCATACCATTTTTGGATACTACTAATTCAGGGCTATCCAGCTGTGGGAATGATTTTTTCTGAAAATGCTCATAGGAAAATGCTGACGTCATCGGAAAACGCCAAAAACGTCGATTTTTCGCCTTAAAAATGCCATTTCTCGGCACCAGGTGGTCGAAACTTAACAAATAACCCCATTTTCTTTATCTACTTTTCACGCTGAATCCGTTGGTAGTCTCAGATATTTGATTTTCAGACTTCAAAAAAACCGTTAGTAAAGGGGGACCCTTGATAAGTTCTATCGATTAACTAAAAATCGATTCACTCGAAAACTGCAGGAGATTCGAAGGGCAAATTTTTTTTGTCAATTCTACACCCTATTAGGAGCATAATATCAAAAATTTGCCCTGATCTAAGGGGTGCCCTACGAAAACCATTTTAAAGGCCTTTTTTGAATCTCGGACGCTGGTCTAGGAGTTTTTGCTTCCTCTCGTTGTAATCTGGATCAAGCTTCCAAAACTGTAACGTGCTAAAGCACTGGGCACGATTGTAAACATTTTTTAAAACAGGGTGATGTGGTCTCAGGATAATACAAGGCTGATGTAAACCCAGGGTGACTCGCGCTTGGGATCAAGGAAGACCCAATTGTTAACCCAGGGTGGTACCTGTTTGGGATAAGAGAAGGCCCGATTGTAAACATGCTGGGTACTCGCGATTAGGGAAGGCTTGATTCTAACCCCAGATGGATACTCCAGGATAAGATGAGGCTAAATTACAAATGCCGGGTAAATAAAGCCTGCTTTGACGGGCACCTAGGAAGGCAGGGCTCAATTGTAAAACTCAGAGCGATGGAGGAGTGAATGTACCATTTTCTCTCATTGTATTGTCTTTTCTTCTTTCTCGTTTGTTTCGTAGCACTTTGCATGCTCTTGGTTTCGGTTTCTCTGGGCTTGTAAGTCAAAGACCCTTATGTCGAAAAATGCCCGTTGACCCCTTGTCCAAAAGTTAACAGTGCTTACGCCGATTCTTGCTTCTTTCGATTGGTTTCCTCTCGTTTCTTCACCTTCTTGGATCTCTGATAGCATCGGTTCAACTTTAACGTCTTTGCACACCTCTAACCTTCCTCTAACATCTCAGCGGTGATATCACGCAGCTCATTATGCCTAAGAGTGACAAAGCCTCCTTTTTTACATGGCAGCATGCGCGAGATCGAAGTTGGCACAACATGCACATTTTGATGGCATCTTCTTGTCGAGTTTCCAACCGTAGTGTAATCGTATAGCATATGTACACTCGTTTCTAGAGAGGTCCAATCCATGTTCTTTCAATGGCAAGGTCGTCAGCCAGTTGGATGCGCCTTTTTGACCGTTCGCGATGGTACTCTTCTTATCTTCGGGTACCATTAATTGAATGAGATGGTCGAGTTTTTCTTTTTGGCGATCTGACCTTTCTTTTGTGATTTGATATTTGGTCGCTGGATTTTTACTTTTTTCTTTACCAAGAATTTGATTTTGGTTGTCCTCTGTCATTCGTTGGGAATTGTTGAATTCTTCTGATGCTGTTTCCACAAACATCTTCAACCCCAAGCCAACAGTGAGAGCAGAAATCAAATGGTGTCGTATCGCATCATCAACCGGTTTCAGATACTTCTCGATGTTAGGGACTTTCCTCAGGAAGTAAAGTAAGTTTATGCTGGTAACCTTCAACGAAACAGGCATAAGCAGACTGAGGTTGACTGACAGCAATTTTGGACAAAAGCGTGATCTCGTTTACCCAGGTTAGAACTTTTTCCGCAATGAACGAATCTTTCAACTCTTGACTGCCAATTACTGCACCAAGATGCTTCGATCCTTGTGTTGTTATTTGGATATTGGTGCCTTTAAAAGCTTTGCTTGTTTCTGCGATTTTCTCGTTCTTTACAATGAGCCACGATTTAGTGGGTTTCGGAAAGTAGCCAAACAGTGGACCTTCAGCAATTAATTTGTTCCACCAGCTTTGAAGGTTGCCGATGGATCCAGCAGCTGTCAGGTCGTCAGCAAAAGCAACTTCTTTTTCTGATCTTGGTTGTGGTTTGATCGCTAGTTGATTTAGAAGGGGTGTCGTTCCTATTGCATATATTGCCATCTCAATTGGGTCGGTCACCTTGAGTGGTACTTTCAAACGAATTTAGTTCACCACCACCGATTACGAATAGCTTAAACTGGATTGGAATAGCAGTTTCGAACGTAAGTTGCCAATAAGGGACAGGTGATACCAATGTTGTGGAGGAAAACAGCTCTATTTAAATGCTGTTAAATGCATTTTCAGAATCAACCAGAAGTACTGCGTCTGTTTCTGCTTTCTCAAACATTGATCGCATTGCGTGGATAGCAGCCTCGCTTCCTGATTTCTCTCCGCACAGCTGTGAATTTGGAACTGAGTTTGTTATGTCTGCTTTAAGGACACTCATGACAACTTTGCCCATTATTCGTCGTAGCACTTCCCCGACGCCTATTGGACGCACATCAGGCATTTTGTCAAGAGGGATTAATCGAGATGCCATAGACGATTTTAAGGAATTAGTGCATAGATGACGGATGACAGATTTCGTACTGCTTCTCCAAAGCTTCTTGATGTGAGAATATGGCGCCAACCATCAGCATCTAGTCCCAATGAACCCGACCTGCCTTTGGTTAGCTGGGCTGCTTTGAAGATAAGATTTTCATCAATTACCTCGAAGACAACCGCTTCCACTTGTAGAAGCGGACCTTGGAGGATAGCGGATTCGTCTGCTGGTTCTACACGTGGATGCTTTACTCGAAGCTGTTTGATGATGTTGTCGTCCAATGGAAGTACACATCCACGCATGTTGTTGGTTAGTAGCTTGATTGCTCCATTGACGTTGCATCAGGTCTCGAAACTTTCGTGAGGTAGTGGCAAGGTTTCTCTTCTCATACGTTGAGGGAAGGCGCCGCTGGATAGTTTCCACTTCTCGGAGAACTTGATGAAAGTCTCCTTTCTTCCAGATTTTAATTCTTCTTTCAAGCGCTTGGAGGTGATCTGTACTCTTTGATGTTTTTGATGGCTTTTGTAGAAGAAGTGCTGTGATGTTATGTACGAGGTTGTTCATCATGTTGGTCTTTTCATCGTTTGTTTCTTGGACAGAAGCCTGCATCTATGAGATAAAAATATATTATATTTTTAGGAACAAAGCATGTCAAATTCTTAGGGAATCATACCAAAAACTCAGTAAAAATTTTCATCCTCTAAATCCACCCGAAAAGCTAAGAACTTTCATCTTTTGAATTATAAGACCTCACTTTTTCGTCTACATCTTTCTGTACAATGACTTTGTAGCAAGATGTTTGCTAAAAAGTAGTTAGAAATAGATTATAAGCATTTCGCCGGAAATACAAGTTTGAACATTTCGCGTGTATTCATTTTCGCTCACTATTTTAATAGTTCTCGCCATTTCACTGATGTTTCAGTTAACTCCTCTTTTAGAACTTTCTTTTTCTCGACCAAAGAATCAAGACCATATTGTTGATCAACTCTATATGTTTGTTTGCCGGTTGTTCCTAGAAAAGATGTTATAGAATTTCAAGTTTTACTATTTAATGATTTTCTTCTATAAGGTTAAACGTTTACATCAAAGGGTAATTTGCCACCTCCCTCCTGGACCTTAATTTTAGAACTAGTTAGCTAGCCGGCTGAGAATTAACATTTCGCCCAAGCTTTAAAGAAAAAAAGTCGATTATCTTTTCCACTGTTTTGGAACTTTTTTATTTTATATCATGAAAGGCAAATTCATTATGCGCTGCATCTTAAGAAGTTGATGTATTTTTGAAGGAAATTCTTCTGTATTTTTGAAGGAAAATCAATTGTTTACCTTTATGCTATTTCTTTATATTTTCGGACCATCTTTTTTTCTCGTACAATGAAGCATGTCAAGCGGCATCGAAACTTGGCCAATCGGTAATTTTCTATTGTCGATTATCTTTTCGACGGTTTTGGAGCTTTTAAACTTAAACACGGATTTATTTGAATTTGTATCATGAATCTTCTGTATTTCTGAAGGAAAATTTACCTTGTATCATTTCTATCTATCTTCAGAACATCTTGTTCCGTATGGTGAAACATGGCAAGAGAATGCAAATCAAACCTCTCATAAATCATTTTCAACTCGGTAAGATTGCTTCCTTGTTCTACTAATCGTTATTGATCCAGAGTTGAGTTTCGAGGAACATATCTCTAAGCAAGTCAACAAGGCTAATTCGATGCTTGGAGTTATTAACCGTGGCTTCCGAAACCTTAGCTAACAGACTTTTCTTACTTTGTACTGTACTTTCGTTCGACCGCATCTAAGGAAACACGTCAACTTATTGGAAGGAGTGCAGAGGCGTGCGACAAGGCTTGTCAAACTTTACAAAAATCTCTCTTATGAGGATAGACTACGAAGTTTACAATTACCAACACTAGAGTTTCGTAGAACTTTTTGTGAGATGCTGCAAGTCTATAAGCATCTTCACTTCTACAATAAAGCTACGATTCCAAAAAAAAATACTCATCGGCCACGTCCGAATCGACAACACAAAGATGAACTGGATTCCGCGGCCCGCAAACAAAGTCGTTCTACTACAGAATCATCCCTACGTGGAATAAATTGTCGCCTGAGGTGGTAGCTGCTGATTCCATTAAAGGCTTCGAAAGTTGAAAGAAGCATGGAAAAGCCATCCAAAGAAATTCGATACACGAAATTTCTAAATTGAGATTGGTTTAAAGGCCCACTGAGTGCCTACAACCTGTTATTCTTTTTAATAAAAAAATAATAATAATCTATCGGCTCCTTTGTTTCGCAGGACTACATTTTTTGAAATTTGGCGATAGATTTTAGTTTCAATACGGCGTTTGTGTAAAAAGTACGCGCGGGCGTTCTTGATCTGAAATAGGTGGTTTCATTTCACATCCAGGAGTCTCGCCTCTAGCCCTTCAGGCTTTAAACTCAATGGTCCTGACCCATAGCACAAAACTAAAACCAGCCGCACGCTGCGAGTCCCAATCTAGTGAATCATTATGCATATAACAAACTATAACGGAAGAAAAATAACTACCAATTGATTTATGCCATTCTCATTTTATGGAATTATGCCTGCAAAATAAATTATTGTTCCTCCTTCTTATTTCAAGACGTTCTGACTGTAGTGAGAGATAACACTACATTGCATTTTCCACCACAATGAAGTAAAAGCGGCGGTGAAGAATAATATTTTAGATCTTTTTAGCCAACCTGGCTAGATAGGTGGTTTGACATTCGAGGGTGATTTTGAAAGACTTTTTAAAGTTTTTAAAGTAATAGGAAGCCACCAATGTAACAAAACGTTGAATTAGAATTCCTCAAAATGAAAAAGGGAACACTTCGAACACTTCGTTACGAGAAGGAAGTATAATTAACGATTTGATTGTTAATGACAATGGAGAACGATTTCACGAATTCTTTGAACTGAATAAATTGTCTGTATTGAATACTTGGTTTACGCATAAAAATTGCAGACGAATTACGTGGCACTCCCAAGATGGAAAGACGAAAAAGGTATACGATTTTATCCTCTGTGCAAGTTGGTTACGTAAATATGTTACAAACTGTCGCGTGTTTAACTCTTTCGACTTTGATAGCGACCACCGTCTTGTTGTTGCACACCTTTGTACACCAACATCAAAGAAAGCAAGATACATCAACCGAACCCATACCAAACGTCAAAAGAGAATCGATTTCGAAGCAGTCACCCCAGCAATGACTGGACTTTTCAAAGATGATGTCTCACGAAAGCTTAACTCTAATGACGTTCTTAACTCAGAGTCGAACGATTTTCTAAACGAAAAACTTGTAAACACGATCAAAGAATCTGCCAATATCTACTTTCCTACAATGACATCTGAATCTCAACCACCTCCATGGAAAACAGATGCCAAACTCCAAGAACTTTTCCAAACAAAATCTGAGCTTTCATCTAAAAATGTTAATCCTGAGGATATCAAGCGAATCCGTAAAAAGATTCGACTACGAGCTCGTCATCTCAAAAACGAACACTTCAGGCTTGAAGCTGAGAAAATGAACACTTTTGTTATTAACAAGCAGATCAAAAAGCTATTCCGTCGTGCCAAAAGACAGGAAACTACCCTCAAACCAACAAACAATGATTGCCCAACCGATAAACTCTTAGAACACTTTAAGAAAAATTTCAACCCTACTGACCCATCAATTGATACGTCACCTGAGGAAATAAATCAGACACTTCCGAAATTTGTTAAGGAACTTCGAAAAATTTCTGACAGTACTGTCATCAACGACCTCCCACCTACAGCCGATGAAATAGAAAAACACATCCGTCTCCTCAAAAATAATAAAGCAAGCAATGACGTTGAAGCAGAGCTACTGAAGAAATGTTCACATCCGATAATGATTCAAGTAATCCAAAGAATCACCAACAACTTGTGGGAAAATCTAGATTTACCGAACGCTTGGGGTAACTCCCATCTGAGAACACTCTGGAAAGGAAAAGGCTCAAAAAAGGACGCATCAAAGTATCGGGGTCTTAGTATCGGATCTACTATCTGTAAGCTCGTTGTCAATATCATCTTATTCCGACTCCGCGACTGGTACGAATGTCAACTAACCGACGAACAGAACGGGTTCCGTCCAAACCGTGGCACTACTGATGGGATTTACACAGTAAAGAGAATACACCAAATCAGTCATCGAAAACAACAGCCATTGTATCTATTATTTGTCGACCTCTCAGCCGCCTTCGATCATATACCCCGTAAATGGCTGTTTGATACAATTTGTCTTCGTTTCACCGACAAAAAGTCACCGATTATGATCAAGATATTGGAAAAACTTTATCAACACACCTCTCTAACCTATGAAGGAGAATTATTCCAAACATCTTCTGGAGTCCGCCAAGGTGGGCCAGAAAGCCCGTTTTTGTTCAACTTATATCTCGATTTCGTCATGCGTCTGATACTCGAAAAATCACACTTAAATGATGATATCAAGTTCTTTGATCACAAATACCAAATCAGCACTAGCTCTCTTTCGCGAGCAGAGAGATTATCGACTCGTAAAAAGAACATTAATCTCTCAAACTTATCAATATTACCCTGGAGCGGTTACGCCGACGATTTAGTCTTATTCTTGAAAGATCAAGAGAGTTTACAAATTGCAACAATTCTTCTTGATAATGTTTTCGTCAAGTTCGGTCTATCTGTCAATGCTCAAAAGACAGAGACGATGATTCTCAATTATCCAGTAGATTCTCCATATCCAAACTCAATTGTCGAATTAAACGAATGCCATCTAGCCAATGTTTCTGAATTCAAATACCTGGGAGCCTATCTCGATTGTAACCAGCCGAACACTGGTGAAAAGGAGATAAACCACCGCATCCAGCTTGCTAACACTAAATTTCAACAAATGTCAAATTTAATTCAGAATTTTCGAATTAATCTGAAAACTCGCATACTTTTCCTGAACAGCTTTGTGCGAAGTAGGCTAGTATACGCCTGTCAGAACTGGAATCTGACCCAAAAACAATTTGACCGTTTGGATGTTGTGTATCGAAAACTCCTCCGTCGAATGATTCGTGGTGGATTCAGATTTGTGAATCCGGATGCTAATGACTATCGATATGCAATTAACAACAATCAACTTCATGATATATGTGGAACATCTGATGTTAGCTTCTTTATAAAATCTCAGCAACATCATTACGTTAGTCATATCATTCGTATGCCAGTAACACGAACTGTCAAATTACTAACTTTCAATAACGATCACTACACTAAAAGAGGTCGGCCAACGAAATCGTTACTTGACCAAGCTATGGAGTTTAAAAATGTTTCATTAAACCAATATTTTACTCTTGCCTTAAGCAAGAAAAAATAATTTTGAAGTTTTTTTTCTTTTTTGATAGCTCGACATAGAGTCGTAACTCTCTGAAGTGAATAGGCCTCATGGGCGAGAGTCATGACTCTATGTCCAACCTTACCCAGTAATGGGTGGTTGTAAATAAATTATTATTATTATTATTAAAGACTTCCGACCAAAAGTTATAACTTCGTTATAAGTCTTTGTTTCGACATACTAAAGCTCTGAAGGTCGGAAAAATTTTCAATCTCTTGTAGGTTTGGATTACGAAATTCCGCCGGGCTGCATTGCTCTCACTTTTTGGAATGTTTGGGTCTAGCCAAAGATCGTGTTCAAAAATAAAGGCCTGTTTTGTGACATTTTCAAACTGGCTGACAATTATGTTAATAAAATGAGTATTTTTGGTGGCTAACAGTTTATTTTTTCACCAAGGATAAGTAGAATGATTAACCTTTCCAATTGTTTTGGAGTGAAATTAAGTGGCTTGTCTGGGTTACAAGATATTTCAAGATAAGCTATGAGTCGTTTATGTGGCTGACAACACTGGTGGCCTACAAAACCAACCAGTCTCAGAATGTTGCTCTTTTATCTGTTTTGAGATAATATGATACTTCTAGTTAACGATTCAAGTGTCATTTTCAAACAAACCATTTCCTCCTTTGAGGTGGCTGACAAAACACATATTTGGACCTGGAGCCACACATTTTACTCATTTTAGCATTTTTTTCATCAAAATATGTTCTTTTGTGTAAATACCGATCATAATATAAAATTTCAACGTTATATTTGAAATATTTCCCAAGGTTTTCAAGAAATAATATATTTTTTTCAATTTTTCAGTTCACTAAATGTCACACTATTTTTGAACATGATCCAAAATATTATCGGGCTTACGTTCAGTTCGTTCGGGAATGCGGCACATCTAGGCCAACTATCATTCCCCAATCATGAACAACATAAGTAAACTAATAATCAGTTTCCGTTGAAGAACAATAGAATGCTAAGCATAGCTCGAGCCTGATATAGTGGTAGACACTTGCTCATATAAAACTGTACATAAACTTGCTTGTTATGCGCAGATATGTAATTTTTGCGCAGATATGTAATTTCTGCGCAGATATGTAATTATTTTGCGCAGATATGTAATTTCTGCGCAAATATGTAATTATTTTGCGCAACTATGTAATTTTGAGCTGCGCAGATATGTAATTATTTTGCGCAGATATGTAATTAAATTTCTGCGCAGATATGTAAAACACGACCTTTTTGACTTGGTTATTTTTTGAAAAACTAACTAAATTTTAACATTAATTTTTCACATACAAGAAGTAATATCTTGAACATTGTTCTTGGACTAAGGCAAACATTTGGTGATTGTTGTTTTTATTATAAGCATCATCTTTATAAGAAACAAGTCAATATCTTTTTATCAAAGTGATATTGGCTTTCGGCGTTTGGTTCTATCAAAGCAACTAGGGGACTGTGCTAATGAGGAAAATTTTGTTTTTCTTGTAAGCATCAACTTTATAAGAACACAATTCATAACTCTTAAACCAATGATTATTAGCTTTCGGTGATCGGTATTTTCAAAGCAAACATAGGATAATGCTTGAGCTAGAAAATTTTGTTTTCCTTATAAGCATCAACTTTATAAGAACACAATTCATAACTCTTAAACCAATGATTATTAGCTTTCGGTGATCGGTATTTTCAAAGCAAACATAGGATAATGCTTGAGCTAGAAAATTTAGTTTTTCTTATAAGCATCAACTTTATAAGAACACAATTCACAACTCCTAAACCAATGATTATTAGCTTTTGGCGTTTGGTTTTTTCAAAGCATATATAAGATTGTGCTTAAGCTAGAAAAGGTTATTTTTTTATGAGCATCAACTTTATAAGAACACAATTCATAACTCCTAAACCAATGATTATTAGCTTTCGGCGTTTGTTTTTTTCAAAGCATATATAGGATTGTGCTTAAGCTAGAAGAATTTATTTTTTATAAGCATCAACTTTATAAGAACACAATTCATAACTCTTAAACCAATAGATATTGGCTTTCGGTGATCGGTTCTTTCAAAGCAAACATAGGATAGTGCTGAAGCTAGAAAAAGAATTTTTCTTATAAGCATCAACTTTATAAGAACACAATTCAAAACTCTCAAACCAATAGATATTGGCTTTCGGTTATCGGTTCTTTCAAAGCAAACATAGGATAGTGCTTAAGCTAGAAAATTTTGTTTTTCTCATGAGCATCAACTTTATAAGAACACAATTCATAGCTCCTAAACAATATTTGTTGGCTTTTGTTTGATAAATCAAATCTCTGAAAGCCTCTTCCACTTAGAAAAAAACCTTGTTCTTATAAAATTCTAATAAACTAATGTTAGATTTAGCAAAATTCCCTATTTCTTTCGATAGAGCCATTGTGTCATTGTGAATGCCAATTCCACTTCAAAAAAATTTAATTTGTCTCCTTTTAGATGGCTTAAAGTCAAATATTTTGCCTTAGTTTAATTTGTAAGGGGAAAATAAGAAAGACATGTAATTTTTTTAAATATCTTTAACAATCAGTGTCAAAATATTCCTGAATTGTGTAACATTCTTCAGAATTTAAAGTTCGAGCGAGAATCACAACTTCGATAATCCCACTCTATTTCATTGAATAATTCAATCAAATTTAATGACTTTGCTCGTAGATCGAGCCATAAAAAGGAAAAGGGAGTTTTTTTATCATAAATTAGTCCATGTATTGGTAAAGACAACCAATAGAATTTTACTTTATCTCACTGTAATGTAAAGAAATGCAATTCATATCTACAAAATCAATAAAGTTTACATAGGTGTGACTATCTCGAGTCGAGGTTCTATCGAAAATCTCATTTGTACTTTTCTATTAGGTTGTAAAAACTACCGTATTTCTTCAAATAAACGCCTTGGGCGTCTTTTTAATTTTAAGACTTTCAGGAGGGGTGTTAAAGAAAAGGTTGTTAATTAAAAATTTTAAAACCTCCCATTGAGGGTGTCTTTTTTCTCAGAGAAGGAGCGTGTATTCGTAGGAATACGGTAATTACCGAAAGGTAAATACTATTCTACCAAGAGTTATTTGATTCTCATAAAGTAGTTGCTTATAGGAAAAATTAATATGCTCATATTGTGCGCTGTCCCTTGTTTACTTTGTAAGAACTAATAAACGAAGGGTATATCACCGTCTATTAAGAGTTATTGATTTGATTCTTTATAAAGTATATGCTTATCAGAAAAATAAATATGCTCATATCATGCGCCGTCCCTTGTTTACTCTGTAAAAACTAATGACCGAAGGGTATATCACCGTCTATCAAGAGTTATTGATTTGATTCTTATAAAGTAGTTCCTATAAGACAAATAAATATGATCATATATTATGCGCCGTCCCTTATTTACTTTGTAAGAACTAATTACCGAAAGGTATATGACCGTCTATCTAGAGTTATTGATTTAATTCTTATAAAGCTGATGCTTATAAAAAAATAGTCACATCCATTTAAGGCGCTATTCCATTTTTGCTTTGAAAGAACCAATCAACGAAAGCTAAAACTTAGTCGTTGAAAAGTTATAAATAATTTTTCTTATAAAGATGATGCTTATAAGAAAAATAATTATTTTCATTTTAGGCGCTATTACATGTTAGCTTCGAAAGAACCAATCACCGAAAGCTAAAACTTAGCGGTTGAAAATTAATAGAGAATTTTCTTATAAAGATGATTCTTATAAGAAAAATAATTACTTTCATTTTAGGCGCTATTCCATGTTTCCTTTGAAAGAACCAATTACCGAAAGCTAAAACTTAGTGGTTGAAAAGTTATAGATCATTTTCTTATAAAGATGATTCTTATAAGAAAAATAAATACTTTCATTTTAGGCGCTATTCCATGTTTCCTTTGAAAGAACCAATTACCGAAAGCTAAAACTTGGTGGTTGAAAAGTTATAGAGAATTTTCTTATAAGATGATGCTTATAAGAAAAATAATTACTTTAGTTTTAGGCGCTATTCCATGTTTCCTTTGAAAGAACCAATCACCGAAAGCTAAAACTTAGTGGTTGAAAAGTTATAGAGAATTTTCTTATAACGGTGATTCTTATAAGAAAAATAATTACTTTCATTTAAGGCGCTATTCCATTTTTGCTTTGAAAGAACCAATCACCGAAAGCTATAAATTGTTGTTATAAGATATTACTTCTTGTATTTGATAGGAATTAGCTAAAATACCTTAAGTCGAAAAAAAGGTAAAAGTAATGGTAAAAGCTATCAAGGGGGTACCATTGATTTTAAAGATCGTGTTTTACATATCTGCGCAAAAATTTAATTACATATCTGCGCAGCTCGAAATTACATAGTTGCGCCAAATAATTACATATTTGCGCAGAAATTACATATCTGCGCAAAATAATTACATATCTGCGCAGAAATTACATACCTGCGCAAAAATTACATATCTTCGCACAACAACTTGCTCAGGAATCACAAAACATTAAATTGAGACGCAAAAAAAAACTATAAGATGTGGTTAGGATCAGATTTTTCGATTCTTTCTTTGATAGAAAGTTACAACTCTGAAAAGAAGGTCTTTCTGGCTATTTTTGGTCATATCATCACTGACCTTTATATGACCAAGCTATATCCGCCATCTTTGATCGAAGTTTTTTGTATTGGTACCCGTAAAGAGGTCATTACAGTGTTAAAAATTAACTTCTAACGGCGCTACACCATCAAAAGTATTCCAGGGAACGTAGATTTAGCTCCCGATGCATTTACACCGTTACTGAGTAGTTCCACTATTAGGGTACCACTTTTCAAAAAACTTCGATCAAAGATTTTCTTTGGCCGGGATTGAGAAACTTGGTCCAGGGTATATAAAAGGTCATCAATGATTTCAATCATTTAGCCATATTAGTCCGCAAATTAGATGAAAGATAAATTCTTTAAAACTAATATTTTTTTCTTGATGCAGATTCATTACAACCTGTTTTAAAAGAAAGATATTTAGATTTCAAGAATGTTTGTTTTTGAGAACTTGGATTTATGAATGAAATGCTGCAAACCCCTGGAATCCCAGTCAATTTTAGGTTTAAGTCCTGTTTTACCATAGCGGCAGAACATCAACAAATGGAATTATTATCCGACGCGCCTAAATAGCGACATTTGATTGGCTTCTTTGCTGTCCAATATTTTCAAATATATAGCTTCCATGGAGGCTATATATTTCAAAAATTGACGTCACACAACGAGTTCAATGACAATTGAGCATCTTCTTTTTGACGTTACGTCACAAAATAAAAATGAGACTTTTTAATAAAAAACTACCAAGAAACCAGATTAAAGAGCTTATAAATTGGAATTATGTTTGAAAACGAGAAATATTTTAGCGATAAACGGATAATAAACCATTTATTTGGACGCAGTCTCATCCAATATGAAAAATATTGGGCTACGAGAAAAGATATTGGACTCGGCGAAGCCTCGTCCAATATCTTTTCTCGCACGCCCAATATTTTTGCATATTGGATTCGACTTTGTCCAATAACTGCTTAATATGATGTAAGATTTCTTTTGACACAAAGATGACGTCAAATATTGTTTCTTTTCTTTTGAGAAAGTTGTTCTGTCATACAAGGATCTGGAATACGCGACGGTGGTAAGAAATCATTTTGTTTGATGTAGACTGAGAATACAAGCATAAATACTTGTTGTTGACTAGTTTATTTACCAGGACCATAAAAACTAGATGATCTTTAATTCTTCGATCTTATTCATTGGAATTTGATTTTCAAGAACACATGCTAGATTCCCAGAATGCTTTATCAATTTTATCTAGGATGCATTTATTGCACATTCTTCGAACCTAAAACTCAACATATAATGTATACAGATTCTTTATGCATTCTTCGAACCTAAAACCATACCAATCTGATTTTGACTGTCTATTCTTAGATTACTAGAGCTCTGTGCTGTCTGATTTGAATGGTTGTTAGTTGGTTATTTTCAAGGACACCTGCTAGATTCCCAGAATACTTTACATGTTTTTTTTATAAGCAAGTGTATGCCCCTTGGTCAGGCTCGTGTATGCCCCTTGGTCAGGCTCGTGTATGCTTAAGTTCTCAAAGCATCCAGGCATAGTTTATGCTTATAATATGCTTAAGAATCATGCTTATGATTCATGCACCCCCGAGCTAAGTTTTTAATGAAATTTCAGAAATTTTAAATATTTGTAAATATTTGTTCAGATTTTGGGAGCAGTGGAATGTAGCTAGCCGTGGAATGTCTTATTTTTTACTTGACCTCTACCAAACCTTTTTTAAACAGATAAAAATGACCACTTGAAAAATTTTTTAGGCTGACATATATGCTCATGATATGCTTAAGAATTCTGCAAATCTGATACCGTGAAAAGCGCAGCTCAAAATCATATATTTACGCTGTGCCGACGAATCAAGATTCTATTCATCGCGCAATCAGCGAAGATAAAAGTAACCATGACGACCATCCAAGATCTTGGAAGAGCGTCATAGGCTGCGTTTAGACCAGCCTGGCATTTGTAATTGCTTGCAGTATTCTTTTGAATTCTATTGTTCCGCGCAATTGTTCGGTTTGTCAAATGCCTAATGATGCCAGCGTGTTGGCATTTCGTTGGCATTTGAAATGCCCTTTTGAGCAAAGGAATCCCCTTTTCTGGCATTTCAAATCAAACAAGGGAACCAAAACAAAGAGAAAAAATGACATTTTTGATTTTTTAAAGTATTTGCACGTTTTTTATTCAGTTCTTTCTATAGATTGTAAAATTTGCAAGATTTGCCATAGCCTAGCCCTACGGCAAAAAGTTTCAGTCTTAATGATTGCAGTTTTTGAGAAATTCCATGCTTTTCATTGTTTGATCTGTCCAAAGTTGAACTTGAGGGAATCACCTTTTCAGTAATGACTCTAAAAAGACGATTCCTTAAATGCCATGACAGAAAATACGATGGAAAAGCTATTAAAATCGAATCCCTCATGAGCAAATGCCAAATTACAAATGCCAGTTGGTCTAAACGCAGCCATAGTCGATATTTTTATTCCCGTCGTTGAAAACACAACTTACAAAAAGTCATCAATGCTTTGTAAAAAGAGTCAGTGATAGAGAATCATAACATAAAGTCTGTCTATTATTTCGATTCAATTAAAGTGACATTTCCATAATTAAAAGTTTAGTAATTACTGTTATACATTTGGGGATCATGTAAAAGATTTCTTTCGAAATAAACTCATTTCAACTACACTTGGAGGTTTCTGGGGAATTCTTAAATAGTAAACTGCATACTGATACAGTCTGCTAGACATTAATATGCTAATATTTGCTCTTCATCTTTGATTTTTTCTACAGTGATTAGATTGACACATGCGCGATAAAATTTCTATTATTTGTCTTCAGAGGTTACTATTTTCTTTGAAAACTTAACCTCTGATACTCAGGGTACAAATCTGAGCCTTCATATGCTTATAAGCATTATGCTTATAAAAAAAACTTGTATCACTTTTATCCAAGATGCATTTATTGCGCATTCTTTGAACCTAAAAGTCGATGTTTAAATGTTCAGATTCATAGCAATCTGATTTTGATTGTCGATTCTTAGATTCCTAGAATTCTGTTCACTCAAGCGATGCGTACTAGGAATAGCACATTTCGGAGCACAATCGTGGATTACGTAATTACGATGATTCAAGGAAAAAATTGTAATTTCTTTAGTCTGTATTCTGTAGGAAAAATACATGTGGTTTTGCAGAAGTCTGTGATTCAGTCTACTTTTTTTTGTCGAAACATCTAATATTGAGAATTTGAATACCTCAAAAAAACAAAGATATAAATTTGAAAGATAAATAGCATTTGGGATCATTTTCTCGGGATTTTGACATGGGAGCTTTCTCATTGTATTCATCGCAGTACTTTTTGGAAATTCCCAAATTAAACTTTGAGAAAGCCACAGTTTCGTATTCTAAGGACCACAACGAAGAATTTCGGGTGGATAAGAAACAACATCGACTTTTAGAATCTTGTTTTTTTTTTAATCAGGGTTCATTGTCAAACAAATGTGCTGAAACATTATTTGTATACGTAATCACATGATAACGAGTGCAATTCGAATATAATTGCACGGGTGATTTTTTTTGTGTTATTAATTTTTCGAGTCCGAAAAGACGAGGAAAATTGGAAACAAAAAAATCACGAGTACAATTTTCGAATTGTACGAGTTATTATGTGATTACGAGCTAATCGCGCAATGGCTTTCATTACTTTTTCACAGTTAGGAAAGTTAAATTACAGAAATTACACTGAGAGTTTAATATTTTTCTCTTCTCTTTATGTCTTTCTTTTATTGTTGTTTATTGATTTTCTTTTTTACAAAATAAATTTCGATTGCAATTAAAACGTTCGATGCAAAAAAAATATAAGAAAAAACATTAAAATCAATTTTGCAAACATTGGCGCGGCATTGGAGAGTGTGATTAACGATTAATTGCTCTCTACAGGATGCAATTAACGATTAATTGCTCTCTTTGAGGAAGTGCCAAATAAGAAAAATAACCCATCGTGCGATTAGATGCTGTAATCACATTTCCTCATTTCAGAACACAATGTAGATGTTTTTTAAGTTTGTTTCAGATTATGCGCTGTCAGAATTTCGAGTGTAATTCTCATGAATACCATATTACTTCATTTGTTTTGGTTTTGAGAAGGGGCGTTTATGCAATGGGGCGTTTATCAAACCCCTTCTCACAGACCCATTGGGAAAATTTACCAAAATATCGTCCCGGTGGAAAATTAAACTCCAATTTTTGTCCACACTGAAAATAACCAAATAAATCAATCCTCACTGTAAAATATTATGTTATTTTTCCCCATCTTCACTGAATTTTCTGACTTGAAAACAATGGAATTTAAATCCCCAGCCATAAAAAATATGAGAATATGATTCAATCCTCATTGAGTTATTCAGTCCGTTATTTTTACCCCAACTGTCCGAAAAAAAATCCCACCGGGTCTGTGAGAAGGGGGTGTTTTATTAAATATAGTCTTTTTTTCCTCCATACAATTCTTCCTAACAGCTACTTGTTTCCTAGAAAGGAGGCTTTTATTCAATGACGCGTTTATTCGAAATAATACGATATAAAGACCGAATTTATACGGTTCTAAGGTTCTAATTTGTCTAGATCCTGAACAACTGAAGACGACCAGCACTTTTACCGTCCTCAATAGGGCGTACAGTATTACAAAATTCGTTGCATTTTATGGAAAATCCTATTTCGTAATAGACCCAATATTGGTACTAGTAATAACATGGTTTAGAGGGTGATTTGGGATTAATAACCCCGAGGTTCATTGAAAACATTTCAAATAGCCCGAACGTAGTGAGAAAAAAGCTGAACGAGCCACTAGATTTTTCTTCAACTTTAAACTGATATTTTTCGAATGAACGAGGGAGTCAAATAAGGCTGACTTCTTGTTACCATAGAAACACGTATTTTTAGTGATTTTTGGTTGAAAATCACGAAAATTATATTATAATTTCACTCAAAGACTCAAAGTTTTGTGTTTCATATATCGTCAAAACATCTTCAAAATGAAGGTTTGTTATATACCCCAAAGGGGAAAGCAAAGGCGAGAAAAACCTTTCGTCGACTAAGTTTTTCGCTTTAAAACATTACTCACTGGCCTCTATTAAAAACCCTGGACTAAGTTATAGTCTTAGCACTATCTTTGAAGGTTGATAGAAATGTGCCTATACTAGACGAATAGGAAAGTAGATCAAGTAGAGCACAAGCCAGAACGAAAGTTGGAGACAGAACCCTTATAGGTAGACAAGAGGGGGAGTCAGTGGCATGTTGAAGAATGTATTGTCCGAATGAAGTTCCATGGTTAGAGAAAAAGTGCCAAAGGATGTTGTTGAGTAAATTGAAAATTTCAAATAATTTTTTTACTGATAACCTGTGATTCCAAAGTCTATGAGCATTTCTTTGAGAGTTTGAGAATCGATCGTTCTTGTTGGTCAGGTACATGCACTTAATTATGAAGAGTACAAAAGTCACAATATTTCTTACGAGGAAGGTATGGCTCCAACCAGCCTATTTTTATCGAAGATAGCTAGGACAACTCCGAATTCTAAAAGTTGACCCTGAAATGACTGTCCTGCGGGGCCCTGTTACTTAAAGTTTCTTTCTCTGAAAGAAACCCATACCCAGTCCCTAAGCTCGCTTTACTAGGATTCTACTACTCACAAATGTACCTCAACGTCTATCAGTAAAATTAAAAAAGGAATGCAATTGGGTCATTAAAAAAAGAAATCATTGTGCTTGCAGTGATTTGCAAAGACTGTATTAACTTCAGTAACATTACAGTGGGTTCGACTGACAATTCCTGCATTAATAACACGCATGCGTGATTTGTCGTTCTTTTAGACCACATGTAGTTATTTCCCGTGATAAACAAAGAGAAATGAATCGTTCGAAATTCGTCGTTCTTTTTAGTCGTTTTTTATGAAATTTGTCGTTCTTTTTGTCTATTTTTAGTAATGCAGGATTTGTAAGAAGAGCCTCTCTTAATAGCATTTTTAAAAGTGATGTCAACTTTCTTCACTTTGACTCATTGGACTGTGCGTTCAGCATAAATTGCAGCTCGTTCAACTTCCGCAGTTGACGCTTTACCGTTCGATACCTAGAAAACAAACATCTAGAATTGAATAGACTAGTAAACCACGTCGTTGTATTTCGCTGCAGATTAAACTTTCAATGGGATCTATTTTTTTTATATGTTTTCTGAATACAACGACTAGTTCCAAAAGGCGCTATTTACTAAATAAACGGTGGAGTGCTTTTTCTACCGCGGCGGAGTGCTCACTCAAAACAGCGCACTCACTCTCACGGATTAGAATAAAAAAATAAACAAAACTCGGTACTTTTTATACTTTATTATTATGTTTTTTTATGACACTCTTAAAAAACTTGTTTTTTATTTTGTTAACCCTTTGAGTGCCAGGGTCCTTTTTTCTAAGTTTTTTTTAAAAAATCGCTAGTTCAAACTTTAAGGGCTTTTATCTCCTGATCTAGAAGGAATTAGAAGCTCGTATATAGCTCGTTGGATAGCTTAGAGTCTCTTCTTTCTTTTGGGCGCCTTCGACGCCGCCCGATTTAGGAAGGGCGTGGTGGGCGGCGGCCAAGGGGGGGGGGGGTAGGTTTAGGGAATTAAAGCAGTCAGGCCCGCTGCGCGGACCTGACTGAACTGATGAAAAGGTGCCCAGTGGTAAAATTTCAAATCAATTCACTAGAAGACAGAATAAAGTAAAACAGGGCCAAATTTGGAGGTTCTTGGATCACTCGTTGACCAAAAATAGTCACAAGACGGTCAGAATCTCAAAAAAGTGAATTTTTGTCAATTTTTTTTTTTTTGCATTTTTTTTTGACTTTTTTTTGCTTAAAAAATTTTCGCTGGAAAGACTCACTTTTGAATTTTTTTTTGCTTGACCATAAAGGACAATCTAATTCCTACGAGTTCGACCAAAAATAACGATTTCTAACTCAAACTGGGCATTACAGGAGGGCTTCGCCCTCCTATATAGCCCATGTCGTATATATACGACATCGGCACTTAAAGGGTTAAATGAGAGGTGTTTTATCATCTTGTGCAATATTTGGATATACAATTTAATTCACTCAAATCAAAACAAACTCACATCCTGATTATTTTTTGATTTTAATGTATTATATATAAAAGAAGGTGAGTACAATGGAATATCAGTCATTTTAGAAACTTTTTTATTTTGAAAAAAATGAAAGTACTTGAAACAAGATACCAACAACATGACAAGTAGTTAAATAAAACTATTCACAAAAAGTATGATTTGTTTGTCTGAATGAAAAGAATATATACTGAACTGTACCTACCAGCTATAGATACTCCAAAACAAAAATATTCATATAAGGGGAAAAATCTCTTTCAAAAGAAAAAGATGAACATTTTTTAGAGAAACAACATCAAAAATATAAAAGATCAGGGGATCAGGGGCCACTGCAGGCATAAGAAAACTTTTTTTTTTATAGAAGCCAAAAAGAAAAATATTTTCAAAAAAGCAACAGCTTTTACAAAACATAAGATTATATGTATTTGTTCATATTGACCTCCAATTTTGCTATAAAAATTATATATAGTACAGTATACCTACATAAAATTACTTCCAAATCCAAGTAGATTGTTTTTAAATTGGCAAAAATCCAATCAAAATTTTCATAAATTTTATAAGTATATAAGCAGTATAAGCTTTGAAAGACTTTCACAGTAGGTATAAATTTCAGTCTGAACGTGTTCAACAACACCAGGGGACAACAAAAATTACAAGGTAGAAGTATGCTCCGGGGGAGGAGGGGGCACTAACCTTGACAACCGACGGGGGGATGTGCCCTGCGCTGGAGTTTGAGAAGTGGACCCTGTGAGATATGAATGTTTGGTAAATTTGGGACTATTTCAGAACGATAAATGATTCAATCGAAAAAAATCTGTAAAGTGGCAAAAATGACTTAAAGTAGAAGAAAAATTCAAATATTTTCTAATATTTCTAATATTCTCACTGTAAAAATTGTCTAAAATGACCCAAAATCGACCCAGTCAGGGTTACTATCTTGAAAATTAGTACAAATTTGGCACCCTATCATATATCTCTAGAGTCTGAAAAAGGGACCCTGATCAGCGGCATGTCCCCATACTTAATTTTGCCTAAATGCCCCCTGGAAGTCTTCCAGTAGTGAAAACCCGAAACATCCTCGTACATCTAACAATTTCAAGGTAGTGAAATCCAGCTAAACAACGGCCGGGCTTCCGAAAACCCAGAAAACCAGTCATCTCAATGTAAAATGTTGTTATTTTCATTCACAAATAGAACCAAGATGTGTCCCACTGGTCAGAATATTGTTTTCGTATAAGGGGCCGTCGACAAACGATTTTCCTTTTTTTTAACGGCTTCTGGCCGTAAGGGGTGGGAGGGGGTCACTGCAATGCCGTTAAAAAAGTTTAAAAAAAAGGAAAGTCTCACTTACAAATTTCATCAGTCCAAAAAATAGAAACATGTGAAGAAAGGCTAAGACCAAAGCAACCACACGACATTCACATTATTCCCGGTCACCAATTAATGCTTCGACGAGAAAAATGACTGCTCACGTGACGAAAGTCGGCAATTTTTCCCTCCGCCTCAGTTGACTCCTTGCTCCACCCATCCCGCCCTGACTTGCTGCGGGACTTGGAGTTTCAAAATTGAAAGGTCACGGCTCAAAACCACATGTTTTTTCCGTACGAAAAGAAGAACTTTGAGGATTACGAATCGAAAGAACATGGCGGCCATGGACCAGTGAAAGTATTTACTTTTGAAGAATTTTCTTGGCCGTTAAGACGTGGGGGGGAGGGGGTCTGAACCTTAACGGCCTCAGGCCGTTATAAAAAAAAGGAAAGTCGTTTGTCGACGGCCCCTAAAAAGCATTCAATTTTTAAAAATTCCAAATTACCACTTTCACTTTTCATCATTTCCACACCATGTATCGCACCACCAAAAATGTTATATAAATACCATACTTTCCATCTTAATTTTTGAGGATTTCTGTAGCCATTTCAGAGTTACATTCTCTGGGATAAGGTTATCAAGTTTAACTTGTATTATAGAAAAAGCAGTGATCTGTTACCCAATGAATGTGAGCATAAACATATTGAACATTCCCTGCAAAAAGTATCCTGCATGCAGTCATGGAATCTGTCATATTATCATAAATACTGCACTTGTACTATAGATTTACCAACGTACCAAGCCAACAAAATTTCAAAGAAGACAGTGTTAAAACATGTCATGAATGTTTATAACCATACATAATCAAAAAATCTTTCAATCACAACAATCACATGAAAAAGTGAAAGTATAATCCATATAAAAGTTTGTTTGTTTTTTGAATATATCAACATCCCAACCAAGCCAAAAACAATGTATGAATAAATTTTTTATAAGAAATCTTTATTATAAGCACTATTCCCGCGTTGCTGTGTTCAAGGAAAGACAGACGCTTGCTAGTCTAAGAATTGAAGGACTAACTACCAAATCGGCTCTTTTTAAACCGGGCCTGGTTGGTGTTATTTTTAGCCTGTGGCTAAACCAATACAATAACAGGATACTTATAAATGAAAACGGACTTTAAAAAGATTATCGGACCTTCCCCTCAACGGATTTTTCAACGATGAATAGCAAATTTCTGTATGTGTGTTTCCTGCGACAGAAACGGTTAACTTCTGATTTATCTAGATCCTGATTGTCTGAGGAACGGTAAACAAACACTTTTACATTCCCTAATTTTGCAGGTTAGAACTGCAGGTTTTTCCAAATCATTTCAGTCACTCCGCCGTCCTTAAAAAGTGCAAATACATATATTTACTAATGTTTCCACAACGGACGATTTCCAATGGACGTTTCCCTAATTGACGATTACCCTTACCACCATACCCTTAATACTACCTTAAGTGTTTCCCCTATTTTGCACTTACTTTCTGAATGAAAATATATGAAAGAATTAAGAAAATTATTTTTCCAATCTATAGAATTCAAACATTAGCGAGGTTAAATAAGAGGCTATTTAAGAAGTGAGAACGTGTGTGCTCCCATGTACATAGCCCGTTAGATCAAAACCTGTGAGAATGATCTTGGAAATCTTATGTACAAGTTAGTTCACGCATTCTCGCGTCAGAACCACAGATATCTAAGCCCGAAGGGCTAGATAGGCAACTTTAAGCTTTCTCCAGCAAAAAAAAGTGAAGCTAAAATTTGACTTTTTAAATTTCGTGCCGATGGATAGGATCTAGCATTTTAATTGTTTTCGGAGCGCGAGATCAAAAAACGTAGGTGGCAAACGCTATTTCACATCTCTCAAACCGGTGAAATTGCATATTTTAGTCACGTGACTTTGGTAGGAAATCCTTCCAAACCTAGGCTTCACTTTTCGATAAAAGCCGAAAATCTAGCCCTTCGGGCTTTACAGATATCTGTGATCAGAACTAGCATCTTGCTTAACCTCGCTAATGACAAGTAGTTCAAACCTTGAGAGATTTTGGCAGGTTTTTTTTTGAACTTTTAATGGGGTTATTTACCGCTAATACCGAGACCTCCAAACTAATAAAATTCGTTCTGATTTATATCCCTTTCCTGAAGAACCGTCAGGAATATTTCTGCCAGTGGGGGTAAAAACGGACTGAAACTCGATGGGGATTGATGTTCTTGTAATTTCTATGGCTGGGGATTAGAATTCCATTGCATTATTTTCAAGTCAGAAAATTCAATGGGGACGGTAAAAAACAATATTTAGAACAATATTTTGTAGTGACGACGATTAGATTATAATTTACCGCTGGGAACCGATATTTTAGCTAATTTTTCCAGTGGCATGGGTCTATGAGAAGGGGGTCTAAAATACATCACGAGTGAAATGGACCCATGTTTATTGGTAAAAAATTACAAACAGACAGACAGAAAAAATCGATTAGCCTATGCGTGTGATTGCCGTAAATACACAATGAAAAATGTAAAAAAAAATAAGCAGTTCTGAACGCATCCTATATGTTTAAATACATTCACGTTCAATACATTGCATCAAAAACTCATGGCATTAAAGAGATAATTCAGATGGTATGAGATATCTTGCCTAACGAATTCTTTCATAGTTTTAAGGGGGGGGTTCACGTTTGGCGGAGGAGCGGAATCGGCCCTTTTTTCGGACGGAGTGGCGGAATTTGGCGAAAATTTAGACGGAATTACGGAAATTGGGTTCTCTGACGGAGACGGAAAATTAGACAATTTTAGTGCGGAAAAACGGAATTTAGCAAAAAGAATTGCGGAATTTCGGAATTGGTAAAAGATTTAGCAAACTTGCGGAATTTTCGACAAAAATATTGAATTTCAAAGGAATTTTCGGTGACGGAATTTTGGTTCAATTTAAGACTGTTTGACGGAAATTGGAGAAAAAATTGGCGGAATTGCGGAATCGGGTACCCCCTGAACCCCCCCCCCCCCCCCCTTCTAAGTAAAACTTAACTGACAATCTCAACTAATAAGTTTCTGGATTTCAGCAAGAAAATAAAATAGAAAATCCAAGCAACGAAGTTCAGAGTAAGAACCCATTTTTAGAGATTTCAAATTATAATAATGTCGACATTGGAAAATCATTAGGTGAAAATATTTGGATGTTTTGTCCAGGATCATTTAAAGAATCTTTAGGCTGAAATACTTACTAGTCAAGAATTAAAATTCATTGTAGTCAAACACAAAATGAAGCTGATAAAACTAAGAAAGTGTTCATTACTTCCGAGATTTTTCCGTACAATATACGGAAAGTCCAGAACACAAGTGAAGTATTTCCATATTGTACGAGCCACTGTCTGATAACTGGTTTATCGGTGACCCAAAAAATACACTTCTTGTGTTGGAAAAAAGCGCAGAGCATTTTTGTAGCAAAGTGATGTTAGATTGCTTCTACCGCTACAATGCAACATCTTTTCGTCAATTTGTATTTTGTACATGATATATTGTACTCTTTTTAACCAATCAGATTGCAGATATTTTTTGGATCGCCGATAACAGGAAATAAAGATAAATCCAATACACAAATAAGAATAAATTAATAAGAATGAATAAGAAAAATGTATCAAATTATCCATAAAAATGTTTTTCGCTATTTCTTTGACCTCTCCTTTCTCATTACTGGGTAATTAAGTCTTTGCATTAATTTATAGCATTCTTGCTAGGCTGCAACTGGATGTACAGGGAGGAGTTTGAATCAGGTAATCAAAAGCAGTTTATCCATCACCTAATTTTCAATTTACACGCTACTCTCCTAAACGCTGTTGCAGAAATATTGTTTTTTTTCGGAGATGTTATCATGATTAGTTGCTTGAAGTTTCATCCTCACTTTCATCACGTTGTCTAATCTAGTTAACATTGTGAACAAAATGTTCCATTCAACTTCGTTAATAAACGATCAAAGATTAGAGAAAAGAAAATTTATTCAATGAGTCTTCGACTCAAGTACAAATATCGATTCTGCACATGTCGACGTGAAACGATCGAATAGATTGTTTGTCGAAATATTGCAAACTTCCATTTTCACTATCCAAATATGACCAGCTTTTCAATATGATAGGTTTTTTGAAAGATACTGCCAAATGATGAAAGAAAGAAGCAATCTCATTTATTTGATCAATTCTCTGAATCAGGATGACTTCGACATAAATGGATGTCGATTTCTCCAACAAATCACCTGGCAAACTTTTCAATGATGAAGGGGTGACATGCACAGAAAGAAGTCCCGGTTCACAAGAAAATGATCTAGCACTACGACAAATGTCAATCTCTATTACATACTTCTCACCTAAAGGTGTCTTTGATATCAGATGCATTTCTTCGTCACTGTAAGATGGTCTGCTTACAGTAAGTGAACAAATGTTTTTAATTTTCAAGGCATTTATTACATTGACAATATTTCGGATGTCTTTATAGTTATTCATAATGTTTAAGAATGCTGTTTTTGGTAGTGGTGTTGGTAGAGTGAAGTTGCCACGTGATTCTTTAAACAAAGTGAGAAATTCAATACAATCATTGTTAGTGGTGTCGATGAAGAAGGTATCTTCTTCATTAATCATATTTGTAGGTATGAAGAGTTTGGTATGAAGACTTTGGAAGACTTTGGATACTTGGGATACTCCCTGAACCTGATCAGATGCTGCTTCACCAATAGCAATTCCTTTCAGCATGATACGTGTTTCGTAGCTTAAGATCAGTTCATTAAATAACAAAAGGAAAAGTTCATTTTCTCCACTCTTTAGCATTGTTGCAATTCCTACAATAGTTGGTCTACAACTCGTGAATTCTCTGTTCGATTGAAAAGGTGCAAAATTTTCTGTCACACAAAGGTAGAGCGCAGTAAGAAATTCTTGCAGAATAAGGTGACGGAATTGAAAAGTAACTTCACTGAATGTTGAGGTTTGATACTTTGAAATGAATCCGGTTTCCTCTAATGGTATTGGGCATTTGAGAGATGCGATCTCGCTTTCATTAAAAACAACTTTATTCTGCATATATGTGGTTACAGACAGCTCCATCAAGCAAAACAGAATTTCAGCAACACTTTTATCTTTTACAATATCCATCACATTTGTGTAGGTCGATGAATATTTTTTGAAATGATTTCTAATGAAAACCACTGTTGTGAAAAAGTAAAGTTCTGTCTGTGTCGTGATTGGACTTGTTATCAACTCTTCTTTGTAAGGCCAAAAAAAAAAGTAGTCTTGTTTCCGGAAATCGGCCGGGTGAACTTTTTTTTGGAAAAAAATATATCTCACCCGGCCGCAAATAGAAAAAAACTTTTTTTTTTGTGCAATCGAAGAAAAAAAACTTTTTTTCAAACTGAATATTTCAGACAAGTAAGCTAAAGAACGCATTAAAAAAGACTCCAAAGTGGACAAAGAAGAGAAGAAATTATTCAAGACGGTACTCCCAATATGCGACGAGTGCAAAGGTAACGGAAAAAAAGTCATGAAGAGGGGTCCAATCCAAACCGCCAAAGCAAACAAACAGCGAGCTCGTCGCAATAAAAAAGATACATAAAGAGTTTATTTTCCTTTTTACGATTTTACGATCCATTTAACGATTGTATTCAAAGATTTACGTATGTCACTTGTGTTTTGAAAAAGAAAATCTTCTGTCACAAATGTTTTCTACTTTCCTGTTTTATGTTGTTGTGAATAGAATTACCTTAGAGTACAGCTTCTTCTTAAAATTTCGTTTTTTCAAGTAAAGAGACATCGAACCTGGATTATTTTTTCGTACACGTCAATTAGAGTTTTTCTAGGAAAATTGAAAAAAAAAAATATTTTCCGGCCGCCCGGGTGAGATTTTTTCACAGGAAAAAATTTTCGATTTCCAAGGTTGGAAATTCAATATTTTTGGGTTGGAAATTTTGGTTTTATAATTGAAGGTTGGAAATTTGAGCGATTACCTTAAGCTGATTTGGAAAACGTAAATTACCCATAGGTTTTGTAGAATAAACCAATGCCCTTGAAAAATCAAGTGAAAAAAAACTCATGTAGAAATGACAATTTTCCAAGGCTGGTTGGAAAACATGACTTTTTGGGTGGGAAATTTTTATTTTCCAAACAGTTTGGGAGTTGAAAAAAAAGGTCAAAAATCGATGTGAAAATACATATTTTAGTAAATTGGATACCTCAAGTTGAAAAACTAACTTTTTGGGTCGGAAATTTGTGTGTTTTTCCAAACAGTTTTGGAAAACGTTAAAAATCCATGTGGAAATTACATTTTTGTGAAATTGAAACTCTTTCGATTGGAAAAACTAGACTTTTTGGGTTGGAAATTTGTGTTTTTTCCAAACAGTTTGGAAAACGTTAAAAAAATCCATGTGGAGATTACATTTTTGTGAAATTGAAACTCTTCGATTTTGGAAAACTAGACTTTTTTTGGGTTGGAAATTTGTGTTTTTCCAAACAGTTTGGAAAACGTTAAAAAATCCATGTGGAGATTACATTTTTGTGAAATTGAAACTCTTTCGATTGGAAAACTAGACTTTTTGGGTTGGAAATTTGTGTTTTTCCAAACAGTTTGGAAAACGTTAAAAATCCATGTGGAGATTACATTTTGGTGAAATTGAAACTCTTTCGATTGGAAAACTAGACTTTTTGGGTTGGAAATTTGTGTTTTTCCAAACAGTTTGGAAAACGTTAAAAATCCATGTGGAAATTACGTTTTTCCAACCATTTCCAACCATGAAAACCACAAGCGATTTTTCGCTCAAAACTGTTTTGATGTATAGCTAACCTAGATATTAGGCCATAATGTGAGCAGTCAAGCTGTAAGTTTCCGTCAGGTGAGGCGTCTCTTCGGAGCGGCCTCGGTCAATCGCAGTGAGTTTGCACAGTGAAGCACATAGGGTACTTGTGTCATAGTTTCAAATAGCGCCCTGCTGAGCTGTGTGAGTGATCTAAGATCAACCACGTATCTGTGCGAACAATAACGAGAGATTGACCGGGAGCCATCGAGCCTAGGCTAGCGAGTGACTGTTCACAAAAACAAAAACCTTGTTTAAGATCTCTTTTCCACATCTCTGCCATCACTTTTTGGATTTTGGCTTTTTTCAACCTGAATTTTCGAAATTTCCAACCTTGTTTAGCTTGGATTTTGGCTTTTTTCCAACTGAATTCACAAAATTCCAACCTTGTATTTCGGCTTTTTTCCACCTGGATTTTTCGAATTTTCCAACCACCTTGTATTTCGGCTTTTTTCAACCTAGATTTTCGAAAATTCCAACCTTGTTTGGTTTGGATTTTGGCTTTTTTTCCACCTGGATTTTTGAAAATTCCAACCTTGTTAAATTTGGATTTTGGCTTTTTTCCACCTGGATTTTTGAAAATTCCAACCTTGTTAAATTTGGATTTTGGCTTTTTTCCAACTGAATTTTAAAAAATTCCAACCTTGTTTAAGCTTGGATTTTGGCTTTTTTCCAACTGAATTTTAAAAAATTCCAACCTTGTTAAATTTGGATTTTGGCTTTTTTCAACCTGGATTTACGAAAATTCCAAGCCATGGAAAATGCAAAATTTCCAACCTTGGAGAATGTCCCACATTTTCAGGTTGGATTTTGCATTGGATTTTATCATTTTTCCAACTAAGAAAACTTGAAATTTCTAACCTTGGAAATCGAAAATTTTTTCCTGTGTTTTTCGTCACCCGCATTTCCGGAAACAAAACTACTTTTTTTTTTGGCCTAAACTTGACAGATAATGTATAAAAACACCGGTACACGTGCCATAATACGCAGATCGTACGAGCTTTCGATTATTGTTTGAACGGAAACTGCTTTTTCCTTCTTATCACGAAAAAAGTTTTGAATATATTTTTCAATATTTTTGTCATCAAAGCCGCAAACCTCAACGGTCTTCCGTTTTGAACTTGGTGGAAGTTGTTTTTTGATGAATTCAGTAGCTCTGGGACGTCCACAAACTATTGATTTATGGTGTAAAAGCCACCCTGTTTTCGGATTAAGTAGTTCGAAAACCTTATTACTAATCCTGTTCCCATTTGATACTGTGTCGTTTCTAACCTCATATAAATCTCTTAACTCGTCAATACCATCTACAACAATTAAAACTCTTTCCGAAATCTCCATCAGATTTTTAAATGTGATGACTTGCATCACGTCTGGAAATTTCAATTTGAAGAGCTGCTCTAGATTGTTGAAATTGGTCGAAACATTATTCAATTCTCTACAAGTGAATTTGAAAACAAAGTCAATTCCATTAGATATTTCATTTTTGGCCCATTTTAGTGTAAACATGTCAAGAAGCGTTGATTTTCCAATTCCTGCAACACCACGGATAAAAACGACTTCATCGCTAGGTAATAAAATAGTTTTGATATCTTTTTCAACAGTTGATTTTACAAGCTTTTGCTGTTCAACCAAAGCATCACGATCAGAGTTTGACCATTCCTTGTCAACGGTTGAGGATGGCAACACAACGAGATCGATATAAACATCCTCTCGCATGACGTAATCAATATCGCTATCCGTTTGAGATAACGGTTGTTCGACGAGACACCGGATCAGTTCGTTTAGATAGTGTTCTTTTAAATGAGATGCTGCTCTCTGGAGATCTAAAAAGTTCATTGTATAAGTTGATCACAAAAGTTGATCCCAATATATTGGTGATTTTGATAATTTTTATTTTCTCTAATCGGAATGGTATGCGAATCTCGGGGTTATTTGGTAATTTAGTAAACCAGTTTAGATCTAGTTGTGTGAGCTATTTCCCTCAAGGTTTCTTTACCCATTAGCAGTAGCGTGGTAGGGCAGCGGAGGTTTTTCAAAGGGGCGCTAAAATACAAAAAGTGCTAAAAGACGCCTCTAATTACTAATTTCGGCGCCCCTTTGCTCTTTTACACTTTAGACATGGCAGTTTTCGGCCAAATAGAGAAAAAATACCCAAATATCTTTGTGCTCACTTTGCTTGCGTTAAAAATATTTACTTTTCATTTTCTAAAGTTTGCCCGAATTTTAGTCGACCCACCACACTACTGCCCATTAGGAAAAATAAAGTACAAAAAATAGGCCTAAAACAAATAAAGTACCTTTTGTGAGTAAAGTATTCTTCTTAATATACTTGACAATGTCGTTTCTTTCTAGTACCTCAAGTTCTTTCTTGATCTCCGACCATGTGATATCCTCCAATTGCTCCGAAAATTCTTTTCGTGGATTATCAGCTTCGATACCAAGTTTTTTGAGAAGTGTCTTCCTTTCTTCAATCCCCAACTCTTTGGAAATGTGATCAAGAACTTTCTTCAAACAGCAGGACCCTAAAGGTTTTAGGTGAACACTTTAAGTTCAAACTGACAAACAATCTAAATTTTATATTTACCTTGTTGAAATGTATCCCATTTTTGTTCGGAAAAAAAAGTACTTGATAATTTTCTTTTCTGACCAAGATACAGTAATTGTTTTAATAAAAGGAAAAAATGAGAAATTTGTTTTTCTTCATTTTGAAAATCATCCTTACCTGAATCAACCCGTTTTTTCCTAGGACTGGAAAAGCGCTCTTTTAAAGATTGTCGTGCGGTGTTAATTTCCTCCAATCTTTTTTTTAAAGAATTGATTTCTTCTGAATTTAGATCTTGTTGTTCCCTTTGAAGGGTCAACTCTTGAGTTAGATCTCCAATCTTTTGAGCATTTGAAGTTCGTAGGTTAACAAAATCTTGGGATGTCGAAGCTTGTTTTTCAGCCAAGACTTTGTGTTTATTGTTTAGAATTGTCTGTTGATTTCCCATAGTAGTTTGCAAGACAACAAGAGAATTCATCTGATCAGCGAGATTTGCTTGTTGTTTTAAAAGGGTTGTTTGCTTTCTTTCCAAATAAAGATACATTGATTTGACAACATTTTCGTATTTCATGTCCAAAGACATTGTTTTGAGCTGGGTTGTGTTGTAAATGAACCCTAGATTGTTGATTATAAGTTCTCCTTCTGCCCATTTCTGATTGAAGTCCACCTTTGTGATTTTGTTAGGCTCTGTGTGGTGGATGTAATTTCGCCATTCTCTGGCACGGATCACGAATGCTGCAATACTGATATCAACAAGAGGTAGCTTTTTGTCATCCCATCTATTAGCAGGGGCTTGGAGTGTCGTGAATTGACGAATCAGTAAACATAGTAATGTGACATCGAAATCGGACGAGTCTGTTGCATTGTTATTCGGTGGAAGTAATTTTCTTATTTGGTCTGGACTCAAAATGTGCCTACTTCTCAATCTATTGATTTTGTTTTGACTTGAACGGGTTGAAAGCTTTTGATATATAGATTTTGAGGGTCTTGAGGAAGTCCAGTATACGATGGGTCGTTGGCAAGATTATGCAAAACGTGAAGTAAAAACGACTTTAATGGACCATGAAGGAATGCTGCCAAACGGAGCCACCATTGAATTTCTGTAACTAAATCAGATATTGATCTTACCATTTTTTATAAAAATGCATCTGAAAAAAAAATTATTTTTATAGTTTCTTTCCATTACCTAAAACTAAAAAATAAAGTTTGGAAAAAAAATCTAAATTTCAAAAATGATTTCAGAAATCCAATTGAATTTTGTTGAATAAAACTATATTTGAATATTTAATGTTTTTCCTAAACAAACTGATTATGAATCAGGGATTATTTTAACTACCCCTGCATAAATTTTAAATCGTTTGAATAAATCTCATGCTAAAAATACTATTTTACTGATTGAATCTATATAACAATACGTGTTTGAAGCCTTTCTCTGCCGCATTTTAACTTTAATCTGAGATAAGTGTAATAACTTGGAAATTAACAAGAGAATTGAAATTGATAGCATTCTTCTCAGCCTAACTCTTGAGTAATTGTTGAGAAATTCTTATTATTCTAGTTATTCGATTTCGGTTGGGTTGAAATAATTCTTAACTGAATTATTTTGTTCTCATTCATTACACCCCTTTCTCACACCCACTGGGAACCCTTCCCACTGGAAAAACTACCAAAATATCGTCCCCAGTGGAAGATTATACTCTGATTTTTGTCCCGCGGAAAATAATCAGATAAGTAAATCCCCACTTCAAAATATTGCGCTATTTTTTCCATCCCCACTGAATTTTCTGGCTAGAGAATGATGGAATTCAAATCCCCAGTCATAAAAATATGGGAATGTCAATCCCCATCGAGTTTTGGTCCGTTATTTTTACCCCCACTAGCTGATAAAATCCTACAGGGTCTGTGAGAAGAGGGTGTTTCATTCCACCAGCATTGGCTCGATGGCTCCATATCAATCATCAATCAATATAATCTGCAGTGGAGACAAAAAAGACTGTAACTTTTTTCTAATAGAACTCGAATGATATTCCGGTTTCGTGCTTGTTGAAAAAATATTTAAGAGTGGAATATTGTCAAACAGAGAAACAAAATTGGCAAAATATTTTTGGCATCCAAAATCTTGACCCCTGACTTAGATTTTGTGGCTACCTTTTTGTTAGTTAAGTGAAATTTTAGAAGCAGTAACAGAAGAACCGCGCAGTGACGTATTTTTTGGCTAAGTAGGTGAATCTTTCCACGACCAAAATATTCCACAACTAAATTAAATCCTGAATTCGGTTCAATCAGGTATTTTGGAAATCCCTTTATCTGTATCTAGCTAAATTTTTAGAAAAAACGCTGTATATCTGTATTAGAGTTGAGATGGATAAAAATGACGACACACAATTATACATTATACAAGATCGTATGCATTATTTTTAAGCAAATTAAATAGATTAAATGTACAAGGTTATCTTTTTTTTAAAGAAATTTTTAAAAGTTGAGAATTCAAATACCCATGACTATCACTAAGTAATAACAATGGAAAAAATGATGGGCAGCTGTGAGCTCTTAAACTCGTCCTTGGTGTTAAAGCTAGGTTTTATCTCCCTAATATATAGTACCTCACAATAGTCAATAAATGTTTTTCTTCTTTGATTACAACCTACAATTTCAAGGGCTTTAAATTCAGATGTACATTCACAGAGGCCCCTCAAGCGGTTTCCGTGGTGACGTTATAGGGACAATTTTGCAGCGTGATTACGTGATTTGGAATGATTTTTTTCGTAATTGCGTGATGAGAGGTCAAAACGTGATCGTGATTTGAAAGGTTTTTGAGCCGTGATACGTTATTTGGACTTTTTCAAAGGGATACGTGTTTGGTAATTTTATTTGCTGATTTGCGTAATCGTGATTGAAGACAAAAAATTGCGTGATATCGTGATCAGAGTTACCGCTGGAGAGGGGGGGGGGTTTTCTTCACAACATCTCAAAAAATGCATCCTCACTGGACCTTTCTTTTCACATTTATGCTCCTTAAAGTGGGTAATCGTGTGTCGGTTAGTTTGTCCGACATAACAAGATTCTTGTCTTGGACAAGCCATTTTATAAACAACTCCCACTTTTCAGTTTTTGCCTTGATAGAAGGATTAAGGCTCGGCAGTGTTGTTTTCAGTTTTCTGAGCTTGATAACTTGCTGTACTCGTGCTCCACACTTTTGAAATTGGTCGATAAAGTTATTCAGTTACTTTAACACAATACTCGACTGAAACTTCACTTTAGCTTGCGTTTGTTCCAGCTGCTGGTTTGATATTAACTGTTGCTCTTTGTGTGTTGAGATATTGATTGGGTTGTAGAATTCAGATGAATATTGGTTCTTTTCCAACTTTGATTTCGCCCTGTCAAGACTTTCATGAAAGTGGCGTGGCTAGTGACATACTACGTTTCGTTTCTGTCGATTTGGTGCAATAGCAAGAAAGTTCATCATGAAGCCCTTGTCAGTCGGTTGACTCAAGGGTGTTTCCCTTGTGTATGATGTGAACACTGAGAAAAGGTAATTATCCATCTTCTTCAATCTCCACCGTAAATTTTAAGTTCATATATGGACTTTCTCGTTATCATTTAAAATCCTGTATTAGTTTTTTTGGTGCATAAAAAGTGACAAATTATACGACAAGACCAAACAAAAGTTCAATAGAGTCGTTTCTATTGCTTATTGGATTTAGCAACAGAAAAATAGTCTTTTCTTTATCATTCCTGCGGTGTGATTCGAATAGCCATTTCAAAGGTTTTCAGGCAATAGCCATCCCCCTTAAAACTATACCAATGTAATGATAGTCTTCTCATACAATCAGATTGATTGCTGTAATATTTTCCATTTGGTGTCATATTTGCACAGGAAAAGTACCAAAAACCAGCAATTCTTCCACCTGCACAATCATATTGCCCACTCACATCATTATCAATTTCTGGTGTACTAAAATACATATTATCATGATTAAGAAAATCATTCTTATTTAGTGACTTTCCCGAGAAAAAAAGACCTGTGTGAAGTTTATATTTATTTTCTTCATTTTCAATATTGAAACCTTTGTAAACAACATGTGTGGATTCGCTTTCAAAAGTGGTTGCCGAAATCTTGAGATAAACGGTTCTGTTTTGGATTGATGTCAAGAAATGAATATCATTATTCCCTAACCAATATTCACTTTCTGGTTGACCAAAACCTGTTTTGTATCCTGACCAATTTTGATTGAAGTCAACAGAACCGTCTATTCTCTTTTGAATGACTGTCCAACCTTCGCTTTTTACATCATCCATATTGCAATAAACATCTCTTTGTTTTCCGTTGAAAGTGATTTCATAGACACCACTGTTCTTGTAACCACTTCTGAACCAATCATCACAATCTACGTATGGTTGCTCTGCATTATATAATATACTACCGAGCTTGGTGACCAAATGATCGGATATACTTCTGATCAATCCATATAACTTGCAACTCCATACATCTGTAGACGTTATCATTAACTTTTCATATTCAATATAATGACATTTGATAATGATACATTTACGAAAACAAAAATCAAAATGTGTTGATTCCATTTCATGCCAAGGCACTGGTTGTCCAGAGATTGCCACATTTCTACCGACAAAGCGAAAGCGCACTAGCCCACATCTAATTCCTTGAGGATTGAAAGTTAAGAGGTATAATAAAGCTATAAGCATCTTGAAAAGCCAGCGTTTTCCTTTCAAATTGATTTTTGTGAAGAAGATTTTGTGCGATTTTGTTTTCATTATTTTTACGTTTACATTTCTACGGATACGGATTATTATTGGATAGTGAATATCAATTGAATAATTGATTTAATCATTTCAACACTAAAATTAAATTGTACCGACTATTAGGGTGGGTTTACATCTAGGAGAGAATCGATTAAGAAATACAATAAAAATACCACGATTTCTTTTGATTCATCATGTTTCCTTTGTAAGTCATAATTGATTTTCCCTAAGCTTTCTGATTGGTTCAAATTTTATTACAGAATGCGAATATGGTTTTTCTATATTGCAATACATTTCAACTGGACACCATACAAGTTCATGCTGCCTAGTTTTCGTAAAATTCGTAAAAGTGATTTTGAGCTTTTGTTTCGTTTATGTTCTGAATTTTTATCGACAAAGGGAGTGTTAATCGATTCTCCCCTACAGATGTAAACCTAGCCTAGAAATCCAAGCGTTAAACTTTTTTCACAGTCTAGTTTATGATATTTTTGCTTCTTGTTTAACGCTTGGTGCAGGTAACTCGTCTGCAGGGAGATTTTTCCCTGCAATGCAGGTTCGGCCTGATTGGCCAACTTTCGGCGTATTACTCAGCAGTACTTTCGCGCGCATTTTGATAATTTTGATGCGCGCGCATAATTTATGGAAAAAGCTGACTCTGCAGAAAAAAGGAAAACAAATGAAAATGAAAACATGATTCATTTAGAAACAAAATGGCTGTTGGCTGGAAGTCTCAATACATATGGCTGATGTTTTGATGTGGTTTTTAGTAGTTTTGAAACTCTTTAGAGCTTGTGAAAGAGTTTTTATGATTTGGTAAAAACATTGTGGCAAATATGGTAATTTTGAAAAATAAGATCCAACAACGGTATCATTATTTAGTTGACAATATATATATTTCGATCAATTTGATCATCATCAGGTCTAAAATAAAAAATAAAAAGTAAGAATTAAAATTCGTTTAAGGTTAAAAAATGTTTTCACATATCTACAGTACATACAACTTCTCTTCATACACTCTACAACAAACTAATTAAAATCAAATTCGCTTGAAAAAATCCCGAAAAACATTGCTGACATACTAATTATGTTGCAAGTCTCAAGGGAGAAAAAATAAAAGAAAAATGGATTAAAACTTTATTGTAAGCACGTGACTTTTAAATTCATCCCTAGTGTTTAACTCAGGTTTCAATTGGTTGATTAGAAGTGCCTCGAGAGTCATTAAGTGTCTTTCATTTCTCGATGATGACGCAATGATTTCTACGTCATCAATGGACAGTTCACAAGCGCAAGAATTCATGTGTGAGCCAACTGGAGCCTTCAATGGTCGATGTTCCTTTATCCGCGTGATAAGATGTCGGCATGTATATCCAACATAGCACGATTGGCATCGTGAACAGACAATTTTGTAAACCACACAGCTTTTAAAAGGTTTTTAGATCTTAGAGTTTTTATGGTAAGTTGATTATGTGTGTTTGCCTGGGTTTCCAAAGTTCAGAAAGTCTGTCAACAAGGGTTCATACACAGACTGTTTATAACATTCTGTTTCAGATGGGTATGCGGGTTGACTTTCAAGTCTTCCTCAAGGATGGTTTCACTCGAAGCCTGGCGCCCTTGCCCTGCAAAGCCAACGAGCAAAGCTAGTGCATATGTTCTTTTTAACCTGTATATAAACCTTCTTTTTTTTATCTGTATATATCCGAGAATGTCAAGTATAATGATGTATCATATTCTAATCACAATTTTATTTTATTTTCATTCCAAACTCTTCGGAGAATTAGGTGTAGTTGGAGCATCTTATAGCCCAGTAAAGCAATTCAGATAGGAGAAGGAAAACTTTGATATAACACCAGCTGGAGTATACCAGCCTAAAAAATCTCGTTCTATAGCAGGTAGAGCGATAGGGATCATTAGGTAGTTAACAACAGATAGCTGATATGGTTTTTGATCCTCTTCTGCCTAACCACTTTGGTTAAGGAGAAAACTCCAGGGTCCGGGATCAATTGGTTACTCGATCATTCTTCTCTCTTTGATTCCACCTTGGGATCCAATGAAGGTGAGATCTTAAACCCCGGGAGGGTCTCTCCAGATAAGATGGAACCTGGTCAATCAAAATCAAAACCAACAAAACTTTTAAGATGTTCTAACTTCTTAAAAATCAGTACTTTTAACGTTCGCACACTAAGCGGACCAACACAACTTAATGAACTTGTACTCTCCATGTCTAATAACTCTATAGACACCATTGCTCTTCAAGAACATCGAATATTTCACCCTGACGATGATTTAATTTACGATTCTATTTCTTCCTCCCAGCATATCACCTCATCTGCAACAAAAAACACGGTAAACGCTTCTGTTGGAGGGATTGGCTTTCTTCTTTCATCTAGAGCAGCCAGCAACTTAATAAGAATTGAAAAAATTATACCTAGAATCGTCATTGCTGAATTTTCCAGCAACCCAGTTTTAACAGTAATGTGTGCCTATAGCCCCCACAACAGTGCTCCCGAGGAAGATGTCGAGGAGTTTTATTCGTCACTTAAAAACTTGCTTAGCCATATTCCAAGGCATAATTTTCTTTCCATAGCCGGTGATTTTAATGCCAAACTTGCCTACCCTGATGTTCCTTTTTCATTTGACAAGGCTACAAATCGTAACGGTGAATACCTTTTAGATCTTCTACAAGAATTTGACCTTTTTTCCTCAAATAACTCCTTCATGAAATGTGCTAATCATCTCTGGACCTTCAAATATCCAAACGGCGATAAAGCACAGATCGACTATATCCTTTTCCGGAAAAAATGGCATAATAGCATACAGGACTCAAGAGCATATTCTTCCTTTGCTACTGTGAGTACTGATCATCGCATCGTATCTTCTAAGGTCAAACTTAGTCTTCGCTCTTCCAAACCTTCAAAACCTAATCCCTTAAAACAAATAGATTGGAAAAGAGCCTCTACAAATCCTGAAGTCTGTAGCATGTTTGGAATTGAGGTCTTTAACCGTTTCTCTACTCTTTTCAACGAAGAATTGACGAAAGATAATGTTGAGCTAGCGTACTCTTGTCTTAAAGATTCCACAGAAAAAGTTGCCCTAGAGCAACTTCCAAGAAAACAAAAACGAGCTAAATCAGACCCAAAAGAATGTCCCTTAGTCAAGAAAGCAAGAGAAATTCTAACAAAAGCTTTCTCTTTGTATAATGCAGCACCAACGCGGAGGCGCAAGGAGCAACTTAACTCTGCTAAGACTAAACTTGACGAGGCCTACCTAGAGGCTCAAGTTTCTTTTATTGATACTCAGCTGAAGGACATGTCTGAGCAATTTTCCAAAAATTCTCATCGCGATGCTTGGAAAGTAGTACAAGAACTAAGTGGCAAGAACTCAAAACCGTCCATCCAGCTGAAAGGTGGCTCGGATAAAAAACGCTTAGATAATTGGTTACAGCATTTCAAAAATCTTTTAGGTAAAAAACCGGTGTTAACAACAAATAACTTTCTCCCACGAGAGCAAATCTCTCCCCCTCTAGATATATCTACTTTTTCTTTTTCCATGGAAGAGTTGACAAAGGTCCTTTCCACAACAAAATCATGCAAGGCCCTCGGTCCAGATAACATGCCTCCTATTATCTGGAAGGACAGAAATTTTCATGATATCCTTTTAAAGCTTTGCAACCTCGCGTTTGAAGACAAAGTTTGTACAACACACTGGTTAAAATCGACCATCGTTCCAGTACCAAAAAAAGGGAGAACTTAGTCTTGCCACAAACTATCGTGGTATCTCTCTTCTCCCAATCGCAGCAAAAATCTATAATAAACTTCTTCTAAATAGAATACGGTTTCATGTTGAACCCATTCTTTGTAAAAATCAAAACGGTTTTCGAAGTGGTCGTTCTACTTTAAGCCAAGTTCTTGCTCTTCGACGAATCATAGAGGAAGCTAGAAACTTTAATCTTGAAGCAATTTTGATTTTTGTTGATTTCAAGAAAGCCTTTGATTCGGTTGATCGCGACTTAATGTTTGATATTCTCTCTCTTTACGGCATCCCTCAAAAGATCATTGATGCCATAAAACTTCTGTACACTAATACAAAATCTTCAGTACAAACACCTGATGGTGAGACTTCAACTTTTTCTATTTTAGCTGGTATTCTCCAGGGTGATACCCTTGCACCATTTCTCTTTATTCTAGTTGTCGATTACCTTATGCGCGTTTCTGTTGATAAAATATCTAGCTGCGGTTTTCTTCTTCAACGTAGGCTTGGTCCTCGTAATCCTGCCGTTCATTTAACAGATACAGACTTTGCTGACGACATAGCACTTATCAGCTCTACCCTAGAGGATGCACAAAACCTTCTAATTGCTCTTGAATCTGCTGCAAACTGTACAGGCCTATACCTCAATGAGCCCAAAACCGAATATTTGACTCTTAATGTTAACGAATTATCAGACAATATTAAAACAATATCTGGTACAAACCTACGAAAGGTAGAAGACTACAAATATCTTGGTTCTTACATCTCTTCTTCTGAAAAAGACTTTAAAATTCGCAAAGGTTTAGCTTGGTGTGCATGCTTGGTGTGCATGCAATAAGCTGCATAGTATTTGGTCATCTTCCTTCATCGACTCTAGTCTCAAAGTAAAAATTTTCAAGTCAACTATTGAGCCAATTCTTATGTACGGTTCAGAAACCTGGTCGCTTACCAAAAAGTTTGAAAAGCAACTAGACGGTACCTATACCAGACTTCTGAGAAGGGTTAAAAATCTCTCTTGGCGTGACCATCCAACAAAACGTACCATATACGGTTCCTTGAAACCAATCTCTCTCCTCCTTAAAGCCAAGCGCGTTCAATTTGCTGGTCATTGTTTCCGTGCCTCATCTGAGGTTACTTCCTTCCTTCCTCCTCCTCCCTTTGGAAACCTAAACGTGTGGCTCAGAGATCGAGAAAACTTACCTTTCCGGATGTGGTGAGCAGGGATACAGGCCTTGATCTTAGCGACCTGGGCACTGCTATGCGCAACCGCGACTCTTGGCGCCAGCGAGTGGAATCCATTGTCTCGACTGCGGTCGAGCAATGATGATGATGATGTGTCAGACTAATCTACCTGCACCAAGCTCTATAATCTTAGAACTTTGTGAGGTGAGGTATTTTTTGTTTTTCTAAGATTCCCAGGCTAATGTAAACCCACCCTTATTCTAATGTAAATACATACTCCATTTCTCTTTAATAGACACCTAACCCAAATTATGTGCTTAGAGATAGAGTTGCTAAGCATCTTAAAAACAATATCAACTGAATTATTGATTCATGAATTGTTATTCATAACTAATGCTGTTAATGTATCAGCTCCAAGGCTCAACTCTAAGAGCTTATAAATTATCGACACTATCTTTTCAGGATATTGCATTTATCTTATGACATTTCGCCACTCAGTACAGCTCATTAGTTGAAGAGTGACGAATAACGAATCTCATAACAGATCATCCATTCTGCGCCAACCAAATGTTGCTTGAAAACAAAAAGCGACTGGGCTCTAATTTTTATTGTATGATTCAAATTTGATTTTGCAGCGCTTGTTTTGCTTTAACTAATCGACGGCTCAAAAGCTCATTGCCATGGTTTTAAGAGTGAATACGTGCCTTACGCGGAGTATCAGAATCTGCTCGAAGATTAGGTAAAACCCAGTCAATCTTCATAATTTTGTGATAAGTCATCGAGACTATTTATAGAGCTAATTCATAGCACTCAAGTACTGAATTATCTTATTTGTTCTATTTTAATGATTCATATAAATATAATTCTGAGCTATAAGCATTAAATAAACATATGAAATCCATGAAATTTATGCGAAATTGGTTGCGGTTTACATTTATGTGCCTTGTTTGCGGTATTCGATCAAGCTCAAAAGACTACTAAATTATTGACTTTATGAAAAGATGGTTTAGGGCTAGCTGATTTAAAAAATGAAAATGTTTTTACCAAGTTTAATATGATTATCCCAAACTTCAAGTTTTGTTATTACGAATATTTTGGATTGTGAGAAAAGCCATCGGTGACAACGCCTGGGACCACAATACTACAATATACTTTTTTGCCACTGCAAAGGATTTCAATTCGATAGATATTGTGTTCGATATAAAACGTTTGCCGTTTGGTACATTCGATTCAATTCGACTGTTAATGCCTTCAATTTAACTCAATTGACATTGTCTTAATTTTCTAGCCGTCAGAATTAAAGGGACATAAAAGTAATAAAATGTAAACATTGCGCGAACCACGTGTCATTGAAGAGAACAATTAAAATCACGTGTCCAAAACAAACTTGTAAAACAATTGAACAATCAAAATTAGCCATATTTGGTTTGATTTTTTATTTTGACAGGTGACATTTGTTTTGATTTTGTACCCGCTGCATGCAGTATGTTTACAAATTTCACAAGTACTGTTATGTCCCTTTAAGCATGCCTGAAAATAATGTTCATACAAACTGAACAAAATAACTGCACACGAGAGGGAGTTCTCTTATATAACACAAGAAGCCGGAGCGGCGTGAAGGTTCAGCTGACGTGACAATAACCAAATGTCATTCGTACCGGGTTCTTTAAGTGACGCAAAAAAATTTCCTTCCCATCCTCAACTCTGAGCTTCTATTCTTTGACACTTTCTTTGTATTGCAGAGTTTTGAAAGTTTTTGATGCATTTCCCGAAATTTCGAAACTTTTGCCACTGATGGGATTCGAACCCACTATATACAAAGCACCTATGATTAGAATGCCAGCGCCTTAACCAAAGTTCCTTATAAACATGGTATTTACTCCAAACTCTACCCGGGAGCTAAAACTCTAACCAGGGGTTAACTCCCATCCCCAACCCTAGCCCTAACCCTAACCCTACCTGACCCTACCTGAAACAACCCTTTAATCTAACCGGGAAATTTGACTCTACTACCAATTCAATCCAAAACATAGGTCAAACATCGCGCGGGTAGGCGGGGCAAAAATTCTAGATCGGCGGTTGGTTTAGCCTGGACTTGTTAATTTATTGCGCGCACAGGCCCCGACCAAAGACAAAATCTTTTCGATCAGTTGCTTTTTAAAGGTCCATTCTGCTGCGCACTGGACCAAAAAATCCATGAGTTGCATCACACCTTTAGCCGGCGAAATATTCCATCTAAACTATAACCAAATGCTAAAAAATCATTTTCATATACTTTATACAAATCAGTCAAAATTCTATCCGAAATATTCTTATAGTAATCAGAAAGTGAAGTCCGACTTTCCGTTTTATAACGTCTGATTGTTGGCAACTCTAAATTCAAATTGGTCACATTATTTATATACTTTGTGATATGGTAACTATCTTGGTTTATAGTTTCCAACTTTCCAATGAAGGTGTAATTCAGTAAACATGGAAAACAAAACGAGGTTACAGGTCTCCAATGTAAGTTGAGTCGATACGTTTTCCCGTCTCTCCATTCATAGATAATATACCGAATGAATTCTTCAAATGTTACGGGTGTTTTGTCCGGTGTGTACGATTCGTTCCGATACAGTTTGTAAATGATTTTGTTATATTTACGTTGTAGGTATTTATCTTTTGAACTGTACAACTTATCTCTATAGGCCGAAACTACTCTTTCAAAAGGATGTCTAGTGAATAAAAACGAAAAATGAGTTTTTAAACGAGATTGTAGATCAGGTTTTGACAGCTCGGTAATATCTGGCAAACCTTGGTGAATCAATCGTCCGTCTTGATCTGTAGGATTTTGAAAGCGTCCTTCAAGTGTATGGAAAATACGTTTCCAGTTTGTAGATGCTACTTTAGGGACACTACAAAAGATCAATTTTGCTCTATCGTTGTATATCAACTGTTTTAACGTTCTTAATGATTCCTTATCTCTTGGTTCGAAAAATTTCCTGAATTGATTCCTGCTCTTGATCATGGTTTGTTTCTTTTGGTTGGAACAATATTGTTGAAGTTGTCTGTGACGTTTTTCTTGTATTTGCTTGATATCAGTTTCATGGTATGGTGGTTGGTTGGAAGATGAAGACATGAGCTAAAGAAAATGATCATAGTTTAAAATGCTAGACTAACCTAATTTAAGAGAGAGTAGGATATGGTGAGGATAACTGCACAATATCCCTCAAGCGTTGGCACAACTTGTTCCTTTGGCGAAAGCCTGAAGTGTTGTCTTTTAAGACATCTTCAGTAAAAACCCATAAGGAACTATTTTCCATAGTTGCTTGGTTATACGTACAGCCCGGGGGGGGGGGCACTCAAGGTAAATGACCTACCAGACGTTCGGCCCTTTAGGGTAGGTTTTTCATAGTTCAGCTAGTGCACTGTAAGGGTAGGAAATTACAAAACTGCACTGGACTGCACTGTAAGGGTAGGAAATAGTGATATAAGGCCAATTTTTTGGTAAAATTGGCACAAAATTGGTCAATTTTGGAGGAAAAATTCCACATTTTCTTGGAAAATTGCAAAAATTTTCGCCCTTATACCGTAAGGGTATGATAATTCACTGCACTGTAAGGGTCCGATTTTAGAAGCCAAATTTTGGGCCGAACGTATGGTCGTTTTCAGATCGAGTGCCCCCCCCCCCGGGACGTACAGTAGTAAAGAATTTACCATTTTTATCTTGACTTGTAGCAGTTCTTGATAATGCAAAAGGTAGACCATAGCAACAAAGATGGTAACCGTAAACACTAGTTTGAAGGAACACCGCGTAAAGTTTGTTTGCATTGTATTCCACTAGTGTTCGAATTTCATGAAATTTTTTCCCTACAATTAGAAGAAAGATTCATTACCGCCGTTACCTAGAACTTCATTCACTAAGCCCGAATCAGTACAGCCTGAAAAAATAACTATGTTCAAGTGTTGCTATAGCTTCGATTGGTATTAGGAGACGAAAGGGATCTAAAATTACGATTAACCCGTATATTCTACGATAAAAAAATTGAAACATACTCAGTGACCAGACTGTACTTTTCTTGTGTTTCTAGCTATAAACTTTAGGGTACGGCTGGTGAAAGATGTATGTTTTAAACTACAGTAAGCGTCCATATAAGTTTCCACTATTCAAAGAAAAACTTTCTGATGTCAAACAATTTATACAAAATGTATATCCGCAAATTGAACAAACAACTGAAGGTACACTTCAACTTCATTTTCAGAAATTTTTTTTCATACGAACAAAGCTTTGCAGATTCTGAAACATTCTTAGAAAATAAGACCAAAATATTCACAGAATTCTGAAAACAAGAACACTTTAAGAACATTTTTAACCTTAAACCCTAGAAAGTTAAACACACCTCAAGGCTTTAATCAATGATATTTAAAAACATATATACATGCATGGATCAAAATTAAAAAAAAAATCAAATTCAACTTTTAAAGCTATAAGCTTTAGAATGACCAAACACCATTACCATTTATCAAATCGATCATTTTCATTTTATTAGAACCAAAGGGTATATAATACCACACATAGATATGAAAATCCTAATTTAATCGGATTACATAAAAAATACTTTTCTCTGACATCATCTTGTTAAAAAGGTGCTTGATTTAGCAATGTGATGGATATTATAGATTACACGTTTTTTTAATAAGAACATCCAAAAATTTGAAGCCTTTAAATGTTCTTAACTTTTTGAGTTTAAGCCTAAAAATGTTCTTAACATGTTCTTATTTTCAACATTTTTGAGCAATTTTGTCCATTTTCTTAAGAAATCGAGTGTTTTAGAGAGTCCTAAAAGCCTTAAAAGGCTCTTAACTTGTTCTTGACATTTTGGTCATCGAAGCCATCTGTTCTTATATAGTTTTTTCTTACAAAAAAACGTGTGCCTTTTATAAAAAATAAAAACTTTCTTATGTGATCAATTTTATAAGAACATCTGGATCAATCTTGGAAAAAACTTAAGAACAAAATATATAGAACAATCCAAGCTTAAGAAAATTCTAATTTAGAGCCCCTTTGAGAGAACATTATGAATATTAAGAACATTTTAAGGCTGAAAATCACGAAAAATAAGAACAACCGAGCTTTAGCCAAAAACGATTCTTAAAAAAAAGTATATAGTCCTCTGGGTGGAGATCTACGTAACACTGGTGACTAGTTTCAACTAAAAATACCGAAAAACCATTTGGTAGATAACCACAATAACATAAGCCTTTAATTAGGATAATATCCAATTCATTAAACATCATTACAATCAAAAGCGGAACTATTTTCAGGATATAATAAGGATCTATATCAAAAATTGACAAATTACTTTTATATTTTACATCTTTACAAGCGGTTGTATGTCAGATCTGAATGATGGTTAGTGCATTATAATTACCAGAAACTCCCCTACCTAAACTGCCATTATTTTTACAGTGACTTTTGCCACTGAAAGAAACCCTTGCCCAAAATTGGCAAAAAGCCGATAGCAGGTAAACGAATCCTTATTTGAAAAGAACTCTCACCACCATAGAGAAAACATTTATTGATTAGATAATAAAGCTAGTCTTTCCGCACTTGGTTTTATCGTTTTACGCTGCTTAAACTTATTCTGTGGTGTTTAGACTTCAGATTGACGTTCTTATGACGTTCATTGCCAGCTGGATTATTGTTTTTACTGAGCGCTATAGAATACCTGTCTCATCCCTCTCTCATTGCCTTCCTCCTTTGAACTTAATATTTTCAGCCATCGATAAAATCAAGATAAAACACAGTTCGAAATATAATCTTGACGTAAATTATATAATATGGTTCTGCTTTATAAATTTCCTCCAGAGTCACAAAAAGTACGGGCCGTTCGTTCAAAAAGCCCTTCAAAATAGTCACATACTTAATTTCAAGAAAGTACTTCAACTCTATCTAGTACGTCATATATCTTCTGAGATTTTACGTGAAAAAAATCAATGAAAATAATAAATATTCTCACAGGTAAATAACAAGGACCATGTTACTTTACAGGGTATCAAATTTTTTAGGACACTTTAGGCGCCATTCTTTTTTTAATGTCGCGATGATTGTCAAAAGTCAAAAGTTGTAAATAAATCATCTAAAAAACCGGTTCGGAGAGTAAAGAATACGTCACATTAAAAGATATGTACTGATTGATTGAAAAAGGCCATTCGTTTTTTTTCTGAGTGGTGCATGTTTTAGAAATCTAAGGTTAGCTTTTACTGCTTTCAATCCGGCCATCCATTGAGACTATGTATCCAGCCTAGTCGAAGACAATATGGAAGTATCCCAAGGCCCATTTTAATTTTAAATATGACTCACGGTCGAATCTCGTTGAAAGGCTTATGTTATGGAAAAATTCTAACTTTTCTAAAATACTAATTTTGAGATAATTGCTCTTTTGCCTTGACAACGACGAAATACAAGTCAATAATGGAAACCGTTGCGTTGGACCACCGTAGGAGAGGTATCAAAGAGGGTCTAGAAATAACCCTTTGCCGTGTCTAAATGACGTATATTCTCAGGAAAGTTATTGCAAAATAACGGTATAAGAGGACTGTTTGATCAAATAGCTATGTGCCTCAAGTTGACAGGAGCAGACAGAAACTTGATATATCGAAAACAAATACTTCCTTTGTGATATGTCATTCTTGGCTCCGAAAATTGAAAAGTCTTTTATGTAAGTTTTGTACTTCTTTATACACATATTTGATGGTGATTTTTCTTTTGGCAGCGTTTGCAAAATATTTTAGCTATATAGGAGGGCAAGAACTCTTCCCGGCTAAAACGCAGCTAATACGAATCAAATTATGATCGAATTTCTATGTTAGTAATAACAACAATATTTGAAGTACTAACACTTGAATTTATCAGTTATAAACCACTTAGCGATCTACATCATGGTAAAGGCTTACCTCTAGCCTGTGACCCGCCAAAGGCTTACCTAGCCTGTGACCCACCAAAGGCTTACCTAGCCTGTGACCCGCCAAAGGCTTACCTAGCCTGTGACCCGCCAAAGGCTTACCTTTAGCCTGTGACCCGCCAAAAGCCAAACCAACAAATCAACTTTCCATATCTTCAAATTCGACAAAATCTCTCGGCCCTCTAATCTTGTCAACACACATGGACCTAACGGGATGAATCAAAAAATAATATAATCCGAGAGTCTGAGGGCCGATTATATTTTGTTTAGACCTGGAAGATTAAAAGGACCACCCAAATAACTATGATGTAAGGATACCTGACGTAATAATGATGTCACGAAATCAAACATAGTATTAAAGTATGTGATGTCATATTTCAAGACTCTCAAATTTGTTTTTATTTACATGGATGCACAGAGACTATGTATTTGTCAAAATATTGACACACGGATATTCGATGGGTGAAAAATAGGATGAAATTAACCGCTTTAAAGAAATTTATTCAAACTCTATTCAAACCTTCACCTCTCAACACTAAGCTAGCCATCATACTGAACATAAGCCTGTAAGAATGAGCTTCCAACAAATGTCATGGAGGTAATTTATCCAATTTATACCACCCTGTATCATCGCAGAAATTCCAGACCCTCTATTAACTTTTACTAATTTTTGAGGAATCTCCTTAAGATTTTAGGCTCTGGATTTGACACTCACTGGGGTCTAAAATTCCTTTTTGAAGAGCTGTGTTTAAATCGTACTGAAACGATTCTCCTCGTTACTTACCAGATTTGATACCGACCTACCCTAGACAATGTTATCGTCTGTTACAGTGATAGTAAAGGCGGGAAAATATGGCGGTATGGCGTTATGGCAGCATAGGGAAAAATATTGGTGGGAGAGTTTCGAAGACTGGCAAACTCTATTGGCTGTAAACTCTTTTCGGCAAAAAATCCCGTTTGCGACTTTTCTTCGGCGTTGGGTTTATTTCTTAGATAGTGATTTGTCTTAGACTATAGCAAAGTCTACTACAACAATGCCGACCATATAAGCCGAGAAATTCAAGTCCCTTCAAAAAACCATTCACATCATTCACAAAACAATAATGTTAAGCAAAAACTACTTTTCAAAAATCACCCACCATCCGACTTAGTTCAATTTACTCATTTTACAACTTCCACCACAGAATCTAATAAAACTCATCATTTAGGATTACAAACAGACTTTAAAGGATTGTTTTCTCAGATAAACATGAAAAATTGATAAAATGTAATTTGAAGGGTTAGAGGGATAAAGCGACTTAAAACGTCATCTTTTTTAAAGAATAGCAGGGTTCAAATTTTAGATTAGAAAACGAAAATCAATCGTTGATTATCTTTTTTGCTTTGTAAAAATCAAATTAAAAAACCCTAGCAAGCTTTATGATAATATCTAGTTTGAATTGATTGAGATATGTTTCTAAAGAAACGGAAAATTTTTCATTGTCTTTCTGTCCCAGCCATTCTTGTGAGAATAATTTCCACATAAGAAATTAGGCAATAAAGGATCCATCCCTCCTATTCCTCTTAAAATTATTGAGTTGATATAACAGTCATATTAGACATCCTTGTAGTTCTTATCGATGCTATAACGTCTAAACTGCTAAATGTTAAACAAGTCTCTCTTTGCATTTCCGAACTGAGTAATCTACATATCATTAAACCCTAATTTGTGATATTCTCGTCTACCAGTATACATATCGAATAAATAAAAACTCGAATACACTCGAATAAATAAAAAAAAAAAAAAAAAAAAAAAAAAAAATATAGCTAGACAATGTTATCAGATAGACAATGTTATCAGCTAGACATTGTTATTAGCTAGACAATGTTATCAGCTAGACAATGTTATCGTCCGTTACTGTGATAGTAAAGGCGGGAAAATATGGTGGTATGATGGTATGGTGTTATGGCGGTATACGGAAAAAATTCGGCGGGAGAGTTTCGAAGACTGGCAAACTCTACCGACTGTAAACTCTTTTCGGCAAAAACTCGTTGGCGAATTTTCTTTCGGCTTTGAATTTATTTCGTAGGTAGTGATTTGTCTCAGACTATAGCATTGTCTAGCTGATAATATTGAGTTAACCTGTAAGCTAGTCGCGCCGTAACAGGATCTGCCCAGGTATAATAGGCAGCCCTTTTTGATTATTTTCATTCAAATTCTGAATGGACAGAGAATGGAAATTGGCTGAAAAAAAACCGCATCAAAACATCAATCATACGCATAACCCAGTCACTTTCATTTCGTTTTAAGGTCAAAAGGTAAAATGTTTTAAATGTTTTGGCTGAATAACCAGATCAGATCATCGTATTTTACTATATCTATTTAAAGTAGAGCGTGGTGTGGGCAGAACATGGATGATCTAATATGTATCGACGATATGATAGGGAAAGAAAGGTCTTGGAATAATACACCTTTTCGACCGTAGTCGCGTGGTCAGGCGCGTGCCACTTTATTATTTAATCATCCCTCTAAACTCGATCCAATTCTTTTTCTATAAGGTTAAAAAAAAGACTGGGACGGTTTTAGGGTGGTAAAACGGACAAAAAAATGCTCGCGTGGCAATTGGCGGCTACGGTTGATCACGAAATTTTGGTAGGACCGATTCAAATGATATTACCAACGCATATAAATGTTTTACATAAGAAAATCAAGAAAAAAAATCGAGAACTACTGAGTGGGAGGATTAAAAGGATTTAGAAATTGAATAAAATGAAAGTTACCAGGAATTCTATATAATCTTCAGAACGCATTTTCTTTCATCTGATACAAGGCTGGTTTTTGTTGCAAGATAATAACGACTGTAATGCACTTGACGAAGGGTTAACTTGTTATGGCCAAATTTCTGAAATATAACAAGAATCAATTAATTAATATATTCCTTCGCTATGTAAAAGTAATGAGTTCTGATAAATTTGGAAGAGTAAATAAACAAGATGAATAGTGCAACACGAATAGTGAGTTTTCCTTGTATTCCCCTTGGATCTGATAGATCCGTAAAGAGTCAGAGTGATATTTCTTGAGGTATTTAGACCCGGGATGTAGGAAAGTAGGGTATGTGGCTACTTATCGAAATTGAGCTTACATGTTTTTTTTATAAGCAAGTGTATGCCCCTTGGTCAGGCTTGTGTATGCTTAAGTTCTCAATGCATCCAGGCATAGTTTATGCTTATTATAGCCCCATTATATGCTTAAGAACCATGCTTATGATTCACCCCGAGCCAAGTTTTTAATTGAATTTTAGAAATTTTGTAAAAATTTGTTCAGACTTTGGGAGCAGTGGAATGTTAGCGAGCCGTGGAATGTCTTATTTTTTACTTGACCTCTACCAAACCTTTTTAAACAGATAAAAATGACCTCTTGAAAAATATTTTAGGCTGACATATATGCTCATGTTATGCATAGGAATTTTGCAAATCTGAGCCTTCGTATGCTTATAAGCGTTATGCTTATAAAAAAAACATGTACTTCCGGTTCTTTGCATCAGTCTCAAAAACATTCCTTTCAAGCATCCATGTACCTCCGAATCTATCTTGTTTCAATCTCTTCAAATACATGACACAAAGATATACAATTTTTCTTCCCTATCGTCTCTTTACTGTTTCTCAGCTTTCTACAAAACAAGAAAATAAATTTTTATTTAGAGATATCTTTTCTTGCGTCATGGTAGAGGGTAGTTGAATAAGATTAGAAAAGGCACATACTCGCACTTATAAAAATTCCAAATGTTTGATGAATTTTGAAATTCTTTCTAGTTCTGGTCAATTTTTAGTGAAGTAATTTTTCATGAAAATATATCTTTAAAAGGTTGAAATTTATTCATTTGTCTTAAAAATGCGGAGAAAGCAACGCAGACCTCTGAAAAGCCGCTGGTAATTTAAAGATTTCGATACAAGGGCGATAGTGATTGTACAATACAGTCTCTGAAAAAGTCTAAAAAATTACCTAACAAACTCAAGTTGCTAATGGCAGGTTTCAAGTAAATTTCAAATGATTTGGGACAGCCTACTAAAAGAACGTGCCTTCAGAATTTATCAAATATTATATTCGATATTATCGGGTATTATCTTATTATATTATCTATCCTCAGAGGCAAGTTTGGTCTTTCCCAGGATTCATCCGCGTCAATGTTGTTGTCACCAGAGTGCTCAAAAGACGACGCTTGTGGTGAGCAGAGAACCATATCATATATTGGGTATGTGGATTTCATATTGGTTTCAATGGATAGTTTGATGGATATTTACGTCGCAAAAAAATAATTTTCTTTTGCTGAAATACACACCTATTGAATGTGAGACCTTGGTTGCAATTTAGATGACAAGAAACGAGAAGAGAATTGTGACGATTTTTTTAAATTTAACTTAAGGGCTTTGGACATTTTTCGATTTTACACCAACTTAAATGAAAATTTCTGCATTTCAAAAAGATTAATGTATAAATTTTTTTATATGGCCTGTTAAACCTACCTTTTTAGAATTTAAAAATCGAAAAATTGAAATGAAAAAATTAAATGAAGAAGAAAACGAAGAGTTTTTTGAAGAAAAGTATTTCACCTTTCAAAGCCCTAATCTCAGTAAAAATCAAACATTTTGGAATTTTTTTTGGTTCAGGTGAGTATCTAAAAATATAATTTCGGAAAATTTTTGTTTGAAGTATCTTTCCTTTAAAATCTCCAAAAAACCTCATTTTTGGCAATTTTCTCCACTAAATTTCCATACGAAAACAGCTATGACTTGGGATGTAGCCAAATAGAAAATTTTTCCGAAAAAATCTACATAAAGAAATTATTTGTCATAAACTTACCCTATTCGGCCTAGGGGGGGGGGGCTCTTTCTGCTCGGAAGTTAAACTATTGGTAATAGCTCCTGAAATAATAGAGCTTTTGCCGTGAAATTTTCTGTAAATTCTTAACTTTTATTTAGCTTCAAAATAAAAAAAAATTTGACACCTAAAAATTTTCACACCTTGAGCATGATGACATTTCTGACAGTAAGGTGTCACAAAAATTGATACTTTTCCAATACAAATTGATTTTTAATGTCAAATATATCATTTAAACCGTAATTTATTGAATATTTAGGATAAAATAAGCATTTCAAACTCAGGCAACTTTATTCTAAAGCTTTTGCTAGAATACAATAGCTATTTATAAGAACAAAGGAAATTTTCGGTTTTTGCTCACTTTGGACATGATGAGTGACTTCATCAAAAAAGATTTTTGTCAAAAGTTACCTTACGTGACAAGGATCTTGTGTGCCAAATTTCATCCAAAAAGACCCACTAGATCAAAAGTTAAGGGGTGGTACAGGAAAAGCCCCCCCCCCCCTAGTTCTGAACCGCCCCTAAAAGCCTAGGTTGAATAGGGTTAAAAAAAGTTTTTTGAAACAATAAAATGATTTCCCCAAGGAGATTAGGCTTTTTTTGTGAAAAGTATATAAATATAGCGTCGTTATGACGTTTTATTAAGGTCCATGCCACACTTATTCCTTAATTACTCATGATGTAATTACTTAAATTCATTTTTTCAAAAGCATTTTGTTCTTAAACATGTCAAAGAAGCGAAAACATAAGGTTTTATCTTCAAATTCTGAAATTGATTTTCACTATGACCAGAGACACCTTAATTTGAATTTTTTTACGCGATACAATCACACGCAAAAAAAAGAGTTAAAAAAATTTAATATCCCACCATTATATTTTGAGAAAAACGTGAAAATATTAATTGTTATCTTTACCACGAACATGATGAATTCAATCAGATTACATTTTTCCATATGCTCGTACAATGGATCTCCTTTTGTTTAAGATAATTGATTTCCATCAGGCCATTTCTTCATCAAATTTCATATCAACCAATAATTTTAAATCTAATCTTAAAAATAACATGTAAGATATAACAGTTAAACAATTTTGATAATCAAAAATATGAAGAAGAAACCTTAATAAAGGTCTTACGTAGTTCATCTAACTCCTTATAAAAGCCCTATATATTTAGCTCGAGAAAAATGAAAACTGTTGACAACTAGTTGAGGTTGCTTCTATACAACTACTTTAATCGGATTAACTTGACTTTAACTCGATTTCGCGGGTTTCTGCCATTTTCGCGAAATTAGGTCTCGCGAAAACACGTGGAATTGCTGACTCGCGAAATTAAATCCACTTGAATAATTTTTGAATTTCCTCGGTGGAGGAACTAGTCAGAACTCTTCATTTTGTGGAAAAAAGTGGCCATTTTCAGCTATTTTCAGGCTCATTCGCAAAATTAAATCTACGCAAAATTTTTCAAAACGCTGATTCGCGAAATTAAATCCAGAAAAACTTTTTTCACTTTTTTGTTTCACAAAATTTAATCTTGGGAAATTTAATCCGATTAAAGTATTAACCGCATTACCTCATCCCTCAAATGCCGATCGCCCTTAAGAGTTAATAGGTGGTAGGTAAAATGAAGCCGCTCATTTCCAAAGCCAAACACGTGACCCACGTATTTTATTTTTCAAACAAAATTTTTAAATGCGAGGCTGTCGATCAAAATTGGGCCAAACTGTGGAAACAGAGAACATTGGGATTACAATATATCTGTTTCTTTGAAAGATTTATTTCCTTAATTTCTAATTTTTCATTGTTATAAAAAACACTCATGCAAGCACAGCAAAGTGAAAATTTTAAATAAAACTAATATTTTGAATTTAAAATATTTATTTTTTTAACAGTATGGTAAATCCTATTAGATTTGATTAATCCAAAACGGCACGTACACAATGGCTCCAATGGATTTTTCCATAACAGTAAGTTAATCAATATTTTCAGATCTCATTAATTCAAATGAAAACATTGTTTTACAATTTCCACTGAAACAAATACTATAAAAGGGTAGGTAAAAAAGAAAAATGTTCAGAAATCATGGAATTGAAAAACAAAACCAAGACCACGTTCAGACCTTACGGTTTCGTATCAATCTGGTATGGTATTTGTGACGGATTCGAAGTGTTCATACTAATTCTGGGACGTTTCGGAGCAATGAGACGGAGCAGTTCCGATAGAAATAGTAGCGAGTTTATGTATCGGAGATATTCTACGGCTAATGTTACGGGGCTGCCCGTACGGGTCGTCGCCAAAGGCGATATGTCGTTGTCTACTTTGCTTTGTATGGGAAAAACACCAAAACACCGTATAAGCAAAGTCGACATAATGCCGTACACCAAATATCGAACTTGCTTTCACTCGCCATTACTTGCCTTACTCGCCATTTCCCTCGCCACTTTAGCCGTAGCCGTAAATAATTCCAGATACATAATAGCGCTACTGGAGCGAAACCATTTCGATTTGTTTTGCTTTGTAACGTCTTCTTTTTTGATTTTGACATTTCGAAATTGACGTTCACGCAGTATTTCGGAACTGTTTCGTTTCGCAGAGAAACAAAAGCGTAACGTCTGAACATGTTCTCAATCGCTACGGTTTCATTTCGCTCCGAAACGAAATGAAGCTATTCTATTGGATAAATTCGCGGCGTTCTAAATTATTTAATGACCAACAACTTGTTTCTTTAATTTAGAACGCCATGGATAAACTCAATTTTTGCGTCACTTAAAACCGATAGATTGGCTTAATTTCGTTTCAGAGCGAAATGGAATCGTTACCTAAGAACATGTTAAAAATATCGATAAATCAGGGTTTCATTTAGGGCCATGAAACAAATTTTGAATCCTGGACAAGCATATTATTCTAAGCAAATTTAGCGTGTTGATTAACATGAATTTGTTCTTAGCCAAAGAATAAAATGTTCGTACCAGGAATGGTAATCTTAACTCTTTTAAGTGTGACTGACCATAGTTAAATTGACCATGCGGTGGGATTAAATCATAACAACAATAACAATCTGTGGATTGTTCTTTGACAAATAAATGTTATATTCTATGAACTTGTTTTAATTCAATTTTGTTTTTAAATAGAATCCTATTGAAGACAAACAAAGACGATACGAAAAAGCGATGACTCTACTCAAGACTCTGCTTAAATTATACTTCTTAATCAACACAACGACTCTGGTATTTACATGGGGTGTTTACACGACCCCCGGCACTACTCATTCGACGTTTTCAGGACAGTACGGCGGTGGAGGGTACACTCATAGTCCACACTCCACTTCATCTACGAAGTTTAGAAACTATCTGATGAAATGTTATGATAGCGATAGGCTTCCATCTTTAACAAAAACAAAACCAGGATATGACAATCCGTTTCCATTGAGCAGCTTCTTAAAGCAATTAAATATTGGAATTGATATTGGTTGGTATGGTTACCAATGCCGAATATGGACACGCCCTGGTGAATGTAGCTGTGGCGAATCTTGCATATCCAAGGGTGACTGTTGTATTGATTTCTTATGGTATAAATATCACCAATTTCAATCTAGTGCCAAACATTACATCGAGAGTGTAAAGAGTTTAACTAAAGGACAATCGTGTTTACCAATGTTTAGATATGTTCCAGATATGTCCCTTTGGTCTGGTAATCACTATATCATGGTTGATTCTTGCTTGCCAGGGGCCAATCAAACATATGTTGATGGTTGTGAGAAGGCTACAGTAGTTGGTGAAAATAATAAGCCAGTTTATGGTAATGATCGTTATTTATATAAGAACTCATACTGCGCACGGTGTAATAATGTTTTTCTTTATCGATATGATTTCATGAAACTGTCTTGCAAGGTTTCTGTCTCGCGCAACAAGTATCCAGATCAATATTTATTGGCAGACACACCTTTTTATCAAGTCCTGCAGAAATACCCTTGGTGTGGATTAGTTCCTCAATATGAAGATACAATTTTGAAGTGTGAACCAAACAAATGTAGCACCACAGATGCAATATTTTGTCAAATCTTTTTAGGGTATTTCTTCAATGGAAAATATACAACTAAATCTACCAAAAATGTTTTTTGTGAAAAATGTCGTTCTCAGAATCTTTTAGATGGTACAGTGAGAAAACCATGTAAGTCAATGCCTGATGGATGGTCCCTGGTCATCAATCTAAATAGTGGGATCAGTGATAACAAATGCGGTCTGAACGAGATCAAAATGGCAGGCGGGCTGTGTAGAGCCATCCAATGTGGTCAAGGGCAACGTCTTGTCCAAGGACAATGTCAACAAATTTGCCAGATTGGATACACATTCTCAACCACTGAAAATAAATGCAAACCATTACCGTGCAGAATGGGATTTGATAGACAATCGAACGGCAAATGTGAATGTTTGACACCTAAATTCATCGATTCTACTGGATATTGCAGAAGTTGTAATGGAGGATTTTCTCACTCATCAAAAACCCATAAATGCCAATCTTTCAGAAATACGACCACCGAACCAATCAAGTCAAATCAAACAAATACAAGACGGCCCATGGTCGACGGTGAGCGCCAAAACAATCAACAATCATTCCGATGCTTGGATCAGATCCATCAAGCAATTTCTTTATTCATCTTCTTCCAAATCAACACAAATAACAATGTCACCAAGGAAACAAATTATTCAACACTTTTCAATTTTCTTCGCAGAAGAAGTAATTGGAGAGTCTTGTATGAAAATCAAACTGTTTTCGTTTTGGAATCAACAGATTTTGAATCTGATTTAAAATGGAAGGAAAATCTCCTTAACGAAACACGTTATAACAAGCATATTGATAAAGCTGTTCTTACCACAACAATCAAATTTCATGATCAAATCATTCCAAATCAATATGGGTTCGATTTGACTAGATCTTTCAGTAACTACAGACTCTGTGGTAGATTCACTGACGAAGTTATTCACAATGCAAATCGAACTTGTAACATGACAAAAACAGTTGATTATAATCTGGATTCAAAACTAATATTCACAATACAGGATGGGATCGTCTTTGAAGAGAAAATCTACTGTGAGGCATTTCATTTGCACTCAACGTGTTCAAGACAAACAATATACCCATCAATCTATCAAATATCTCCAAATGGATCTTTACTGATTGAAGGGGAATCTCCAAAATCTGCAAAACAAAAAGTCTATCCCATTGATGAATATTTTCCACTTGCAGAAGGTTTTCAAATATGCATCGAAGCTATTCGCAGTGGAATGACTCAACAGGAATTTGATTGGTCCAAAACTGTTAAAAATGCAAAATATCATGTCTCGGTTATTGGAACATGTTTCAGCTTGTTTTCATACCTCATGTTCCTCGTTACCTTGGCTGCAATAAAAAGCTTGAGAAACACTGGTGGTTTATATATTACTGTTCTTGTTGCCTTTTTGCTATTCAGTGATTCAATGTTCCTTGCTAATTTTCATTTAAGGAAAGGCTCTTTGTCTTGTACAGGGATTTTTGTGGTTTTGTATTGGTCTTTGGTCAATGTTTTGATTTGGAGTGGAATGGTCGCCATTGATATGATGTTGCAGTTTACCAAGAGATCTCTGTCAAGATCTGATCGAAAGGAATCGGTGAAGATGCTTCAAAAGAGACTGCTTGCAACTATTGCGATCTCGACGATCATTTGTGGAACTCTGCTCATCTTAAAGGAATCTGATTCTATTGTATTTGAGTTAGATTCTAAATATTGTTGGTTCGGAAATTGGTATTGGTCTTTGGCGTTTTATTTTATTCCAGCTTCTATTGAGTATTTTACATGTTTGTTGTGTCTTTGTATGCTTTTGATTTCCATTAGAAAGAAGAGTAGAGAATCTCAAAAAACTCTTGGAAAAGGACAACATAAAGACGTTGGATTACTAAAAGTTGGAATTAAACTAATGCTCATTTTGGGAATAACAGAATTATTGGGTTTAGTTCAAATCAAACGATCTAACTTGACAGAAAATGAGAGTATTCTCAATGCAGTTTTTGGATTGGTTTATGACGTTTTACGATCTTTTCGAGGTGTGTTTATTTTCGCATTCTACGCGATGAACAAGAACACAAAAACTGAATTTAAACAGCAGCTTTATGGGAAGAACAGGAAGAAGACTCAAATTGAGTTGAGTAAAACTAAATCAACGTCAATCACAGAGAAATGAAAACTTGGAAACTATAAACTATTTTAATGGGTTTACGATTCACGGCATCTGCAAAATTTCAAGATTTCGCGGGACTTAAGTTCGCTGATGACACATTTGGGTGATCAAGATTTTACGATTTCGTTCTTTTACCGCAATATTGTAAATACTTGTTATAATTTGTTTCATAATCTTATTCTATCAATGATATATTGTAAAATTTTAACTTTTTCTATATATAGTGTTAAAGCACTTAATTTACATATCAAGATAAATTCTCTCATTTATTACTAGAGAGTCGATTTTTGGCTGAACTTTGCTTCATGATAACTTTGTCAAAGATGGAAAATCGGGTTGTTTAAGTCTGTTTAAAGAAAGTCTATTTCTAGACATTTTTACAAAAATCTTGAATTTAAAGGAAATAGTCGGTGCTAGATTTCTATTCTTGTTTATATGATAAGACAAAAATCACAGAAAAATCAGGAAAAATTGTCGAAATGGCGGAATTGGGTACGCTATGAAACCTAACTTGAATGTTTTTGCCACCAAGGGATGAATTGAAAAAGTTTCTTTCCCAATTGATAACTTCTCAATCTCTCCTTCTTGTCCAACAACGTCAGTAATCAAAAGTCTATAATCATGTTATGAATTCAAAACGAAATACTTTTAAATACTCTGGTCCAGCCTTTCGTTTCATTATAAGACTTGCATGTAGATTGTATTTACTCTGCATCATCTCAACAATTTCGTCTAAGGTAAAAAAAAAATGCATTTATTAAAATCACAGGAAAAAATCAATAAATCACACGCGTGTGAAAATCAACATTACTGCACAGAATTTTTCTGTCGGCGTGTGGTTTTTGAAATCTTGAGTTTGATTTTTTTAGAGCTCTGAGCTCTTTTCAAAAATAACGAATGTTGTTAATGTTGCGAAACAAGTAGTCTGAATCGCAGACCTCTACAAAACCCCCAGGTAGTATAAGGAGCACGAATCCGTTAGTGGATGCCAGCAGCCTACGAAACATTTAATTGGATAAATTTCTGATTCTAATAGAAATAGGATTTGTTACTATGAAACCTTTCAAATATTTTGTGATTTTATGTCACTTTAAAAGAAATTGAGTTCAGAGTTCAGAGCAATTATCATATTATACCTGGTTTGTTTTGCTCCAGTACTAACAAATATAGAAAACCATTTTTGGATAACAACTCCGGAACCAATGGGAGGAACTTATCAATCACCTATAAAATAAAATGGTTAAAGTTGTCCAAAGGGAATCAAAGCTACGAGCTAAAAATTGAGAATTATCCACCACCTAGAAGAATACGGGAATCAAAGCTACGAGCTAAAAATTGAGAATTATCCACCACCTAGAAGGATACATTCAATTCGAGAGAAACACCTTCAGAAAGATGGTGCAAGATCTATCACTGTTGCTTTGGTTTTTGGGAAAATTCATTTTGTAATTTAAATAAAAATATATGTTGAGAATATAAATTTATATTGAGATTTTCTGACTGTAAAAGAGAGGATTCAAGGGGAGGCATTTACCTTTTCTAGATGAGTTAAGGTATTTCTTTTAAATAAAGAAGACATTACTCACCTCTCTTCCATTGACTCCACCAGCCCAAGATGCTGATAAATCATAAGTTCCTACCTATTGAATAGAAATTATTGTAATGATTTCTGCCTTTTCTAGGTTCTTTATTTTACTTTTTTCATTGTATCAAACATTACTTCTTTTTTAATATGCAGAAAATCAAAAAGAGAACAATAACAAACAGCATACATCAAATTTTTAAACAACCAAAAAAACAATAAAAATATGTTTACTAACCTCGGCTGAAGGTGTTACTACATATGGTGGATTAAAAATCAAGATGTCAACTTTGTTATGCAATCTTTTTTGAAAACTTCCAATCTGGAAATTCAAAAATAATAACAACATTTAATAAACCAGCTTTATTTATAAACCACATTAAAAAAGTCTAACATAACCAAATAATATGGTTAAAGAGAGATGAATTAAAACAAGTTCAGAAGAAATAAATAGGAAAAATTATGGAATACAGTGGAACCTCTAATTAGCGGACACCGTCGGGGAATAGGGTCAGTGTCCGCTAATTAGAAGTGTCCGCCTTTTAGAAACCTGTTAATTATGTGCTCTAATTTTGGTATAAGGTACTATTAAGGGGTTACCTAAGTATGTAACATTTTGATCCGTGCTTTTCTAGAGACACTAGGACATGGAAAAACACGAGAATGATTATTCAAGTGCAACAATTTAGTTTTTCATTAATCAAAGTAGTCTTGAGGTCCCTGTAATTTATCATTTTTATAACGTATGCAAATTCAACGACTGGATAAAGGGAGTGCTCCCAAGCTCTAGTCTGTGACCAGTAAGACCTCGAATGTCCGCAAATTAGAAAGGAAAAGTGGGGGTTTGGCCATTTTGTGCAAAAACTTTGTCCGCTTATTGGAGAGTCCCCTGAGTGTCCATCTTTTGGAAACTTTTTCACAAGGATTTGAATAGGAAATGGCCAGGGAAATAAAATTGTCCGCTAATCACAGCCTTTTTTAGAGAGTTCGTTAATTGGAGGTTTACTGTATAGATAATAATTCAGGTACTTACCAAATTATCAGTTGTCACTTCAACAGCAACACCATTTTCAAGTGATGTCTTTCTTGTACAATATGATGCATGGGAATTAATGTCACTTGCACTGTCGAATAAGTAAAATTCCTTAAGGAGGAATATACATGGTATCCTAGTTAGTAAAAGATCTACAATAGGAAGGCCTGTCTAACTGCGAACTGGTGAACAAGGGTATAAAGTTTTGATCAGCGATTCCAACCTCTCTATTATTTCCATCTCTAAACGAGGTTGAAGGAATTAGATGGGGATTGTCAATATGAGATAAGTTTACAGTGTTGAAAAAAATATGTGTTTGTCAATTGAAACAAATGAAGAACTAATAATTTACCATTCCCTTTACGATTTTTCTTTCTCTAGGAAGGTTTTATCTTAAAAAATTAGGTACTGTATGTATGACACCTGAATAAATAAATATAAATATATATGAAATACTGTATCAAACTTACAAGCAGGCAATGTGTGGTGCAATATTCTTGGCAAGAAATGTTATGATAATCCCTGATCCTGGCCCCATCTCCAAGGCAATAATTGGCCTATGTGATAAAAAAAATGATTTTCATAAGGCATTTGCATTCTCAGGTTAGTTAAGGCAAGTCCATAACCTATTTCAATAATGACGTCCTTTGAATCTTACCTCTATGACATCAAAATCAGTTTTTGGCCAATATCTTGAAATCAGCTTAATTTAAATCTTTGACCCTGTGCACTTTCCGTGACGTTAATACACTTCTTTTGAGAGCTATATATGAGAATTAAGTAACAATGGGAAGCGCTGGGGAAATTAAGAAATAGGTTTTGGACTTCGTTAACTCACCTGAGTTAGCTGCAAGAGGTTGTGTAATAAACTAAAGGTAGGATTTTTAATTGAACACACAGTCGCCGCAGCTCTGATCCTCTCTGCTCTAGCGGGTGGCGTGTCATGGCTTTGTTAACATGTCTTTATTTTGTGAGAAAATAAGAATCTGTTAAAAATTTAGGAATGGGGGTACCTAGCATTTAATCAATTGATTTACTTAGAAATATTTGATTGATTGTTTGAAGAACAAAAACCAGCAGAGAGGCGACAGGAATTTTTGAAATAATAGCTATATAACAATTTTAAGTTAAGTACTGTTTTTGTTGGATTGAGATTGCATCTTTTTCGATTGCATCTATTAAGAGAAATGTGTCTTCAGCTGGTTCATACACTCGATCAAAATCATTTACAGTTAAGTTCGAGAATGATGGTGTTGGAAAGTTTGACATTTCGCTGTTTTAACCAAATAACTTTTCTAAAAAAAGCACATGGCGAACACTTTCGATTTCGCAGCTACCATGTTTATTTACAATTTTTACAATTTATCCGTGTATTCTCCAGACTAAGTTGTTTAAACTTTGTATGAAACACTAAACTTTAAAATGATTTTAGAGTATTTTATGAATGTTAAATTGATTGAATTTTCATTTAACTTTCTTCATGATAGTGTATACATACTTACATGATCTTTTGTATAATTTTTATGGTTCTTGACACTTACTTAAATGGTCCTGACTTTAGTCTACTCCTCAAGCGCGAAAAGTGAAAATGGCGGACCCACAGTGGTGTTCTGGTGGTGTTGTTCTTCCAGGTTCTTCCAGAAGTTTTCTCAAAGGTTATTGCTGATTTACCGCTGTTTTCTGGTGTAGCTTTTGTGGTGAGGTAAAGATTTTGCTAACTAAATTTTTAAACAAAGCTTAGCTGATTGTATTTTTTGTCTAGTTGAATGTGTTTTCTACTGAAAAACTAGCTATATATCTTTGGGATGCTCATCTACTCAAACTCTCTAAAAAACTTGCAAGTTCAGTTGGTATCTTCTCGAAACTCAGACACTACGTTAATTATACTAGCCGTATTGTATAAGCATTGCGAAGCGATCCAGATCCACCTCAATTCGCAAGTTGCTAGCAAAATAAGAGCCACTCTGATAAAACCACCACCCCAAACAAAAGATAGCAACTCCAGAAGATTTTTCAAATTTTAATCTTTTTTTCAAAACCTATCCTGTCTTGAAGAGCTTTGAAAAAGAAAGAAAATGAGGGGTCATAGGCCTCCAGAGGATAAGCAGTACAGTCAAGTATCAATATTTGAGGTATTACGAAAATCGCTACTTTTTGCCGTAATCGCTTTCGTTTTTAACATAAGGTCTTAGCAACGGGTACCCCGGGCATAGTTACGGGGCATTGAGAAAAAATCCTGACATAGAATTTCAAAAAGATTCACGCTATCATATTCTACATCACAAAATACACCTGTTCTATGTTGGGTTTTTTTCTCGGTGTTTTGTAGGCTTAATTATCATCATGCAAAGTAAATAAAACCCCCTGGAGATCTTTAGAGTTTGATAAGCAAAATACTTACATACTATTGTTTACTTTTCAGATATTCATCCAATCAGAATTCACGCTCAGAAACTTTCAACCAATCAAAATTCAACCGTGGCGCGGGAAATGATCCAATCAGAATCCCGAAGCTAAAGACTTACAGCCAATCAGAATTTGTTAGCGAGCGATATTCATCCAATTGGAATCGCGTAACACGAAAGCGAAAGTGAAAGTAAAGGCGGAAATATATTCTTTTTTTCGACGTGATTTGCATATATTAGAACAGAAAGAAACGCCAATTTGTCAAAGATTTGTTTAAAACCACCTTATTTTTTGTTGAGTATCGCCTAAATTTATTGAAAAAATATGCTTTTCAACATTAATCTTAAAATATCTTTTATTGTTAAGTATCCCCGTGCGGGGCACTCAACGCCGAAAGAAAAATAAGCGGGCGGAACCGCCCTCGTAGTTTAATCCCGAGATTGAAAAAACCTGGAGAAAACCTTTTCCCTACATAATAATGTAGCTAAGGAATTTTAAAACACGGCATTTAAAGTGAAGCAAGATGGCGGAGAAGTATAGTGATTGGAGGTTTTTGTAATTAGACAGCATGACAAAGGTTTGTTATATTTTAGCATAACAAAGACAAACTCAGGAGGTAAGGTAAATTGCGTTTTGACTGCTTTTAACTGTTTTTCTAATAAAGAATATCTTCAAACTTGACTTCACTGATAAGTGGTCGTAAAGATATTCAAATTTTAGTGTCAAAAATTTGACTAAAAATGTCAAAAAAAGGTTAGGAAAATAGCTTGGCAGTGTAGACCTAACTCTTTATACAAAAATTATGGGAAACGCATATTTGGACTTTGTACCCTATGCTGCACTCAAGCACCTGGGCCAAAATCCCGCAAAGACGGGACAAAAATCAGTTTTTTGAAGTTTGCAAAAAAACGCCACATAGAAGATCTTTCAAATTCAGTATGTGAATAGAGCAGTAAAAAATACAACTTTTCTATTTTTCCTTTTTTTTGCAAAAGTTATAGGAATGAAAATAAAGGGATAATAATAATTGAATACTATCCATTGATGATCCGCGGCACTATCGTAAAGCTAGAATCGCTTCGGGTACTCCTCGCTTGAGAAAATGATTGACAGATTGAAGTTTTTCATCCCCGCGGTGCGCGCCGCGCGGGAGCTCGGGCGCTCTGCGAGAGTTCTCGGCTCAATCCTCGGACCGCGCTAAAATGGTAGACTGAGCTGTGATAGATCATTTCGATGGAAGTTGTTGGAATGTTTACAAGGCTCTTGACAGAATACTTATTGTCAATGATGACAGTGCCGTTATAAATTTTGTTAGATCTGACAAATTGATGTTTGTAAGTGCACTTTATAGTTTTGATTCCCATTGAAGAATCATATTCTGGTTTTCATGTTATTAGATGCTGTTTTAGAGCTTTAGAGCTACACTGCTTGGAAAAATTCGAAAAATGTGTCAAAAAAGAAAAAAAGAAATTTTCCAGTCATGCTTCTTCAAATTTGCATATCTCTTTTTCTAGTGTAGCTAGAGACCTGAAATTTGGAGGGAGAATTCTTTTATGGTGTTCGAATATTATTATATAAAAATATTTGTAAAATATTTAGTATATTTATCAAAATAATGAAAGATATGTCCTTTTTTGAAAAAAGAAGACATTGCATTGTTTTACTTTTGTTTTTGAAGAAAATTAGCTTGGAAAAGGATGAAATGAGTCAAAAAAGGTGGTAGGATTCATTTTCAAGGGGCCTCTGGAAATGGAGGAACAAAAACTTATGAATAAAGAATAAGTTTTTCTGAAAAGACAAACCCCAAATGAAAAGAAAATCCATTTCGGCAGAAATAAAAACTTTTTTTTGGGACATTCTCATGCAAAAGAAGCAAAAAAGTCAAAAAAACTACATGAAAATGAAAGAACTCAAATTAGCGAATGTGATTTTTGAATTCCTCACCCTTTTTCTGATAAACATACAAAGTTTCAGCCTTCAAACACATTATCCTCCGTTTCCAGAAACATTTGTTCAGCGATAGTTGCACATTTTTTTTCTCCCGTCGGCAAACAATTTTCAAAATGTTGCAAAACGTTCGGCATTTTACCAATTTGCCGTCTAGCCCATGTCTGCAGTGTTATATACCGCTGGAAAGCTAAGATCACGGGCTTTCATTTAGTAAAATCCGGAACGCTTTAGCATACATAGAAAAGGTTCAAACGGAATTGACGATCGAACCAGTCGAAACAAATCGAACGCAATCGACCGATTGAAATTCGATTGTCGAACGCAATCGAATCTCAATAGAAAATTACCGCAATTTTCAGATTCGATTGGTATTCGATTGATGTTTGATTGCGTTCGATTGCGTTCGATCGTCGATTCTTTGACTCCCGGATTGTTCATGGCATAATTTCTACGGGAAATCGAAAGTAATTTCATTCGGCTTGTGATGTTTGAGAGCTTGGATGTTGGGAACCTGCAAGAATAAAGCCAGACGATCTCAATCGAACGGAATCGACGATCGAACCAGTCGAACAACAATCGAACCAATCGAATATTACCCAGAATTTTGACCTTCGATTGAGATTCGATTGCGTTCGACAATCGAATTTCAATTGGTCGATTGCGTTCGATTTGGTTCGACTGGTTCGATCATCGATTCCGTTCGATTGAGATCGTCTGGATAAATCAACGCAACGAACGGGCTTTGACACACAACCTGCAGTAAACATGTGGGCCTGCATGATCTGCATTTTCTAGAATCCAGGCTAAAATGATTCATTATCATCTCTTTTAACTCTTCAAATGTTGAACGAGAATCAATGTTAATCAACAGAATCAGTTAGTCGAACCAGTCGAATGCATAAGCCAACCGAACGTAGTCGAATCAATCGAACGCAATCAAATCAATCGAATCCAGGCACTAATCGAACGCAATCGAATCAATCGAGAAAATCGCGGTAGTATATATTCGATTGCGTTCGGCAATTTCAATCATTCGATTGCATGAAAGTAATCGAACAGTAATCGAAACAATTGAACAAATCGAAAATGGTTGAAGAAAATGCCATGATTTGAATCGATAAGTGGTCACTGATCACCTTCGATTATTATTGATCATTATTGATTACTTCAATCACAATCGAACGTTCGATTAGTACCCTCTAGATAAGGCGGTAATCAAAAATATGTTCCATTTGGGTCCTAAAACATCTTCAAATCCAGTCGGTCGGTCGGTAGTAAATTTTGTTGGATTTTTAAGATCTAGTAAATCCTGATGAATCAAGTTGGCAATCAACAGAATCTTATGCCGCCATCTTTAATTTGCCAGACTAAATGTGCGCGCATGTGTTAACCTTAAAGCGGCCCTTATTTTCGGCCCCAGGGTATTGGCCCTGCCGTGTTGCTTGCTGAATTTTGACAGGAAAATTTCAATAAGGGTACATGAAAAAAACTTGAACAGGACTCCTTGTGGGTTAAGTAAACAAAAATTAATGATTCAAAGACATGCTCCGTTCGCCTGTGCCCGCCATTATGGGAAAGATCCAAACCTGCGAACAGCACCCAAAAAAAACCGGGTTTTCTTGTAAATAAACAGTCGGCTGGACGACCCGAACGCAACATATTTTTGATTGCCGCCAAATTGAAATCCTGACCCTAAACTTTGTGTACCCGCCCAAAAAAGCTGTCAAAAAGAGCCAAAAAACTAATAAAATTGGCCAATTTTCCATAATTTTGACCCTGAGACCAGAAAATTATCAAACATTTGCCCCTGCCCTTGAAAATGGATCACACTGGCCCCCGAGATATCGATGATTTCTGCCATACTCTGCAAACTGGCTGGTTACAGACAAATTAAGGAATGTCTTATATAATATGGCTAGATAGATGATCGAATTTATCAATTAGTACCGTCTGGAATTATATGCTCTGAAAACTGGGTCTGTAACAGGGGGTAGACGACACAGAACTTCCAAGGGCAATTGAATTAAAAAGGCAAAAAAGAGTGGAATTTCCAATGCATTTTGCAAAAGTACATCGATTTTCATCGGAATTTCCAACCACCACTGGAAAAGAAAAAATTTTTCCAAGGCTAAAAAAAATTAAAAAATGCACGTCGTTCAACGGGGGTAACAAAAATTTTCTGGGATGGCGATGGCCCATTACCGTGTCTGTCAACTGCTTTAAAACTTGGGACTATCTGACAAAACATGAGACAGCAATTCAGCCACCATTTCACCGAACCTCCAAAGTCATCTGATTTGAGTTAATGAACTGCGTATTAAAAAATACATGATTTCTCTTTCGCACTGAGTAGGCTTTAAATCGAAATATGAAAAAAATCTGTAAGCGGAACACACGCGAATGTCTAGAACGAAGAAGAACTAATTAGTGGCATAACAATGGAACGTTTGATGTCACTCACGCGGCAAGTTACACACTCGTTAATTGTTAATCCCATCAGGCGATAGGCGGTTAGGCGGCGCGGGCTTTCTCTAATTCTCCAATTGTCGTCCGGTCATTTTAAATAAAAACAAAAAATTTAAGAAGGGTACGCTATCAGTGAAAGTTATTGTGCAACATGTTATGACAGAAAGTATGATTGATAAACTTGGGGTAGTTATCAAAACAAATTTGTTGTCAAAGAGATTTAACAGTAAGGCAGCAATCACAAATATTTTCATTTCACGTCCTCGTTGGGTTTAAAAAATGAGTCGGTTGGTTGGTCGGTTGTAAAAATTTTCAGGTTTTCTTACCTCCATCATCCATTTTTGGAGTGTAATCTTGAAGGAAACTGCTAGCCAGCCAGCAGCCAAAACAACCCCGTCTTATGGGTGGTTTCAAATTATTATTTTTGAACAACACTGTGATCTCCAACCCAAAATGACGCATGTAATGATAAACAGTCAAAATGCTGCAAATGCGCTAGAATGCGCTAGAAATCGCTATCTAAAAATTGGCAATAATAAAATTTTTGAACGAAGGAAACGTCATCATCAGAAAAAGTCATCATCAGAAAAAGTCCAACAAATTTACCAACTCACCTCAATTCTACTTAATTTTTTAGAGTCGGTCAGGCGACGCAAAACAAAGATATTTGTGATTGCTGCCTAAGTGAAAATACAGGCCAGATATCAACAGTCCCATGTTTCGACCAATCGTCCTAAGTTAGAGCAGTTGACGGTATCAAAAAGTATACTATTTCTCTTTCGCACAGAGTAGGCTTTTAAATTGAAATATGCAAAATAATTCCTAGTTAAACACGTGTGAGTGGGTTAGTGTACGCGCGCTCCGCAACACAGATGTATACAAAAATCCATAAAATGTATCGTCGTATTTTTAGCTCTGTTAACTTTACGCGGGGGTGGTTTCTATGTGCTGTCTATCTATCTATATTTTAAGCATTAAAAGGTCCTATCCATACATACAAATTATAAGATTGTATAAAAATAAAAAGTATGTAGTATATAGTATATAAAACTTTAGTTCTAAGAGAAGACACAAAGAAATAATTAGCTAAAGTTGGCTAAATAAAGTGTAAGTTGTGACAGAACAACCAGCCAAACTAACATGGTTTCAGGGTACTTTTCAGGTGCCCCCATTGAAGCATAGTGCCCCCAACGAGTTAGGTCCCCTTGAAAAATTGCTTTGAGTTACGTACCCCTATTCAGCAGATAATTTCTTTGAATTGACACTTTTTTTCTTTTGTCATTCCTAAAATCATGCTCACAGCTGAGCGCCTGCTAATAAGCTTTGTTGTCATGCTATAAAGATGGCGGCTGTAAATCAAAACAATCACATTAGAAAAATATAGCAAAAGATGGTGTTGGTCGAAACGAAAGAAAAATTGGATGGGAAACTAGGTGCTGGGGTAAAAAAATTCAATAATTTGAAATATTTTGAAATACTCGATTTGGAAAATATAACCAGCCCCCAGAGCCTCCATCAAGACAGCTAGGTACCTTTAATGAATAGGTAAACTCAAAGAATTGCAAGGCATTAGCCCCCCTCTACTAACCTGGCCTAGGTCGTAGGTGCCCTTCAGATTTCTGGGGGGGGCTGATACCATGACTAGGTAGGTGTACAACAAGATGCTGAACAAAAGAGGTATGTAAAACATTAAGAAAAAGCTGGTTGTAAATAGTGGCTTGAAATGAGAGAATGCTATCCTAGGTATTGAAACAAGTTGATAAAAATAAATTTTATTGAGCGATTCAAGTCTGCTTACATCAACTAATGATATAATGACCATGCGCCTTTAATTTTCTTGCAGCTCATAAAAGAGATTATTCGCGCATCTTGCAATTTCTGGGGTATTTTTTGAGTGTTTTTGACGATTTAAAGTGAGTTTTACTCAATATTTTGGACTTCTTGTGAAATTGCTTGATTAATTTTTTCTGATTTTTTTGCATAAAGAAAGATGGTGAGAAAGGTTTTTCGAAAATTCTTTCTTGCCCTCTGTTGCCATAAAATTCCGATTTGTTGAAACGATAATGCCCTTCAGTAAATTTAAGGGGAAATGAGTATTTCTGGCGGTTGGCTTGGTATTATTTTTTTATTTTTAGTTTTCCTGACTATTGTTGCCATTTTTTCTATTTTTTTATTACACGATAGCCTTTTGGCATTCAGCATGTAGCTTGAATATATGTTTGAAATGATTTTTCTTTTAAAGATAATCGATTTAACAAAATGGAAGATGCAATAAAGATTGTCTCAACAAAGTTCAATTTGTCTGCTGAAATTTTGAACAAAGTTAGTTTGGAATCTGAACCCATTGGGTCATGGATGACTGTTTTGGGAGCTTATGTTTTGGATAATGATAGGAGGCAAGAAGAACAAAAGACAAATGAAAACCATTTACGCAAACAAAGACTTAATGCAGGTGAGGACTGGACTGTCTGACAAGGTCCATGTTTATTGGGCGAACACATTTAAATTGAATTTTTAATTCACTCTTTAAATCTAAATTTTTTTCTACACTTACATTTATTAGTTGTAGATAATGGGGCGAGAAATAATGGGCATTTATCTATTCAAAGAATGCTCACTTTTAGCTTTTTAGTTAACTTTGTCTAAAAGTATATTATTTTTGTTTAAAGAAAGTTTTCTTGACTGAGAGAAACATGGGTTCATTATAGGAATTTGAATTTTCTCTGTTAAGCAATACCTGCTCAGTGCCGTAGCAACTGGGGGGGCAAGGGGGGGCTATGCCCCCCCAATAATTTTTTTAAAAATGGTTATTTTGCAAAATGCAAAGTTTTTCTTTTTTAATTTGTCATAATTGTCACAATTGAGTGCATTTTCAAGCAATCTAGAGCTCAAATTTTCAAAATTTCCCCCCTCGGGCCAAACCATGGTTGGCCCTCGCGGTGTCGCTAAACTTCAGCCCCCCCAATATGAAAATGCTTCCTACGGCACTGCTGCTTAATCTGTAAGATTAGTAAGATGAATTAAATTTTAAGAGTCAACATTGTGTTTCAATTTTCGAATGCATCTTTTACTGTTTATCTCTAATTGTTGCAAAAAAATTTCAGAGCATCAGCTGAGTCAATTGGAGAAGCAACTTATTTCTTGCAACACCAAGCTGACCAAGTATGAAAAAAACTTGTTGGATGTGAAAACTAAGCTGGAGCAAAGGGAAGAATACATTGGTGATATTGAAAAGAAATATGATGATACAAAGGTGGAGAACCGAAAAGTTTCAGAAGAAATTGTAAGTTTTGAATCTTACACTTTAGTATTTACTGCTTCTATCTGTAGAATGTTTATTAATTTTGGCTTCATTTTCTCATTTGCATGTTTACTAGAGACTCGAGGGTATATATTATGAGGATTGGGTCGCATTAATTAGGGGTTTAATCTAAGATTTTTTAAACCTTTACAATGCCTTGATATTTGACTTCCAGTTTCTTTGCATCTTAAGATTGAGTGCTGTATCCTTAGTGTAAATAAAAGGGTCTTCGAAATGATTACTTTAATTTAGGCTAAGATGAATCAAAAGTATTCTCATTTGGAAGATGAAAAGATTGACTTTTCCGAGGTATTGGAGAAAAAAGACAAAGAAATTGAACGTTTGAATCAGGAATGGAATGAATTGTCCAAGAAACTTGCTGAATCAAACAAGAAAAAGTTAGAATTCCAATACAAGTTAGATGAAATCAAAAGCTCTGATGTACGTAAAGAATTCAAAGAGAAACGACTCGAACAGGAAAACCGAATGATTCAACAAAACATTGACCAGCTTAAGAATGATTTGAAGGAGAGGACATCCTTAGCTAGTGAATTCAAGAAAGACAACATCAGTAAGATTTTAGAGCTGGAGACTAAAAACAATATGCTTGACCAAGAGAATACACAATTGAAGAAAGTGCTTGCTGTTTCTAAGAAGACTTGCAAAGAACAGGAGAGCAAGATTGAAGATATGTTTTCTAAAATGAAACGAGCTGCTGAGGAGCATGTTGAAGCTGAGAATAATATGCAACAAGAATTGACTTCCCAAACCAAATTGGTGCAACTGTACAAGGTATTGTTTGAAATTAAGTTGTTCAAAAATCAATATCACAAATTAGGAGCCACATAAACTTATTTGCTAAAAGTAGTCTTAAATTTGTTGTAGCAGTATAGTGGCTTACTAAAGTCCTGTTTGGAATAATTTGACTATGGCAAGTGAATATTCCTTAACCAACTTCGAGATGTGTCATAAGTTGGTATTTACTACAAAGATCCACGGTTGATTTTATATGCCTTTTGACACGATCTTGCATTCACAGGTCTTGTGGGAGCCTTTTTATTGCAGCTTTTCAGTATCATGGTTGACATAATGGTTTAGCAATTTGTATCTGCAATGTCAATTTGTCTTTTTTTAATGGAATTCCTATCTGCTTCTGTTACTAGGATGATCGAGATCATGCAAAGCAGAAACTAGATGAAGTGATGGGTGCTGTATCTGAACTTCAGAATCTTGTAAAAACGGCAAATGAAGGTTGGTATATTTGTATTCTGTCTATTTTAGGTACTCTCAAGTGCGGAGGGTTGGAAAATTTTTTAAAAAATAAACAAACAGAGGGGGGGGTTATTAGGCACCTAAGGGTAAAACAAATTTTTATTTTTTAGCTCAAATTGTGTCGTTTGACCTTGTTAGAATCTTTGTTCAATGTTTAGCTTTGGAAAGGTGTTTTGTCAGTCCTATTGAACTTATATTCTCTTTTATTTTATAGAGAAAACATCATCAGAAAGTCAATTGAAAGCAGAGATCGAACAATTGAACAAAACTGCATTAGAATTGAGTAAGTGTTACTATTCGATTTTGTAATTTCTTTCAATTTGGACCATTGAATTATCCCATTTATTTAGTTAGATTGATATTGATTTGACTTGTCAAACCAAGACAAATCTTTTGAAACATACACTTGGAAAAATAATTCCAGGAAGAGTTTTTATCATGATCATATTTGCCTCTCAGATGACAAAATCAAGCACCAGTCGATGGAATTAGAAAATGCCAACGACCTCATGCAATTATCTCGTAAGAAGGGAAGTGGTATTGTTCCAGAGGAAAGTATATCAAGTCTGTCACCGATGGCTGCAGCAAGTAGTGCCATTTTGAGAAAGGGAATGACGCTAACACAGGTGAACATATTATTGTGTATCTTTTGTTTTAGAGTCCCATGACACATCAAGTATACTTTTCAAATTTAGACTTAAAGACTCATTATAATGTTATGTTTTTCTTAGACGAATTCCCTGGTTTTTCCTTTATCATGAAATTTTCATAAAGATAATTTAGAAGAAGATCCATAGTTTGATAAAATGGCCTATTCAATGTTCTTGGTATTATTCCTGTCTTATTATTTGCAACTCTATTTTGTTCTTTATATAGATATATACAGAGTATGTCAAACTTTCCGACGAGCTTGCAGCTGAGAAAGATGAAAATTCGAGACTTAAGTTGTACATGGAGCAAATCTTACAGGTTAGCTATCAATTTTTACTAATGATATTTGAAAATTCCGAATTCTCTCCAACTTGCAGCTGGTCTTCGATTTCAGTAAGATTTAGCTTTTCCATTGTCGAGTTTCTTTTCGTCATAAAATTTTGTGTTTTAATGATGGATCTATCTATATAATGTATGACATATTATATAATCTTCTAAAGTCAAAACGCTAAAAAAGGCTCATTCTTTAGAGTAATTCTAGATTTAAAAAACAACAAAAGACAAAGACAATATGTCTTGTGTTTGCGTCTATTTCATGTGAACGAATTTATCATTGATGTTATCAATTTTCGTCCTCAAGTGTGCCACGCTTGGCCCTTAAGTGTACCACGCTTGATGTATGAAATCATAGTCAGCTGACAAAACAAGTATCTGTTATCTGTTCTTTGCTTTAAAGGAAGTTGAAGAGAAAGCTCCAGTGTTGATGCGACAGAAGGAAGAGTATGAGCATGCCGTTAAAACCGTGGAAAATATGTCTTCAAAGATGGAAGAAAATGTCAGGGTAAGAAAGTTTCTCTCATTCGTCAACACCACTGATCTCTAACTATTTGACTAGATTGGGCTTCCCATGCAAAAGGAAACCTTTTGAGAGTTGACCCATCAACCATCTTGTTTTCAATGTTGGTTCAACAGTGTGATCCAAATAATTTGAAATTCAAACGTTCAAAATTCTAAAGTAGATTTAAAAACATTATGGTGGTTTATTCGACTTTAAAATCTGGACACTCTTTCTTGAGAAATCTGTGAGATGTTTGCCTATCAAATATGTAATGGAATACGATATCTGTGGTCAATACTATTTGCAGTTTTTAGAATAAAAAAGCTTTGTTGTCTCGAGATTTGATGTGATTCAGCGACTTTTAAATAATTCCTTGAACTTGGACTCAAGAAATTAATAATGGGTATCAGATTTGTTTCATTTTCGAATCCCCACGATCATGATGGCTCATTGTAAAATCAAAAGTGATTCTTATTAGTCGTCCCTAATTTATAAAGGAATGTCAACGAATGAAAAACGAACATGGCGAACTAGAACGAAATCTAAATTTCCACAAGCGTGAAGAAAAGAGGTTGAGAAACTTATGTGTAGATCTCAGTCAGCAAGTGCGTATTCTACTGAAAGAAGTTGAAGAAGCTCGTGGTGGTGTAGTCAGCTCAACTTCAGATCAAACCAAACTGTTAGCTGAGGGTGATGCTTTGAATACGTCAAGTGCAGGAGCTGTGATTAGTGAACATTTGGTCACTTTCAAGTAAGTTAGGTTTTACTTCTTTTCTTTCCTTTTTAAAATACTCTTAAGGTGCCTGATAAACAATGCAATAAGGGATGGGGGTCAGGAATAGGTTTTTAAATTCTTATAAATAGGGGGGGTGCTTAATTTACCAGGGGAGTACTTAGAAATATTCTTAAACGAGGTAGATATGGATCAAAATCAGAGCAAAAGAGACTTTCTTTTAAAAGCTAAAATTCTTTTGAAAAATTATTGACATGGTATTATAACGTTCGGGCCATTTATTCGGTACCGTAAATTAAGAATTTCAAACTATTCAGATCTTTGATACTTGAGTGTCTACCCTTCTATCTAAATAAGTAAGAAACTGACTATTGATTCCTAACTTTCAGGTCCATCGAAGAACTGCAGGCTCAGAACGAACGTCTTTTATTAACTGTCCGACAGCTGAGTGAGGAGCAAGAAAAACTTGAACAAGAAGGTGGTCCCGAAATGTGAGTCCATTTTAAAATTTGACATACATACATTTTTGCATTGAGAAGAACAAAATAGTTACCAAAATCTGAATTATGAAGTTCCTATTCTTTCAATGGTCTTTTTTTAGGTGGTTGATTATTAGCTAGGTGTCAGTTATTGCTATTAGTATAGAGGAGCAGGAACCCTGATCTCTTGTTTTTTTTAATTTTTGAGCATTTTTCTTAACCTTAATGTAATGGTCATTCTCATTTTTAGGATTCAAGAGCTCAAAAAGAAGATTGAAAATGCCACAACAGATCTCCAGAGTTTGCGAGAAACTCAAAAGTCACAGGATGAAATGGTACTCATAAAACAATTGTGCTCAAAAACACAATAATCTCCCATTTTATCATTGCAGCCATTTTCAACCATGATTGGAGCATATCATAGTGTCCCTCCTGGATTAAAGGGGGAATGGGTTTTGAGGTCAAAAGGACGTATAGGGGGGAAAGAATTTTTTTGAAGCCAAGGTGGGGGAATGGAAAATTTTCATTCTAGGCATGGGGGGACTCACCAAAATCAATTCAAAATGGAAAAACATCTGGTTTTATAAAATGATGTTGTGATTAAGATCTTAGGGAACTACCTTAAAGAACTACCTTAGGGAAAACAATAAGCGTTAAATTCATCAAATTTGGAAAATTTTCATTCTAGTCATGGGGGGGGGGGGAAGAGACCCTGAAGGACACTATGCATATAGCTAATAAAACCACATTTATCAGTGCTCTTACATAGGACACGGTTTTGTCTCTCTAGGACAATACTTTATTCATGAAGTCAAAGACTAATGTGCATGTAACGTAACATAATAATTTTCACAGCTTTTCTGGAAAATGAAAATGAAAATGTCCTCATTATTTCAGATGCAACAATTAGCTCGACAACGTGACATGTACAAAGTATTAGCACAAAAAGGTGGTGTTATGGTGGTAAGAAGCTTTTTAACTTTCATTTTGTCATCCAGGGTGTACAGCTCCGGAGTGAACCATAGCCAGGTGATGTTGTCTAATTTTGAATCTCAAAAAGCTTTTACCTGGTAGTACGGTTGGTTATCTCTTATTTTCAACTAATACCTGGTACTGTATTTTTGTTTTTGATGAATAGGGATTTATCAATATTTTTCTTGATAACCGGCTTCTAAATGAGGGTTTGTGATGCCCTTTTTCCTCAAAATAAGTACCCGGAGTTCGTTATCTTGCAGCAGTAACCCCTGCCATATCTACATATTTGAAATATTGGTTTTACTTTTCTCCTAACCTTACATATTCTTTAATCAGGGTGATATTTCGTCTACTTCAAATCTCGGCAACCAAACCCTAGAGGACGTTGAAGGTGAACTCACCAAAACCAAAGCTGAGTTGGACAAAACCATTGGTGAACACATGAAAACAAAGGAAGATTCTGTATCAAAAGAACGTAAAATGCAAGAAACAATAAGCAAGCAAGAAGAAGAACTCTCATCTTTCAAACTTGAAAACGATCGACTTACTAATAAGGTATATGTAACATTCAGAATTATTTTCGTAACGCTAGTCAACCAGCTCTTATGTTGAAATTCTTTATGTACTCAGCCTAGTAAATCCCCCCTGACAAAGACTACTTTTATTATAACAGCCAGTAAATTTTTGCCGAGGTTTATCGTTCTTCATCTTTTCTCGATTTTTAGTTCTACTAAATTTTCTTAATATTATGCTTATTACGATATTATGATATAATACTTACTATTACTGGAAATCTTTGCAATCTGAGGGCGGGATTGGTCTTAATTTGTTCTAAAGGTTTTTTTTTGTCAAAAACGAACCTCATGCATGTTCTCATAAGATTGTTGCGTGTCTATGAATATGATTTCGTGTCTTGACTGTACTGCCTCAATCTCAAATATTTTCAAGTTTCTAGATTTTCTGATTTCTTTTTTTGTTTTAGCTTTCTTTTGCCGAAGAGCGACACTCGATTCTCTCAACGTCTTCAGAGGGATTTAAGAAGGAGGCTAAAGCTTTGGAAGATAAATGCAAGAGCATAAATGAGGCTTTCGTGAAGACCCGAGTTGAGGCTGAGAAATATAAACAGGTAATGAATTGATTGAAGGTGGAGTTGCAAAGGTTTTTCTTGAGCAATACAGCCTTAGGAAGGGAAAAGAGCGGTACTTCTTCATTAGTTTACTAGACATAATTCGACTTGAAGAGAGACGGTCTATCCTATCGAACTGTTAATGAGTAGGTTAGTAAAGCTAATCATTAGTCCGTATACCATTTCGTACGAAAACCCACTGAAAACAATATTATTCTGCTAAAATTTACGTTCTTTGCTTAAAGCCTAGAGATATTCAAAACTGGAGGGCGCCTCATCTAAAACCTTGAAAATGGTGCATATTCGAAGAAGTACGGTAATTAATAATTTTATAAAAAATAACTTGTTCAGGACTACAATGATGCTAAAGAGAAACTTGTGAGTACTGAAGTCGTCATCAAGTCCTTGGAAACAGAAAAGAATCTGGTCAAAGAAGCAGAGAAACGTCTGATGCAAGAAAACCAATCGCTTCTTGAACAGCAAAGAAGCCAGAATGTCTTGCTCACCAATTTACAGACCATCCAGGTGAGTTTGGAACTATATGTGAGCGATGTCCAAGTTGTTTTTTAAGGTGTCAGCGGTACAAACCAGGGTCTTTTGGTTCGAATTTCCCTCCACTTCCCATGTTCCTTAGACAGACAGATAGCCGAGTGAACTGGAGTAAAAGCAATTCCTTGATTACTATTCTATCGACGCTAAATATTGACCCTATCTTAACAGCAGCGGATGCTTCGGTAATAGTTTATTAAAAATTAATCTGCTGTGAGAGACCTCTCAGATATCGATCTCCCCGAGGACTATCGTCAAATGGACGTGGGGAAGGAACAAGAGATAAGGGGCTCCCAGAAACAGTAACATTAAGAAAGTGATCTTGGTTACATTGACTATAAATAAAGCGATCATCACCCAGATATATTCTCGGCAGTTCATTACAATGTAAACCTGTTTTAAGCCATTAAATCAAGCAACTATTTATCTAATGATAATACATGATGCATTTTCTTTCTCTCAATTAGAACAACCTTGAGCGTCAAGAGTTCGAAACCAGGCAAACTTTGAGCAAACAAGTTGAGAATTTGACACGTGAGATGAGAGCTTTACGCCGTCAAAATGAAAATGAAGGATCCCAATTGAAGCTGTCTGCCAATACTCTTGAGGTAGGCTTTCCTTTTTATATAAACTATTATTCAAAGCTTCCTTCCCAAAATATTTCGAGCAAAAACAACTTTAATGCGTAGTAAGTACCCAAGACTTAGGGCACTACCCTTCCTATCAACTCTTCACATCCCCCATATCTCTAACAAATTATTCTTAGGTATTAAAGATATAGCAAGTCTACAACTCAAGATATAAGGCGAAATAAATGTGCATTAATGATTGGACTTCTTTCAGTAAGAATATCGTGTACTCCCTCTTGAGAAGGCTGGTCATTTCTGTCTGGAAGGGTTAGGGTTTATAAAATAAAGGAGATATTTGAAAACTTTGCAAAATTCGGAGCACCAAAGCTACAGGTTTTTGAACCCATAATTGCCCAAAATTCAAACTGTTTGACCTTCCCTCCCTCCCTTATGTCAACGATAAATAACAATTACAAACAAACAAACAAGGATTCCTCTGATCGAGAAATTATTTATTTGAAACCACGGTATACTTTATTTACTCTTACTTTACAGAAAGAGTTGAAGGAACTGAAGATCAAACTTGGCGTCGAAATGGAGAAAAATAAGACTCTCCAGAAGGAAGCTATGACTGCCAAGAAACAAGCTGAAACACTTGAGTCTAAGGTCAGAATGCGTTTTTGAATATTTATTTGGCCAGGGGGGGGGCAAGCAGTTAGTACACGACACCCATGACACTTAGTACCGTGGTGGGTCCATTTTTCAAATTTGCGAAATGCAGTTAGTACACCTATGTACTAACTGCCAAAAGGGGTGGTGTATATTTGCAAATTTGCAAATACAGTTAGTACACCTTTGTACTAACTGCCATAAGGGGTGGTATATACAGAATTTTGGAAGTAAAAAGGTGTAATAACTGAGAATTTTAAACTAGATTTCTCAGATTTTTACTGTTATCAGTTTATGACAGGTTTATGATTCTATCTTTTTTATGATTCTATCTTTTTTATGGATCTTCTTTCTAGGACAGTCAGGAATACCTTTTAACAGCTTGTATTTGAAATTGTATTACACATAACTTAGTCCTTTGCAAAAGCTTCCTGGAATTATTATTTCTCCTAGTGTTACTACTAATTTTTTATTTACTAGTGTTTTCATCAGTTTTCATTGATAAACTGGTAAATATTCACTTTGAAAAAAAAATTATTCATCAAATTCTTTCCCCCAATACTGGGACCTAGGACTTTTATCATGCTGGGGGGACTTTGCTTTCAGGGGGACCTAAATTTGGCGGGGGGGGGGGCTAGAACCTCAGTCGGAACCATGAAAAAGGATAAAAAAGATACTCTAAAATTTCCTAGTCCCAGCTAGTCCTTGTAAATTCGTACTCACTCTCATCATTGACCTCCTTAATTTGTTATATTTTCATTTGTTTGAAAGTAGTTAGTGGTAAAAACAGGTAAAAACACACCTCATAAAACCTCTCTGGAGTGTGAAATTCACCTGGAATGCACCGTAGAGAGACGCATCCTTATTTTTGGGGGTGGTATATATATTGAGCAAGGTCAAAAACAGTTAGTACACGGTGTACTAAGTGACAGGGGTGTGGGTGGGTTACAGATTTTGCCAAGAATCAGTTATTACACATAGTGTTCTGTACTAACTGCTTGCCCCCCCCTGATTTGGCTCTTAAGACTTCGATATGTTTTATGTTTTTTGTTTTTTTTTGCTGTTTTTTTTTCATCTATCGTAGGCGTGGGGCATTCTTTAATGAAATAAAGATACAATTTTGTTCTGCCCTTTGAGCGGTCTTTGAGTTCTGTTTAGTCAAAAATTTAGCCTGTGAAGAATTTTTTCTTTAAAAAGCTTTTCAAAAAATAAAGAAAATTCACGGGATAATTGTTTTAACTTGAATTAGCAAACAACAACCATACTAACATGCTCCTCGTAACCCTGGTATTTTTTGCTTAGACCGAGCATTGTGGCTGTCTGCTTTTGCTTGCCTTTTTAACAAAAACAGAAGGTATTGACGGGATAATTGTTTTAAACTTGCACTAGCAAACACCACTACATGCTCCTGGTAACCCTGGAATTTTTGCTTAGACCGAGCATTGTGGCTGTTTGTTTCCGCTTGCTCTTCGACGAAAATAGAGGGAATATATCTTGCTTGGAATCTTACTTTCGCACGAAATCTAACATGGTGACTTTTAATTCGACTTAAGAGATAATCAAACGGTTTTTGATATTTGGCATGTGGATCCTTTTTATTGTCCTTATATTTTTGCCTTACTATTTTCTGAAGAGTCGGGATATTCAAGTTACAAGATTTTGACTTTTAGTGAGAAAACATCAGAATTCAAACGTAACGAACCCAATTTCAAATTGCGACGATTATAAATCAGCTCAGGAACACAGAAGATTTCTGCAGGCCAAATTTCTCAATCCATCTGATTATCCCTTTAATTTGTTTCTTTGCTTGCCTTTATAGTGCAAAGAGCTGGAGAAATTGAGCGAAGCATCTGATAAGAGATTACAATCCATATTGGTGGACGATTCTCCAAACAAGGCGGTCTCTGAACACATCCATGAAGTTGAACGATACAAAACACGTGTCCGTGAGCTGGAAATGGAATTATCAAACCTCCAACATTCCAAGAAAAGTAAAGAATTTCCTTTTTGTCATTGTGTTGTTCCACAATAAAACACCTTTTTTAACATTCAACGAGAATTATATAAGACTCATGATGATTGGTTTCTAATTACGATTGTTATACCTTTCTACTCAATTTCCTCTTTCTTGTCAGGGGGCTGCGAGTGCGAGCTCTAAAACACTTTCTTTACTACTACATTAATTTATCGAATGCATTTTACGTGACGTTGCTTACCTTTAGGTAAGATGTCTTGTATAGGCTATTATTATGTAATATAGCATACTTTCACACGTTTATCACTTGTTACTCTACTGTGTGATTGTTGTTAAGGCCTGCCTGCATATCGTTTCTAAACGTCACCAATGTATAACGTATAACATTTTCATTTATTTTACCCTTTCGCCGGTCGATGTCATGTCAATATAACATGTGAATTTTTCTTTCAGCTCTTGAAGATCAAATGAATGTGATCAAGAAACACATCGATCAATACAAAGAGATTGGGGAAGCAAATGAACACGCTATCTCTGAATTGACCAAGGTACAAATATTTTTTAACCTTATTCAGCCAGTTGGTTTACAGGACTTCAAAAGTGTCTATGTCTATCCCGGTTAATTCATTTCAAGTGTCACTTTTTGTTTGAAACCACTTTAATCACTTTAACGAGAATGGCCTTCAGTCTGTTTGGGAGACGTTTATCTTCGACTGAAACTTTGTTTGCTTGGGTAAATGCCTTGAGGAGTTGATATTTGAGTCTGAGGAACGACTTTTTGACAAAACCTTTAGAAAGAAAAGGCCTTAAGATGTATTCTTGAGTCCCGTGCTTTTGCGCTTAACTATGCTTTAAAGTAACTTAGAAGAGATGTTCACCCATTTTAGTCTGTTTTGTTTCTAATAATTATATTTTTTTTCCTTTAATCATTTATTCATAACAGAGCAAGCAAGCAATCCAGGACAAAGCAACCAAAGAAATTGGCGAACTAACCAACACGTTGCGCAGCACTAAATCGCAACTAACATCCGCCGTTGCAGAGAAACTCCAACTGAAAAGATCAGCTGAAACTGTCGAAAGATCATTCCAGGTGAAAATCAATGACGTCAAGGCCCAATCAGCTCCTTTGGAACGACGTTACCAAGAAGTTACCAGAGCTTTGGTCAATGCGAAAGAACTGGAGACGGCAGCTACCAAAGAATCGCAAGAACAATCTAAGATCGCCAAAGATGTAAGCTTTTCCCTTCCAAGTCTATTTCTCGGTATTTTCAAGATTTCTATTTGGAAGTTTTAGTACAAGCGGTCAAAATAGTATCTAGAGCGTTTTCTTTTTCTGTTTGCCTTGTCCAGCGGACCGGAAGGTTTACGAATGTAAGTGTAAGAGAATGATTTCCAATGATGGATAATACATATACCCAACTTGAATAATATTACATTGTTATAAAAATCTTTATTTTCAGTAGCTATGAAGTCGGTAATATAAAAACTCCAAGCTGATAAAGTTTTACAACACTTAAAAAAATAGAATGCGTTTCCTACAAATATATTATATTAAAAATAATCTTTGCAAAATACGGTATACATTAATCCCTCTTCATTTAGGCACAAGACAAATATGAACGTGAACTTGTATTGCACGCTCGTGATGTGGAACAACTTACTATGGTTAAAGAAGAGGTAATTAACATAAATATTAAAGGACACCGTTTAACAGATCTGTTAACCTTTACTTACACAGCATTTTCAAACAAAAGAAAGAACAAATCTCTCCCCTTTCGGTGCCGCGTGAGCACAAATTTTGAGAAATTCTTTTGTTCATTCTACCTTTCAGAGTGTCTATCTAAAGATAGACTGTAAAGTTACTATTCATCTCAGTTTCAGGCCCCTACTTTCGAGTTCATTAAAATAATATTTTCTTTACACTAAAATTTTTTAAGTCATCTTACTTTTTGCAGGCCAATGTTACAAACTAGTCTATTTTCTCCTTACGGTCAATCAAAATGAATTGTAAGTCCATGAGGCTAGCTTTCGGGTAGTTTTTATTACTCTTAAGTTTCGTTTTTTCGAGTCTCTGGGTCGTCATAATCCTTTTAACTCATATATGTTAATAAAAATTTATATATTTATTCTATTTATTCTTTTGTATTTTCATTTCTACTTTTTAAAGTTTAGCCGGAAGAACAATTTGTATAAATTGAAGCCAAATAATATGTAAAAAAAAAAAAAAAATAGCATGGTGGACTAAAATATCTTAAAACCATTTATCATTTTAGTTGAAGAAGGTTCAAGAGAAATTCACCGGCATGGATGATCAACTGAGCTCCATGACGGCTGGTAAGAAGAACAGTGAGAAACTGATGGAGCAAATGAGAACACATCAACAACAAGAGCTGAAGAAAGGCGAACAAGTGCGCAAAGATCTCATCGCTCAAAACTCAATCCTACACGGACAAGTTGAAAAGGTAATCCACGTTTGTTGGGTGTCTATTAAGTGTGACTCAACTTCTACCATTATGGAAGAAAACATTTAGTTTGCGTAAGAAATTGCTTTTCCAAATTCGAATGTTACTTTATAAAACACAGCACTTTCACACTGTAAGCTCTAGCTTAGACGGTCGACTTTCTACCCTGCCTATTCTAATTAGCGAGTTTATGTTTTCGAGATGAATCGAGAGGGACGGTATAAAGCAAAGTTGACATGTTTCCAAAATCATCGTCCACTTTGCTCAACGACGGTAAAAACACCAAAATACTGTCGTCTGTTTAGCAAAGGCGATATAGAGCCGTACATCAACTATCGACTTTGTTTTGTATCGATTTCACTTACCGTCGCCCTTGATATCCTCCAATACATAAACTCGGTATTGTTTGAGTGGGCAAAAAGTGGGCGCAAAGTTGGCAGTCAAAATCTTTGGTTGGAAAAGATTAAAGAAAACATTCCTCGACGTCAAAAGAGGGCAATGCATTGACTTTAGACAGCCATTTTTTTGCCCGCTTTAATTCACAATTAGAATAGGCAGGGTAGAAAGTGTGCAGTCTAAACTAGAGCTAAGGGAGTGAAACTCTTCCTTGTGCAGCATTCTTTTTCTTGTGCTGCTGAGTTTCGGCTTGTGTTTCATCTTTCGAAACGAAATCTCTGGCTGATGATTGCCCTTCACCGTCATTGTCCTTGTCCTTGTCCTCGCCCTCAACCTCTGCGACTGCTGATGATTGGTTTCCGTGCCCACGTTCTGTTGCTGCTGATTGGCTATCACCCCCATCCCCCTCTGAGGCTTCTATCTGGCTTCCATCGTCCTCGCCCTCTGTTGTAGCTGATTGGCTGTCATCCTCTTCCCCCTCTGATGCTTTTATCTGGTTGCCATCGTCCTCGCCCTCTGCGGCTACTGATTGTCCATCTTCTTGCATGTTACTGCCGTTGCTCTGAATAGCGAATAACAAAATTAGATTTAGTACTGTGTTCAATATTCGTTGATTCGTAAAGCGACAATATCTTATTTTTCAGTTCGCCAAAATATCAGAAAACATAAATAACAACTCTTACATTTTTAAGAAACAATCAGCTGCTAAAAATTAGGTGTATCTTTTTCACCGTTGAGCACTTATTCTTATCTCTTGATAAGAATAGAACTGTGTGTACAATCACAGATATTGAAACATAAATAAAAAGAATCAAAACATTGCCCAGAATGATGTGTTTACTACGAAAATTTCAGATAACCCAGCTGACATACAACGTTGTTTCAACGTTCATCTAACCAACGTTGTGAATATTAGAAAAACGTCGAAACGATGTTGTGTGCTCTAACCTCCAACGATTCACCAGTGTTTGCCAGTGCTCCTTCGTTTAACTCAAGGTAATCGTAATTGGGCTGATCTCGTTCTCCATGAACCGGCCTATCATTGCTTTCTTCATACAGCCCATGTAAAGGTGAGATCTGACGTGGGTATACAGTACTCCTTCCAAAGATTCTATCTTCGAATGCTATGGAATGATGGTGAAGTGGGTTTGTACGATTTATCGTTGCACCGACTGTAAACATGAAATTTAATTTCAACACTTAGTACGTTTATTGTTAGAGAACGATTGTGAAGAAAACGCTCCCTCCCCGACCGTTTATTATTTTAAACTATAATTTCAGTTTTCAAATATTTTGCTCCTAAGCCTGGTACATTCCCGATCATGGAAAAAAGGTTACCCTATTCCGCCGTTTTTTTACGCTTTAAAGTATGTATTCAGGGTGCTAATTAATGTGCCTTTAAGTGTAAGAGAAAACAGAATACACGGTAAAGGAATTGACGTCATATCAGATCCTATTTAAAGGAGATCTAACGGCAAAAATTTCTTTATCCTTATTTTTTGACAGAGTACAAGCCTAATAAACCAGCCGAGGCTGGAAGGTCAGCCAATAGAGCTTAGCTAGATAGCTTTAATAAGTGGGTTAACAGATGTAAGAGATGTACTGAAACAGAGTAGACTAAAAATGTTGAATAATGTACAAAATGTGAAACATTTGATAACTTGATTTAAAATTATTTAAAACAAGCCTTAGAGCTCCTCCAACCCCCCCTCCCCACGAGAAGCTCAAAGTATACTTCTCTTTAGCATTGTAGCACTGTTTCTATGACATCAAACAATTAAGCTATAGTTTATTACTACAAAATAAAAGAGAAACATAGTGTAATTAAACTTTTTGCTAATTTCATTCCAGTCAGTTATGATACATTTTTTCTGTTGGATGTAGACAATATCCATATCTGACCAAAGTGTTATACTAGAAATAAATAAGAAAATTGCCAAAACGTCAGCAGTCTGCGTAAATAAATTTTGTAGTTTAGTACCGTCAGTTACACACATCCACAACCATCTTGAAGACTTTGCTGGTCGCAAATGATAATCGAAAGCAAAACTTAAAATTCATAACTAGCTCATTTTTCCCCCGTTTTGCTTTAAACTCGCTTTGATTGGTCTATGAATTTGGCCATTTATTTACCGCCTTGGCGGAATAAACACACGACCATAATAAATAATTCAACAGGGCAGCGGTGTAGCAATTAATTTCAACTGGGAGTCCTCTCTTCTGTCCAAGCCACTGGCAGTGTTTTTTAAACTTTAAAACAATGTTAAATGAAGACCAGCTTGAGCTGTTTGTTATGGCTGTGCAAGTTGTGACGAGAGTGTGCATGTTGTGTAACTTGACGGCAGCCCGCTTTCTGCAAGTCGGATAAAGATATCTATAAAACTGTTATCGCCATTCATTCCATTCCATCATTCAGTCAAAACGTGCGCCAAGGTTAGAAAAGGTTAGAAAAACACAATCTGCATCCGGAACTGCGTGAAAAATAGTTTGATCAATTTCAACAAGAACTGTATATATTAATATTAATATAAATGATCAAATTCCAAAGACCATTTGTCATAATTGCAAGTCTAATAATAGGAGATGTGATGTCATCATTGGTTCCGATTCTGACCGACCCTGATTTACGGTCAGCAGGTAGAGTTGGAGGGTCGGAAAGCTTTTCCGCTGCTTTGCTGGATTTCCACTCTGTGTTTACAAGTTTTCAAATCGAAGTAGAGAGCCGCATGCTTATGGAGAGTAAACCGAGCGAAAACACCAGTTTATCCACGGTTTCTCAATTTCTCAAATTCGGATCAGTCCACACGATTCCCTATCAACAAGATGTAGCTGCTTCTTAACAGAAAAATATTTTCGACCGACCGACCGAACGACTCCCACTTTTTAAAGTGGAAATGACGGGAACCAAACAATTGCATCCAGTCTTTATCATTATTAGTAGGTGCCGTAGTGTAGTGGTAGTCGACCTTGGCTTCTATGTAGGCGACCAGGGTTCGATTCCCACTCACGGCAGTTCACTTGGCAAGTGAACGTTCCTTCGCCCGGGTCAACCCATGCCATGTGAGGGGAATTGGGTAGTCAGTTCAAGGTGCTGACGGGAGCTCATTAGTAAGCGTCTATAGTTGCGAGAATAGGCCTCTAAAGCCTCCTGCAACTCAACCAAATAGAAATAGAAATAGAAATCAAATTTATACAGTAGCTGTACTTTTGTAAACTTTATCAAATTCCAATAACATTATAACACCATCAATCCCCCTAGAGGCAAACAAGAAAAATATGTTTTTATTGCAAAAACTATCAAAAAGCAGCAATAGAAAGTATCAGAAAATTCAACATAAACAAAAACTTGAGCAAACGGCTTTAAACCTTCAAAAGATGTAGAAAAAGAATCCCCTTGATGAAAATCATGTGTTTGATTTGCCGAGTTAAAAAAATAAATGACAGAAATTGAAGCTTGCAACAGATTTACACTGGAAATACTTTGATACAACACTGACTTATCACATCTGACTTTATCGCTTGAGCCGCCATCTTGAAACACTATGATCTGTAAAAACAACGCACGCTAAAAGTACCCAAAAAGCTAACCCGATCGGAAGAAAGTTTAGAAATCAAAGTGAGATCGGAAAATCGGATTTTTTTTTTGTCGTCTTATGGAAGAAGAAGAACCGAATTTTACCTATTTGAATGCTCAGCTTAGGCTGACCAATTAAATAAAAAACATTGCAAAAAGAACGAGTGCAAAATCTTTCATATTGATTGAATTATCATTGTTTGAAATATCTCTTTATTTGAAAGTAAGAGGGTTTCGTGACGTCAGCGCTGAACTTTCATTTCGATAGAGAAACTGTTTGTAGACAAAAATTATGGAAAGAAGATGTTTTATAGCAAAATATAATTTTGATGTACGTAGACGTAGAGATGTTTTGAGAAAAATGTAATTAGAAGAACGAACTTGAAAGATATGGTATTGTGTCAAGCTTTCGGATGTTCCAATAAATCGTCAGGGTCAAAGGCTATAAAAGGGAAATGTTTTTTCAAAATTCCTGACCCAAAGAAAGAACGTGATAGATGTTCACGATGGCTACACAACATGGGAAATGCCAAATTGACTATCAACACTTTCGAAGCTGCTCGTCATCGAGTCTTATGCAGTGACCACTTCCACTCTAAATGCTTTGAACGAGACTTGAAAGCTGAACTTTGTCCATTGTACAACACTAACGATGGACCTGCAAGGGCAAAACGTCTCATTGATGGGGCTATACCGACAATTTTTGATCATAAGGTATACGAACAAATTAACATGGATGGAACTATCTCTTCAAGAAAACCTAGAAAAAGAGTCTCTGATATGGAGAGAGAAGATGTAAGTTGACAGTTTTCATTCTGATGTGTCTAACTCCGTTTCTTCATCAGTAGAATGGTTAAAAATGTCTGAGAAATCATTTTCTTCACTTGAAGATTCACTCGACGACATTTTGCTCTGAAGTCTAAATGAATGTGCTAAATGATTTTATCCACTAAAAGTTTAGAGAAAAAGAGAGAAAATCTTGTTTAACAAACAAGTTGCTCAGCAATGACGTCACACGCTTAAATCTTTAAAGGGATATAATTTCCTATTGAGTTATATATTGAAAATATAGCAAAATTTTTGCCGTTAGATCTCCTTTAAGCCAATTATCTTCCTTTAGCATTTGGGGTGAAAAGGTGTATTGTTTCGATTTTATAACCACTAATGCATGTTTTTCTACCTTCAAAATGATCTCGTCTCTTTGACTTGGAATGTTGCCATATGATGATCAAGATAAGTACAATGACCAATATAATTCCTGCTGCACTTCCTCCACCAAACCATAACCACTTCTCTAAAGTGAAATTTAAAATTTCATAAAAATTTATTATAAATGAAGAAGAAATATATTTCCCTCAAGAGTAATGTTTGGAACAGACTTTACCAGATGATAGAGTGCACAGAAGGGAAGAAAATAGACAAAAGTTTTGCTACCCACCTCTGTCATTGACATTTTTCAAAATTATTGTGTTGTTAAATGGTGTTACAGCTACGGGTGTTTTTGTTGCATGCAGTACGCTTGTTGTCACCTTAAATGTTGTTGAGCGTGTTGCTTCCGTGGTATTTGATGTGCCTTTAGCTATCGTTGAGCTGACAGCAGTTGTATGTTGTGTGGAAGGTAGTTTAGATGATGTTGTTGGTTTCTCTGTTGTTATCAGTGCCTTTGTTACTGTCGATTGAGGCGACGTTGTCATGTTGAGACTGGGTGTTAAAGTCAGTTTGGTTGTCTCGGTTTTCGTTGTCATCGCCGCAGTTGGTTTGGTCGTCCCTGTTGTCGTAAGTGTTGTAGGTGTTGTTATATTGTTGTCTGCGGTGGCTTTAGTAATTGTGAGGTTATTGAAAACAGGAGATTTACTTCGTTGTATACCTGTAGGAGACTGATATACTGTTTCGATAATAACTTGTAAAGCTTCGCCATCCATCTCTGTAATGAACATCGAGGTGTCATCGGTTGGTCCTTTCTTCAAAGATGATGTTGAATTTCTCATTTCAACGTAGTATTCGATCTTGCAATGGCCGCTCTTAACCTTTTCCCATGTGATATTGTGCCCTTTGCCATTGTATATCCATGATAGTGTGGTTGTACTAAGAGGTAAATCTAGAAAGCAAATTTGATAATTTGATTAATTAAATTAGCTTTTTTTCCCTGAAAAATTACTTTTTCTTCTCGAAATTTTTACCTATCCTTTCAGAATAACCTTTCGCCAAAGCAATATATATTACTTCGCGATCTACAAGCTTGGCAAAATTTCAACAATATTTCATGCCTTAGAAAAATTCTCCTCTAATGAAGATTGATTTAATCACCTTCTAAAACGATTGTTGTTTTCGCTTGTAGCATCGGTGTTATCCCAGTAAAGGGATCTCCTTTCAAGGAATTCGTCACAATAATGCTTAGCTCCTCCCCACAATGCTTTGCTGTTAGAATTGGAAGCTCTATTTGGTATAGGTAATGATACACAAGACCAGATCTTTGAAGTCCTCTTTTCGCTTTCTTTGCTTCTCCGTCGAATGTGTATTGTAGATTTGGTGGATGATTTCCAGCTATATAGACCTCGTACAATGGCTTTGAAAGATACTTCTCTTGGTAGATCGGTTGAAACGGGTCATCTAAGAAGTATGGATCACCTGTGTAGAGAAAAAAAAATAACCAAAAAGATAAATAAACCAGCGCTTGAACTTTTTCCGTCTTCAAGACTTTTCCGTCTCTAAATTCTACATTTTTTCACCAAAAGTCAAAAATATGTGATTATTTGATGTGTAAAATGCATTTTCCGTATTTGACAAAAACCTTTTCTGTAACCAGTGAAAAATACTTTAGAAAAGGTTGGAGTGTCTCAAGTTAGCTTGATTCAAAGGATCTCTCGTTTTCCGAATATGAAACATTTTTGGTGAACCTTTGTCTTATCAAAAAAGTTCTCTCATTGCATAAGATTCTACTTCCTGCATTAAGATTCCACTGAATTTTCAGGGATTTTTCCGCTATATTTCCCCGGATAACCGACATAAAATTGGAAAAAGAGTTTTTTTTCTAAAGGTACAGGGACTTCATGTGTTTACCTGCGAAACTGACTGACTTTTCGAAGCTCGTTTTTCAACTACCCAGAGTCCGGTTCTTTTTGCTAAGGAAACTTAGTGCGGGAAGTGGAATCTTATGCAAAATGCCAGTAGTAAAAAAAGAGATTCTGTTACATTCAAGAATGAGCGAATATAAATAATGACAATTCGCCCTACCTTTAATATCTAAAGTAATTGTCGATGAGAAATTAATTGTCGTATTATCAGCAGCAACCGTCCCCGAAAGCTTAAATTTCAACGAATCTTTCACATTTGCATTTTTTATTACAACTCGTACATTCGGAAAGTAAGGCTTCGAGACTGTTAGCCTGTTTTCAAATAACCCTTTCCCTTCATTAGTCAAATCGTTGATGCTTTGTCTCCAGATGTCTGTTTTTATTATCAAATCGGTAGATATGTATGGTGTCGTTGTCAGGACCATATCAGATAAATTCTTGTTGGAAGCCAAATTCAAAGACCATTGGAAAGTCACATTCTGTCCTCTTTCAGCTGTCAGAATGGTGTCCGCAGATGGTTCTATGATGCTTAAGTTTGCCAAACTCCAGTGGATTACGACCATTAGTAAGATGAATAACGCCGGCTTCATGTTTTTCCGGATCGTGCTTTGTCAGTTTAAGTGCTTTGCCAGCGGCCGTCCGAGTCTTGAGATGTTTCTTTTGTTCCTGATTTTGCTTGGTGGTAAGTCTTGACCTGGTGATTCCTTGCCGTCCTCTTGACCTTGCCTCTCATTGAATGAATATTAAATCTGGTGGAATCTTCCATTTTATTGACATAACTCATCAAGAAGAGTGTAAACTACAATAGCCTTTTAATTCGGTTCGAGGAAAATCCATATAAAAAGGCTGTTGTTAAGCCCTCATTTTTCATGTTTTTCAGCCTTCCGAAATCTCATTAGTCGTAAAAAAAAGCTTAATTATCAAAGAAAGTTTATTTTTGGGAAATGTCAATGATACGCGAGTTTTTCTCCACGCTTGAATTTACACACCTTATCGCTAATTCGTGTTGGCTTGACTTGGCTTCTTAATTTAAATGACTTGGCTCAGAATTTTGTAAAACGTGATTTTTCCCAAATCGGTACTTCGATGAATTTAATAAAGAAAAAATTTACAAATGCTATTCCATGCATTTTTTTACTGAACATTTCTAAGAATGATGCTGAGAGTTGTTGATAGAAACACGACGATGAGGGGTGACCTATTAAATTGCGCCCCTGCATTTAAAAATTTTAGCATTGTGTACTGAATTTTTTCTGTACCTACGGTCATGTAGGCTTGGTCTCAAGCTCTTTTTCCTAAGAACTCAATCCCATTAGTTTAACCTAGCGTTACTAATTTACTTATTATTGAAAAAAAAGATGATGTCACCAACTTTGTTTCATGCGAGCGGATTGCAAAATTACGTAATATTAGCTGTCAACAAGCCCATCTTCAATGATGTCATCTAAAGTCTTGAATGAATATTCCACTCCAAATCAAAAATTCTACCAATTAAATTGCTTAGTTTTACTGGCTGCTCGCATCTTTTATGGAGTTCGTGGCGTGACACGCATCGTGTATCTTTGTTTTTTTTTACTTTTCAGCTAAGCGCTCAATTAGCTGCAGCTAAATCGAAAGATCGCAACGATGATCCTCAAGAACAATCAGGAGACAAAAGTCTGGAAGAAATTTACGAATTACTCAGGTGACGTTATTATTTTACTCCCCTGGGCTACAGTGATTAGGGTAGGGTTTATTTTCAACTCTCTCAGGGCCATCGCCACCGCGCCATACTTTTATGTTGCAAAGTTTTTTTGTTGCGCCTCCTTAGACTCTATATTCATTGGCCCCCACTTTCAATTTCATGGCGTGGGTCCTGTCTCCATGACATATTTCGTTTACCTTAACATTGCTACATTCTTCGATGACGTTTTCGTGAAAAATTCAAAGTTGAATATCTTTTCAACCAACAATGATACAACTTTTTTATTATAATGACGTGTATGCGCGCAATATGATTTTCGACCATTTTTGAAAATTTTGGTATCGGTGTACTTTACAATTCTTATAATTTAGATTTTCTAAGCTCACTTTTAAACGTCATGTCGATTTTCTTACAGATTCGTACGTCGCGAGAAAGAAATTTCGGAGACGAAAGCTGAAGCGTTGGAAACTGAAAGCATGAGATACCGTCAACGAGCCGAACACTTGCAGCGTGATCTGGATGAAACCAAGAGTGCTTTGGAGTTGGAATTCGAACGAACGAAAGGTCGAATGTTGACTGAGGTAGAATATAAGGAAATGATGGAGAAAGTGAAGAAAGCCAAGGAGTATGAATTGTTGAATAAGGAGATGGAAAAACAAAAGAATATCGAAATGGACAAAGAGCAAAGCTTTACTTGACAAGGTGAGTCTTTCATAATTGATATCGATAAGCCTCGAGCTTAAAGTACATTTTCTTTAAAGAAAAATAAACATAAACATTCAATCCTTCTTAAAAATTATAATCGCGATTGGATTTTAAACCCACTTTTGTCCAATGACATTTTGTGGAGCTTTCGTTTCCTAGTACTTCTAGTTACTCTATCGAAATCTTTTTCGGTCCCACCTTCCTCTAATCGTTCCCATTCTCGTGATTTGTTAAGAAACTGATTCAGATTTCGTCAGTGAATATTCATGATATGTACCATTGCAATGTCTTCCACGGACCCAACAGCTGATTGGTTGAAAGTGACTGGTTTTACGTCACTTGTAGCCAATCAGCTATTGGGTATATGATGTAATGTCAGACATTCCAGTGGTGCATACCGCGAATAAAAGAAACTAAACTAAACTTTCTGAAATCGTTTTTCCACGTTCACTCATATCTCCTCCTTTTGTTATAGTCACGAAGACTGGAAGAACAATTGAAACCTTTAGTCGAAAGCAAGAAGACTCTTGAAAACGAAAAGAGTTCTTGGTTTGCTGAAAAGACTGCTTTGAAATCTGAGGTATGCTTTGACAATAGAAAACATTCGTTTGATATGATATCGGTGGCGGAACTAATGTTTTCTGTACACAAACCCACGGCTTATTTCAAAATTCATTGCCATAAGAGGGTCTTCTGTCATTGTTTTTTCTCATTTGAGATTTTTCAAACCGACCACTGCGATGGAGTGTTGGTGAGAGAGGGGAGACGATGAGAGAAGTGTTGCTATTTATAAATCATACTTCATCGCAGAGGTCTCTGTACGGGAATTTTTTATCAAATAGACAATGTGCGCAGAGTGTACTAATGGAGCGATAAACGGTGAGATACACTCTGGTACAGGGTAGAACTGATGGGGCTCAATATTTATAGTCAAGAGACCGTTTCTTTTAGGCACACTAATTATAAGTAAGAGAAACAAGATTTTTTCAAATACGCTGAGGAGGGTTCAATATTTTATGATGACGATGACGAATCTTGATTCCTCTGTCCTTTTAAAGGCTCTCATGCTATGTTTTTCATGTTGCATTTCCTATGTTTTTTTTCTGCACCATACTGTAATTTTTTGTGAGAAGCTCTTACAAAAAAGTACGGAAGCTCTGATCAGGAAGAAGAACAATTGGAAAACCAACGTTGAGACTGAGGTATTTCTAAGCTTAATGTTCTTTCTTAGATCGACAGATGGACTGCCCGCACCAACCAATTGATGGCGCAAACAGCCAAAGCAGACGCCGAAGAAGCCAAAAAGCTTCAACAACAAAAAATGCAAAGCGACCGCGCGAACACCGCTTTGCAAGATGAGATCAAACGCACCAAGCAGCAACTTGAAGTCTTGAGGAGTCAATCTTTGAAATTACGCAACGATAACAACGACCAAATGGTTAGTTAGTGACTCTGATTGCATGATCCTTTAGACCTCCACTTATAGTCGTTGTCACGATATTTTCGAGTGTTTCGGGATGCAATATACGACTTTTTCTCTCGGATATTAGGGGAAATTCAATATTATTCCACATTTCATAAGATTGACTTTGACTTTTATGGTTCATTTTTGGGAAAGGATGGTTCTTTCTTTGACCTCTATGAAAATCAAACCAAACAGTGTAGTATAGGTACGTTTTAATTTCCGGAGAAAAAATAAGAATAATATTTGACTCTGCAGAATTTGACTATGTATTGACAATATTCACAAATTTATTAATCTCGGCATACCATCACTTTCAGAACAAGATCTCATCTTTACAAACTGAGCTCGCATCTGCTCAATCAAACAAAGGTGCACCGGCGGCCACTGGTAGCCAAACCACCGTCACAAAAGAAGTTCCTTCAGAAGCTCAACAAAAGGAGTTGGAAGAATCAAAGAAAGCCGTTGAACAGAAGACGAAAGAGTTGAGCGATAAGAACAAGATGATTGCACAGGTACTTAAGACATTCATTACTTTTCCGCTCCTTTGTTTACTTTACATGTTTGTTGCAGAAAAGGCCAATGTCCTTTCAGTATCATTTTTTGAACTGTAAACATGTAAATCTCAAAGTCAAAGGTAGCTTCAGAAAAAAAAATATTTCCTTCGAACTTTAGCTCAAATGATAGTAGAGATATGGCAAAGTGGAAATTATTTGACTGCTAATCTTGGGTTTCAATGGTAATAATTAGTAAAATTGAGCAAAATTTGAAGGATCTGCATTTGATACTTTTCTCTTTGACCACTGAATGTGCTTTATTTACTGTCCTTTTTGGAGATTTGGAGATTGGAGTTTGATCAATTTTTTTTCTCCAAACAGTTGAAGAAGATTGGTAAACGATACAAAACTGAATCCATCAAACTCCAACAATTACTCAAAGAAAACAACATTGCTCACCAACATATCGTTACTGGATCAGCTGCTTCTGTTCCTGAAACTGACGCCAGCGCTCAACAAACGCCCGCCGCCGCCCCCGCCGCCCTTGATCCAGAAGAGAAGAAGAAGCTTCAAGGCCAAATCATGGAAAAGATCAACACGATAAATGAAATCACAGCCAAGTTGACGTCACTGGAAACTCTCTTGGAGGTGGAGAAACAAGGAAAGGTTGAGAATGAGAACAAGTTTAAGGATACACAACAGCAATATATCGAGGCTGAAAAGAAGATTCTGGAGCTCAAAAAAGAGCAAGAGAAATTGACAGCACAACTCAACGATGAAAAGGTAATATACCAATTTTTTTTAATTGAAGGAATTCAATTTTTACACGAAAAAACTACGATTAAAGTTATATACCACTATTGGCTTTCCTTTTGTATCCATACGATTTTAAGGGGGTTAGTCTACCTTTAAACAGATTTTTTACACTTTCATAATGAAGTCAGTAAAAATTTTGTTGATCAGAAACGTTATTGTGTCCATTTTTGAAAAAATATTGAAAAAAATTGCAACCTCTGGTGATTTTTAGATGTGGTGGTGGCTCGTGTTTGTCAATTTTGCGGACCTTCATCCTCACCCTTACCTTAGGTAGATAGGGGCTGACAATTATTGCATTTTTTACCTATGGACTCCAAGAGATAGATTATTACATTTATTGACCAAGAATGTGATTCTTTTCACAGGAAAAACAAGACAAGAACAAACGATTCTTGAAAACTGCCAAAGACAAAATCGCTTCACTAACAAGTAAGTTTCTTCTATGTCTCGTCGATTTTTCTCACTTTTGTCCCCTAGATTATACGATACAAAGTTTCATGGTACTTTCTTTATTGATCAAATTTGTCGAATCCCTGTACCTAGGCATAAATTTTACGCGAGTTGCAGTGTTTATAATACGCTTATAATATTCTGCTTTTGCTGTCTATACCAAGATCTTTTCAAGTGTTCCCGACCTACTATATGACACTGATATTTCACACTGCAACGCCGATTTTGGGGGTTAAAATACAGTGGACTCCCCATAAATCGAACACGCACGGGTTCGAGTTATGGATGTGGAGTAAGCTGAGGTTTATATAGCCTATACTAGACGTCACCCGCCTTTTTTTTAAGGAATTAACGTCTACTTTGCGATCTATTCCACTTTGCGATTTTTTCGAATGTTTTGAGCCCAGGTTTTCGGGCTCTAAACATTCGATTTTTTGACGTCACTTTTAACTTTCGAAGCTCCTGCAGTAGCAAAATAATCGAATTTGCGTCAAAACACTTGAAAAGCTTCTATTTTTCGAAAATCGTCAAAGTGGAACTCACTAAGAAACGGAATAAAAAAACCCGGTTTTTGGCGAGGTGCTCGCTAAGGTTTATAAGGCATTTTTGAGTGAAGGGACCATAAAACTTGTTCGAGTTATTGAGACATTCGAGCTGTAGAGATTCGTGTTAAAGAGAAATTACACATTCCATGATCACGCTGTAAAATTGAAGAAAAAAATTAACGCTGTGTCATTTCTTATCAATAGAACTAAAAGACAACAATGTACACGAGATAGAAGAACTAAAGAAGCAATTACAGACTGTGCGTAGCCAGCTCGAAGTGCAGAGGAACAGCGAGGGGCAATCGACCAATCACAAAGAAGAATTAGATCAACTCAACGCCCAATTGGCTGAAACTAAAAAAGTGAATGAAGAATTCCAGAAAGAAAAAGTAGCCCTTCAAAGTCAGATCGAACAATTGAAAGGCGAACTTGATGCTAGAGGGTAACCATTTCTTTTTAGTGGGTACTCTCTGCCAAACTAGCGAGTTTATGTATCGGAGGATATAGAGGGCGACGGTAAAGTTGACGCAAAATTGTTAATGTACGGCTTTTCATCGTCTTCTGATGTTTTTACCGTCGTCGAGCAAAGTGGACAGCGATGTTGGAGACATGTCAACTTTGCTTTATACCGGCTTCTCCGATTTATCTCGAATATATAAAATCGCTACTATTTAATGAATGAGGATTATCCTGTCTTGAAGCCGTAATTTGTAGAATAAATTTTCAAAATTGAACGTCATTCTATCAAGCTTATGTTAATCAACAACTGAAGATTTAATTCAAGGATTTCAGTTTGTTTTATTACGTGCTTTCTATTCACCGTTACATACTGCCGAAATTTTACTTCAAGGATGAGCTTTTAAACTACTCGTTTCTCTATCTTACAGGGTTGGCAAAGCAGTGAAAAGACGATCAGTTTCTTCTTCCCATGATGCACCGCAAGAACAACCTGGTAATCAAAGCTTATTTTTTGTCTCTCGTGGGCTAACGCACCGAGATATAACAATTCATTATAGCAATATTTTACAGTACCATACTTCTATAAGTTTATAGCGGGGCTATATTGTGGTTTTAGGCCAAATAATTATCATGAAATTTTCTGATCTTTGTCTAATCTTTATCCACTTACTTAGTCTGCCATTGTTGAGTATGAAATTAATGCAAAAATTCGATTTTTCAAGGAGCTACACCACTACGAGCCACCGTTCGACCGACATCAAATTCCGAAGTACCAAAACACTCACAAAATACGCCCACCGCCAGTATCCGCCCTATATCTCATTCAGCACCAACAGCCATGATCAGCCCAGTAACCACCCTGTCTCAACACCCACAACAAGAAACTACTCAACCGTCCGCCAGTGTACAACCATTTGGCAGTTTCCGCCCTGCTGGACGGGCGGGGCCACGTACAACGAACGTAGCACCCGTGCAAGCTTTCCCTTCATCTAGTACTGAGTAAGTGATATTTTCATTTAAGAACGGGAATCTTATTTGTACACTCTTTCTTCTTCTGTGAGTTCGAAAAAGGAAATATTTTCTTCGAATATATAAGAGAATGATTATTACAAGGGCTTCTCCTTGACGAGGAGTGAGGGTCAGTGAGATTCTAATGATAAGCGCCCGCCCAAATCATTAACATGTATTACCGGAAGGAATTCAATAAACTCGTTGCCCTTGGTATCATCGATTGGGTTCGATTTTTTTAGAGCGAGGGTGAGAGAGATCAAAGATATACTCAGCATGAAGTTAGGGATATAAACTTTCGACGGTCTCTGTGACATTACACGAGAATGCACAGGCTGCAAAATTAAAGTCTGAAGACAAATCACGCTTTTACTCTAAATTTTTATGTGCTTGTTATGACATTTATTTCTGATTGGTTCGAATTTATTGACATTAATAAGGTCATCAGCTGTAACTTAGGAATACAACCACGTGAACTTTCGAGTAATCACATGTTTTGACTGCAACCCATGTATAATTCTTTCCTTATTACTCAAACAACATTTTTTGAAAATTCTTCTCTGCCTTATGCTTCCAGCTCTCAAGTTCCAAGCACATCTTCGGCATCTGATGATGCACCAACATCCAGCACACGAACCAATAAACGTACCCATGTTGATGTCGACGATAATGAAATGTAAGTTTTGTTTTGTCTGTTTTCATAAAAGGTTCGATAAGTTTAAGTTCGATTTAAATGAGACAGTTTAAAATAAGAACCACGTGTTTTTTATAAGAACCACATGTTTTTTTATAAGAACCAAATGTTTTTTAACTTCTAAGGAATCAATTTATAGCGTTTTAAAGTTCTCAATAATGGAATGCTCTCAATTTAAATGTGCCTTCCGTATTGCTTTTATGTGGAAACCATATCCGTGTTTAGAGTAATTCTCCTGAGGCTGGTTACACGTTTCTTTTTATAAGAACATCCAAAGTTTTTGAAGCCTTCATTTGTTCTTAACTTTTTATGTTTTAAGCCTAAAAATGTTCTTAATAATGTTCTTATTTTGACCATTTTGTGAATATTTTTTACCATCGAGTCCACAAAGCCTTAAAATGTTCTTAACTTGCTCTTAACATTTTGGCCAGCGAAACCTTATGTTCTTATATAGTTTGTTCTTATAAAAAAAAACGTGTAAAAACTCTTCATCATATTGCTTTCATATGGAAACCATGTTTGTGTTTAGAGTAATTCTCCTGAGGCTGGTTTCCATTACCAAGTAGTAATTAAAATTGTATTTTGCCAACTCATTTATAGAGTTTGACCATAGCATTGTTTTTCCCACTTCTAAAAGACTGTTCCCGTTAATTAAAATAGAGTGCACAAATTGTATTTTGCCAACTCATTTACAGAGTTTGACCATAGCATTGTTTTTTCCACTTCTAAAGGACTGTTCCTGATGAAGATGAAAACAATGATGGACCAGGAACAAAACGACAACGTGTTGAAAATGCTGCTACTAACCAAGAAACCACTGGTAAGTATTTTGATTTCACGTTGTCTCATTTAAATTTAAAAACGCCAGTGGCCATCCAACAAAAAATCTAATCTTTTTAATCCCAGGTCTTGTCTTCTTTTTGTTCACTCTTTTTTCCCTAATATCGTTAACTAACATATCTTGGCGACAAATAAAACAAACGTGGTGAATCACAATTCGCTAGATGCACAGATCGCTCGGCAGTGCGCGGTGCGCCGCAGGCGTATCTATATAGGGGTTAGGAGTTTGTACCAGGCAAAGGATTAACCCCCACATCCACTTATGTTCCTAATGCTAGTGTGCCGGGCTCAGAATCACTGACAAACTACTTTTTTTAATTTTCTTTGAGCCATGTGTACAACTGTTGAACTATTTTGTACAACGACTATGCAAAAGAAATATTGACACTTGGCATTATCTTTCCAACTCTAGATTCACAAGACGCAGCATCTGAAGATGACGAATTGTTAGAAGGCGTCAATGAAGAAGACACAATGGAGGAGGGTGATGATGACGTCATCACAACACAACAACCACCCTCCTCCTCGGGCGGCACCATCAATCCTCCGCCACAACAACAAGCGAGCTCCGCTTCTGCATCACGCGAACAAAGATTACAAAGCGAACGCGCCTTGATTCCTTCGCCTCAAGAACTTATGATGAGACAAAGGTTTTTAAAAATATATTTTTTATTGCATTGTCAAACTATTTTTTAGTAATACTGTAATACTGTAATAAATACTTACTTTATTCTCTTATTAACTTGCAAGGGACTTAAAATCAGTTTTTCCCTAGCCATTTCTGAAATCTGAGGCTGAGATTAGCCTTTTTATTTTCTTAGGTTTCTGCCAAAAAAGTCTCTTGTTCATATAAAACTGTTCTCATAAAAAAACTTTTTTTTCAGATCTCAACCACGTGGTCGTTCACAGCTACCATCTTTCTCCTTACCTTCGCACACAGCAAATGCTTATTATGATGAGTACGCGGACGATGGTACTGTCCCAAGCACGCCTACCTTATACATCGCTAAGAGAACAGACGGATTCGCTGAGGCTGTCAGGTATAGAGAAATATAATCTATGGGTAACTTTGACACATGTTAGTTTGACTTTTGAACCCTCTGACTTGTTCGGATGTTTGGCTCAAATTGTTGTACCCTATTTTTCTTCAATTCGAACGTTTGCTTCCATAATTGATATAAAACATGGAAAACATAAAGAAAAAAACTAAAGGAGTATTCAACTTTAACATTTGTTTGAAAAGAATTCAGTTTAAGATATTGGTACATTATTTCATTTTCAGCTCTCCACTTGTTCGTGTGAATACGTTCTCATTCACTAATGATCAAACGCCCTCATCGTCACAAACACCCGCCCTCGAGCAATCAGGTATCGTCGCCCATACATTTCGCAATTTAAAGATAGATAATTTAAAGGTGGATGGTGATTGCGTATTTTCTTTGATTGTCAAATGCGTCTTTTCGCAAAGATTTAAGCTTGAAAAAGCTATTTGAAGTGATTTTTTTCAGATAAAATTTTTAGTTCTAAGATTATCAGTGACGTATCTTAATTACATTGAAAAAGACACGTAAGAGGTCGAAATATCGTTTCAAAAAATGTTTTATTTTGATTTGGTTGCACATCACAAGGCTTTTTATGTTTCACTTTTATTATTTATAGGTGAGCTTGTTCAAGCTACTCGTATGGATTTGATGGGAGCGACAGATGAGCCAGCAAGTGTTCCCCAAACTCCTGTCAGTGTTGTCCCCACAGGTAGCACTCCTTTTTTTTTTCAAATAAATATCACTTCTATTGTTTAATTGTAATCACCCTTCTCACATTGAGTGCCATCGCTATTTAACTTTAAATATTCAAATATTTTTTGATTTCAAATGCGTGTCAACATCCCAACTAAGAAAATAAACTTATTGGGCGGGGTTTAAGAAATAGAGCGGAGTGAGTAGTCGCGGCGCTTCTAGGTCCGATCCGTGAATGACCTCATATTTTCCAATGGTTAATTACTTTTCAACCCAAGTCAGATTATTAAACTGCTTATGCTACAATTGGTGCATAAACCAGCAAGTGCTGAAAGGAAGGGAAGTCTAAAACTTTATCGCCATGTTTTCTTTTCTATAGGTCCAATAGAAAGTCTTAGCACTTCAAGTCGGCCATTGGAAGGTACATGTCCATTTTAATTTGTTGTACTGATTTCTGCATCTGTATTTCAGTCGTGGTTAGCAGCCTCTTGTGATTTCAACACAGTTTTCCCGTTTTTATCAAAAATTTGGTCTTTAGCGTTACTAAAGCACCTGCAATATTGAATCACGGTCAGTCGATATTCCACAAAGGAAGGACAACGTCCGCTGGTGGCTAAAATGGCCATTTTCCTTGTCATTTAACCACAAATTTGGTGGATTACAGAGGGGCAGCTTCTGCTAAAGATGGCGTGATTTTCAGAGGGGCAGCATCCTCTAAAAATGGCGTGATTTTCATAGGGGTAACGCCCGCTACAGCCCGCTACATCCCGCTAGCCAAACGCTAAAAGGTCATGAAAAATAGCTAGGTGGTTAAAAATCTTTTCACTGGTTTGTTTACTTATCAGGGGAACAGCAAGCTGCCTATCAAAACCAACAAGAAGAGCAGAATGTTCCACAGCAAATTGACCTAACAGAAGATGACGATGAAGATGCTGGCGAAGAGGAAAACGCGGCGGACGAAATGGACGATGAAGCGGACGAACAAGTTGATGAAGAGGAAGATGATGATATGGCGACAGGTTATGAAGAAGGTAAAACGAAAAATTTTATTAAAGAAGTTCGTAAGGGCATGAACAATCCCCCTCCCGTATATCAGACGTTGCAAATCATACTTCTATCGTCTTGACTTTTTTCACGAAATATTAGATATATAGAGAATAAGAGAGCATATTGCTGAAGAAGTTTCACATAATTAAGTAAATTTGTATTTGCAAAATCGGAGTTTGCGAAAGAAATAATCTGTTCTTTGATTATTTCAGGTGAAGGCGTGCCAGAAGATGGTATTGAAATTTTCGCACCCGATGACGTCACAGAGGATATAGCTGAAGAATCCGATGAAGGTATTGTTTCCCGAAATCAAGAAAACGGGAAAAATCGGATTAACGTGGGAGATATGATTCTTACCACTGTAGGCGGAGAGCTGTCAATTTAACTGTGACGCCATATAAGTTCTAGGGATTGTTAAAATGATTGTTCAATTCTTACAATTCTACATTTACAGATGACAAGGCTCTATAATCAGTGTTTATAAAGCTTTTCCGTTTCCAGACGGATCTTTGTGTCGGCGAAGTATAGTATATAAGTATGTATATGTATAGTAGTATAAAGAGGCTTCATCGAAATTTTGCATGATTCACCAAGATTTTAAGAATATATCCTAGTTTTCAGTGTTAATATACTTTCCTTCTGAGACGAAAGCCCTTACTTTGACCATTGTGAAATGTAATGTTATGTTTGGATCTTCTGTAGAATCTTCAAGCTCAAGCGAAGAAGAGGAAGAAGAAGAAGGCGTGGAAGAAGGTAAGACAGTCAAAGAAATCCCTCAATTATTGCGGTAGTAACTCTTTACTGCAATTGCGGTATAAACATCGCTTTTACATTTTTCATATACCGCAAATGCAGTATATACAAGAAAAGATTCAAGGAGAAAATTTTTGTACATGATTGATTCCCTGGCTGTAAGATGTATTTTTGTTCTGTCAACAGGGTGTTTTGCTTCTTTGAGGGATTTTACAAAAAAAATCAATAAAATAATCATAATAATTTTTAGTCTGTGACAGGACAATTGCCCCGCCCCCTCCACTACAAAATAGACCGAGGATGGTTATCCTAAAATCCTGCAGTCTAACCAAAATCCCTAATGGGCTTGTATGAGACTTTCATAAGTGAAGATTCTGTCAGTAAGTAAGTTCCGAATTGGCTGAATATGGAGTCTACATAACTTTAACACGCATGGGGAACAGATTTTGTCGAGTTATGCGAGTGAGGTTTATAAGGCATTGTTACTGAAGGGCCATGAAATTTGTTCGAGTTATAGAGGGTTGAGTTAAAGATACCCCGCTTTTCTTTCTTAGAAGGTGACGAAGAAGTTGCAGAGGGAGGAGATGCAGAAGTCGAGGATGAAGATTCCAACGAGGCTGTCCAAGAAGACGAAGGTGAAGAAAATGAAGGTACTACTCATTCATCACCTTTATCTCGTAGCCATTCAATGGCTACGCTAAAATCTTGACACATTTATGGATCCTGAGAAAATTTAAATCAATCCCTAACGGCGAATCGATTTCAATTTTCCCAGGATCAAATGAATATATCAAGATCTTAGCGTAGCCATTGAATATGCTAGGAAAATGAAATGTAGAGACCAACGAATCGTATTTTCTTGTGTCTATGGGTCGACGCTCTCTGGGCCAAAGTACTCTTACGCTTGATTTGGTAAGAATCACCTACCTACAAACATAAAGCAAAACCCTGTTAAAGTGGTGATTCTCTCGTAATACAACCAGGTTGAGCTTGCTCGGCTTGCGATAACACGTTCTCTCCACTGTTGCCGATGTCCCATGACATTTAGAAGGTCTTCCTCTGAGCAGTCTGCATCATCTTTCAGTTGGTCGATGTAGGTTTTGCTTGGTCTACCCCTTGTAATAAAGCTCTTGTAATAAAGAATCACTTGCCTGAGATTCTCAATGATAAATCAATTCGATCAACCAGTCGTTCATGAGTGTGATTTCGAACCATTTTAACAGAACTCAGAGTGATGTATTTTTTTAAGTTTTTAATGGAAGATAACTTTTAGAATATTATTATATGGCTCTGGTTCTTAACTAATCGAGCACTCTTACATGGTATTGATTTACCACACTTGTTTTACCATTTTAACAGATGTTGATAAAAAAGCTCTTGTAATAAAGAATCACTTGTCTGAGATTCTTAATGATAAATCAATTCAATCAACCAGTCGTTCATGAGTGTGATTTCGTACCATTTTAAGAGAACTCAGAGTGATGTTTTTTTTAGTTTTTAATGGAAGATAACTTTTAGAATGTTATTATATGGCTCTGGTTCTTAACTAATCGAGCACTTTTACATGGCATTGATTTACCACACTTGTTTTACCCTTTTAACAGATGTTGAAGATCAAGAGGATCAAGAGGATGGCGAAGAAGACGAGCAAGTTGTCGTCAACGTTGATGATGACGAAGATGGTGATCAACAAAACCAAAATGTCGGGTAAGTAAGTGCCGAAGAAAGGGAAACATCTTTTAAAATAATTATCGTGATTTTTCGTGTGAATTTACGGTGGAAAAACTATAATCTCTATTGATAGAACTTCAGTGTTTTCACCGTGAATCATTGAAAACTGTCCTGTATGTAGTTGTCGAGTATGATAATATAACCGAATAAACCGTAAAAGTGTAATAATTTAGTTGAAGCTTTTCCTGGCTTATTCAAACAATCATTATGAATTAAAAACCAAAAATTTTAGGCAGATGTGAACTGACCTTAGCTAACAACACATTTGCGTCAACTTTTTACTGACCAATACTATTTTTTTATTTTTCAGTGTTTACGAGGGTAGCTTAGACAATGTAGATTCTGGCATCCAGTTAGATTCCGCCTCGCGAACAGAACAAGAAGATGCACAAGCTTCAGGTAAGATAGCTATTTTCGAAATATTCTATTTGTTCGCCGAGGATTTAACTTGATGATTTTAAATAATGGAAATATTTCAATTGGTTTAGCTGGGTGTTTGGAAAATGGATTCATATTGGGCTCTCGCAGAAAGAAAAATTATATGGGGTGGGGGGGTTATAATTACAACTAGTTTGAACCCCTTGGACGATTGATTGCTTCCCCTTGCATGTGTAAATTTATCTTCAGGACATGGTAATTAATGACTTTTTTTGCCATTTCTTTATTTAAAAAGAAAGTCGCGCAATATAATGACTGTATGTCTGCCTCAAAAACTCGTTTTGGCAAATGATCATGAGAGTGAGAAAGCGACAAATGGCATTTCTTGATCTTATGTTTAGCGTCTTGTCTAATCGACTTTTTCAATCATTTATCAGAACAAGGAGGCGAAAGATCGAAACCTGTACGCTTACAACGTTCCGCCCAAGGTTTGTGAAAAACAATGTTTACTTCTTCAATACTTTATGTTGCTAGGCCAAAAACAAATAAGCAGTAATGATTGCGACTTTTTCCGTGTGTAGCCGAATATTAACCTAGTTGAGATACAAATATATGATTTCCGACTTGCAGTAAGAGGGGTTTTAGACCAAACATAACAATTTATCATAGTTTCCATTCAGATATGATTGATTTAAAAAAGGGTTATCAAAATTTTGTGTGAAGGGGAAAATAAATCGTTTACCAAATGTTAGTTTGCCATTTTCTTCCTTTATCAGTTTACTCGTATTACCGTTTTATGGGCATGTTTTGGGCTTTTTACGATTTCACAATTTTGTTTTGTTTCTTTAGGCGTTCGACCACGTATTCGTCGCGATGTTCTTAAAGGTAGACCTCTTGTTCTTTTTACGTTTTACATGTTTTTTTTTTATAAGCAAGTGTATGCCCCTTGGTCAGGCTCGTGTATGCTTAAGTTCTCAAAGCATCCGGGCATAGTTTATGCTTATTATATGCTTAAGAATTATGCTTATGATTCACCCCGAGCCAAGTTTTTAATGAAATTTCAGAAATTTTGTAAAAATTTGTTCAGATTTTGGGAGCAGTGGGATGTAGCTAGCCGTGGAATGTCTTATTTTTTACCTGACCTCTACCAAACCTTTTTAAACAGATAAAAATGACCACTTGAAAAATATTTTAGGCTGACATATATGCTCTTGTTATGCTTAGGAATTCTGCAAATCTGAGCCTTCATATGCTTATAAACGTTATGCTTATAAAAAAAACATGTACTACGAAATAGAAAAGACGGGACTGCAATGCAATGAAATAGTCAAAGTTGCCATTTTTTAAGACATACCTTCGCATCCCCTCTGATATGTTTTGAAGGGAATGCGCTTCATGTATAAAGTTTCCGTCGGAGAACTACCCAAAATTTCGGTTAACCTGTTTCAATTTTTTTAAGGCTCTGAAATTTAATGATTGTATTCGATCCGAATTTTCAAATCAAGTTTAATAAAATTTAAAGATATCTCATATAAAACTTACCAATCAAGCTTATCAAGTTTCTAAAACGGGAGTAACTCCCAATGTCGATGGCCGTAGAAGATTTAATGTTGACATTTTAGTTTTACATTGTTATTCTTTGTTTTTCAACAGGTCGCTCAGCAAAACCAGAAGGCTCTTCATAATTCGGTTGATACATAAAGATAACGTGACACGATTTTATAAAAGGACTCACCATGCTAGAATACATTTTCTTTACTGACTAAAACATTTTTATCATAAATTTTAATTTCTTTCAAAATATAAAAAACCATGTAAAATTTTTAGGGATTTTTTTTCAAGTAACCATTTCTTTGGTTGAAAGATCTTTTTTATATTAAAGCGTTTTAAATGAATTGGTTCCGCAATTATTTTCTGTTTTTCTTCTAACCACAATCCCGGGGGGGGGGCAGTTGGGCAAAAGGACCGACGGGTATGTGCGGGTCCTAAAGGTACCTTTTCCAATATGTTTAAAATGCACTGTAAGGGAAGAAATTTCAGAAAATTCTTGAAAAATCTAGATATTTTGACCAATTTTTGCACGAAAGAGATCGAAAATTTGGAGGAAAATGCACTCTAAGGGTATGATTTTCACTGATTTTTGCTGCACTGTAAGGGTGCAATTTTAAAAGCCAATTTATGGCCCGCACCTACCGTCAGTCCGCAAACCCAGTGCCCCCCTGGGCCACAATCATGTTCGTACTATTTGAGAAAAAAGGAAAATTCACTCGAAATCTTATAGCCACAATCGATTTGGAAGCGCTCGAACTTATAGGTCGGAAGTATAAGAAGAAGCATAACCTAAAAATGAACATTTCATTGGATTTTTAAATAAAAAACAACAAGAAAAAAGAGTCGATGTTGTTCTAACTCTGAGTTTTAACATGAGGCTTAAGACTTTGGACATTAGGATCTGAGAATCCAAAAGTTCAAAAATGGTCCAAAAAGCCTCAGATAATAGCCTAAAAGTTTATAAACCCGTGCTAAATTGAAATATCCGATTAAAATTAAGAGAGCCCAAAATCGACCTTCTCGCCCAAACTCCAAAATTCGAAAAACGAGGAAATAAGCTGAATTCTCAATAGATTTTGACCATGATTCCAGATCCCGAGTTCGGTACTGAACTTGACGGATGGCCATTGTCTACACGTTGACGAACAAGATGTTAATATGTCTAAATATCAACCCAAAAAATATTTGCTTGATTGTCGTTATATACCGTTAGATTTAAAGGTAGAATCCCAGTATCAGCATAAAGTTCCAGTCCCGTTTTGACGTTATAATTTCATGTAAATCCCGAAATACCGTTATAATTTCCAATTTGATGAAACGGTGACATATTCCAGTTTTGCGTCATTGCGCATGTATGTCCTTCACATGATGGGAAACGTGCTTGTTCTACCAAATTAAATGCAAACATGCAACGGATACATAATATACATTAAATGATTGTGATAAAGATCAGCGCATGCGCACTGTAGTGCGTATAATACTAAGTTGCCATGTTAAACTCGACGCCATTTTAATTTACATCACTTTCACTTAACCAAATCTTTTAGACTCGTCCCGTAACATTTAATGCTGCCACTCGAATGCATTGGTACGGAACGCTCCTCAAAATGTCCGGTTCGCTGTTATCAAAGAATAAGGGAGATAACGAGAACGATCGAGTTTCATAGTGATGTGATTCGACAGCCTTAGACTAGTATAGTCGTTGAATGAAAAACCTCACACTGGAAAATTTTACTAAAGTGGTAAAATCGGGAAACCGTATCTAGAACGATATTCTCAAATTTCAAAAATAGTCTAAACTCCACCGCAGAGACATTAGAGAACGTATCTACAGTTTCGGTGAGAATTTGCTCAATTTTACTTGTTGTCTTAAAATGCCTTGCGCCGAGAGTAGATCTTCCTTGTAAATTCAAATCACTCGCCTAAAAAGCCGACCGCGGTGCTAAGGGTTGATATGTGTCCTCGGTTGGACAGAGTCAATCTTTAATACACCTGTCAACCTTTAAAGAGTGAGCGTGGATTCGAGTTTATACCAGGAAGAATGAAATAAAAATGTTTGAGGTCTTTGCATTGACATTCTCATAAAGCAAAGAATCTTGACGTCATTTCCTTGTAAATTCATTACCAGACGTCTCAAAAGACATTAAGGTAGATTGCTGTATTGAGACGTGACGTGATGTTTCGAAAATCTAGACTGGACTAGTATAGTCGTTGAATGAAAAACATCACACCGGAAATTTTACTAGAGTGGTAAAATCGGGAAACCGTATCTAGAACGATATTCTCAAATTTCAATGTTATTTTACTTCTCTCTCGCGCGCTAATTCCCGTGTGAACGTTTTCCCGATATTACCTAGCCAGTACCCGACTCCTAAATTTTGTTGCGCGGTAAATAACAGACTTGTTTACAAGTCTACGACAGCCTTTGTGTGCATCAGTTAGTGTGCATATGCCACGGGCGCATCCCGGTGACCAGGCGAGCTTCATGTTGGCGTGAGTCGAAAGAGGGCGAAAGATGCAAACTGGTTTTTTAAATTTAAATATGCTAAATAACAAGTATACATCGAGAAACTTCTTTTAACAGTGCAATCGAATGGAATCTGATATATGATGGAAAACCATCCCTAAATAAGACTAAGAGAAAAGAGTAGATCGGATCTGTGAACCACGGACCACTTGGCCATTGCTCCTCCAACTCTTATCGTTCGATTCAGTGAATTTACGACTAAGTCGGCGGATATCATTTGGAAATTTTCTATCATCTCAGCTCACGTCTTTCTTTGAAACATTTTAACGATCTAGATTTTTGCGAAGCGAATTTATGAGCGAAGCAGTTTTGCTATATTGTGCACGTACCTTTAACTTCTATCCCAAGCGAAAATTTGCTATAAAATTTGCTATATAAATCACATCTTCAAACCGATGATTTTATCAAAATGACCTTGAATGGTTTGGCCTAAAGCCACGAAAACTTTCTCGGTTTGGTAGCTAGGACTGCGAAAAATGCTGTTTTAAAATGGTGTACCCTAGCAGTGAACAGCAAAAAATTACCGGAAGCCGAAACACGGACTTAAAATCTGAAGTTGATCAAATTACCGCGCGGGCGGCACGCATCTAAGCAATCTAAACAGTGGTTCTTCGGTTTTAAATGTTTATTTTGCTGTTATATGAAAAAAATTAGTTTGAACATTGACAGAAAGGATCTTCATCATCCCTTGACTTTTAACAGCAAGTATCAAGTATCAAACAAGGTCAATCAATGGGAGGTTTTTGCAAGCGCGGGCGGGCGGGAGGAGTGCTCTTTTAATGAACGAAACTTACCTTGCAAAACCAAGTGGATATTCTAATCAAATTTGTCAATTTGTCAAGAAATAAATCAAAACTGCCCAAGAACCAACAAGCCATCTTTGTACATTTTTGTTTTTGTTTTATTTTTATGTTTTGATGATTTCGACAAACGATTCGTGATTCGAATAAAAATGTGTTCGCTCGTTCGACTAAAATATCGTTCGATTTTATTAAGGCACCATTTACACTAGAATAACTAGAAGGAAAAAAAAAAGAGCGATGCGCGGCGGGCGGCGGCGGGTGTTGTGCCTCCGTAGATTGTGTGGTGTGTTTGGGGCATTAAGGCTCTTAGCTTACGACCCTGTCTCTATAGCGGCTTTATTTATTAGAGGGATTTTTAGAGTGTCTCTTATTTTGCTAGCAATTTGCGAATTGAAGTGGAGTCTGGATCGCTTCGCAACCCTTATACAATACGGCTAGTTCCATGCTGCTGACGACCGTATCAGCAATAACGAACATTAAATTAAATGAATCAGAGACGTTCCCTTCAATCAAGCTAACTGGTCAAAAATGAACAGAACAGAAAGAACAGAAGTTGCGCTTGCGGCTTAGTTTCTATTCTCTGATCAAAGATTTTGGGCGTTATACAGGAGGCGGGTGCATGCGCATAACAGGAGGCGGCAATAAGAATCTATTTTCCCGATTTTGTATATAAGTCCGAAATCGGATTTGATAAATAAACAAGACAAAAAGAGGAAGGACAAGGACCTTACAAACTTTGCATGGTTTTGTAGTGATCTCTGATCTGTGACTCATGTAACCTGTTGTAAGACATTTCGTTTTGTTTTTTTCGGCTAAATGTTTTAAAGAATGACTAGTCTATTTTTTATCTTTAGATTAGTAGGCCAACAAGATCAGTCAGAACGCTTTTACATTACCTAGTTTCACTTTTTTTTTGTTCAGAGTCACAGAGAAAATATGTTTGTGAAAGAGCTTCTGTACAATAATTTTACAATTACAATTTAATGGTGCTGATTCAGAATTTGCATGTAACCAAATTTGAAACCCCCTAGTATCTGTGTATTGGGCTCTTCCAGTTTAAGTCTGTTACTGGTGACTGGGGGTTGGATGACAAGTGGATTTCCGAGCAGTGGAGTTGTGGCAGGCAGTTACATCAAAATGCCTCGAAAATGTCAATATGAAAATTGCGTAATCAGAGAACGTATGTCTTGCTCATTATAAAAAGGCCAAGACAAACTTTCAATAATTGGATTGTAACATCGAGTACGACCCTGCCTATGCCCCGGGACAGTCCGGGGTAAATGTCTGGGGTCTGAAAAAAATAACTTTTTCCCCGGACCTACGTCCGGGGCTCCAATTTTTGCGCCATAAATTTACCCCGGACGTATTTCAATGAATTAGAAAAAAGCCCGCGCGGTCAACGATTCTATAAAAAGCGACCGCGCGGGCTGTCTGGGGCGTCCAGGGTAGTCTCTCAAAAACAAATAATACGGACCCCGGGCACGCATCAAAAAACCCCCGGACTGTCCGGGGCATAGGCAGGGTCTTAAGTCTCTTTTGTTAAGTCACCAGCATCAGGGGGTACAAATAAAACAGACCTTGATACATTTATCGTTCGTTTCAACTTGACGATTCGTTTAAAACTCAGCCTCCTAAATATTTGGGGTAGGTAAAATATGTACAAAGAAATTCATACTTTTCCAACCCGGCGAATCTTTAAAAAAGAAGCGAACAATAAAATATAATTACCCTTTCCAAATAAACCTCTTCGGTGGCAAGAGCGTAGTCTACTCTGACGTAATTGTAAAATTTATGTGATGGGAGTTTGACATAGTAATGTAATGTTGTTTGGGGAATTATGAAGTTCTCTGGAATTTCGATTACATTTATTCAGGTTGACTTCTAATGGTACTTTTTTCTAACGAGTTTGATTACTCTGTTCTCACACTTATGTCTTTTTTTTTCGCGTCCTTTTCCGTGATTACTTTTATTTATATTTTTAAAGACAGGTAAGAAGGCATATTGATGTAACTGGCAGGGGGGGGGCAGGGGGGGCCATGCCCCCCCCCAGCAGAGCTTTTTTGAAGGGGCACCGAAGAGCAAGGGGCGCCAAAAAAGATCTTTTTAAACGCAAATCATTCTTTATGCAGCTCAAATTGAGCCCCAGGACCAATTTTACTGAGATAATTTTAAAATACCGTAAACGGCCATAACTTGCAACGAAAAACAGCGTTTTTTGACTAAACGATGCTATATCTTTTAACCTAGAAAAGTTATAGCAATGAAACTTTCACAAAATAAGCTTCTACCTTATTCCTTTTTAGATTACCATACATTGATCCAAACAGAAACTTCAATCGAAAACGTCGTTAATCCAAAGATGACCAAAAAATTTTCTTCAAAGTCCACAACTTGCAACAGTGCTAATTTCATAACAACAACATACTGAACACGCGCCAACTCTATCACATGAAAAAAATTTGATTTCAACAAATTTTAATAGCATAATTAAAAAATGGCACAACGATGGAGTGCGTTGTTGTAGACAAAAGACGGATCAATTTGTGAATTACGATTACTTCTCACACATGCAAATTCATAATTGGTTTGGCTTTTTTATGACGATAAGGGAACATTTGCAAAAACATCGATAGAAAGACGGGGGGCATTACTAAGCGGAGAAGCTCAGTGTAACGAAGATCTGGGATTTCGTACCCTTCGACGAGTTGAATGATTCTTCTACACCCCCATCTCAATTAAAGCAAAATAAAGTCTACTTTAATTGGATTAATTTTCGCGAATTTATATTTTCGCTTTTTTGCAAATGTTTGCCTTTCATTCACGAAAATAAAATCTTGCTAAGTTGCGAGAGAAAACTGAGTTGCGAAATTCAATACTCGCAAAACTTTTGTTTTGCAATCGCCGATTAGTGAATATAAATTCAAAAAAAACGAACCTTTTGCCTCGCAAAATTACAGCTTACGAAAATTAATCCAATTAAAGTATGCTGAGATGAAAACGAAATAAAATATTGAATTAAAAGTTGGGATTATGACGGCAGGTTACGGTAACAAATCAAGGACCATCATCCGTACCTTATTGTGATTTACCATCTTATGGGACTCAAAATTTGGAAATTGCGTATAGATGGATTTCCATGAAAATTTTTGAGTGAAAAATGTTGCCGAATTCGCCAAATTTGTAAGGCAAGAAGTCTTCCCTTAACAAAATGGAAAGCTTTATAGAAATATAGTACTAGATGTTTTTGACTGGAGAGATTCAATCATATATAATATATACTTTCATAGGGATAGAACACTAAAAACGTAAAATTTTTCTCGGGAAGAATCTTTAGCGAATATTATTGGGTATCACTATTTGCCTGTTTCCACAAAAAACAACCACCTTGCTCTTTCAAATTTTAAGTTTGACAACATTTTTTTGGTGGTGATAAAACACAAAATGAAGACGTTCGAGGAAGATTATAGGCTCGGGAAAGCTTATACGTTTAAATAACGGTTTAATATATTATTTCTTTTAAGTCTTTCGTCTTCTACCGTTGGAATCCCCGATCCTCGTCATAGTATGCCAAATTCATTCATCGTTTTGCTATTGAACTTTACTTCCGGGGTGAGAGAGGAGAGAGAGTGTTTTTGATCTTATGTATTATATAATTACAGAATCTAATTTTTGCATTGAATCGTTGAATAGATACAAAAAAGTTCGTCCCCGTTGATTTCATCCCCATTCGAAATCCATCCAATGTAAAAAATGCACTCCAAAACCATCTTTATTGTGTATTTTAAAGCTTGGAACAATAGAATTCCTATCCCCATAGAGATTTTGATAGAAATTATTGGCCCCGTTGTAGGAAAAAATTCCACCGGGGCTTTGGGACAGGTGTTTCGGCATGACATGATTTACCGTATTTATATAGGAGATTTGTAAAAATTCGAGAGAAAACGGATTATTTACTTTTACCCTTTTTGTTATCCCGTCACTGTCTGCCCGGAGTTCTGCGTTCGCAAAGAGTGGCACCTCTTAGACTGAGAAATGATTGTCTAATACGCTACTCCTTCTCTGGTTCCCATTGACGAGATACCGAAATATTCATCAAAATACTCATGTCATCTTCATCAGAATACTCATAATGCTCATTTGACGTTGACTTTGCACACACCCCTGTCTCATATCAATCTATATCGATCGACGAAACGTCCATATACAGTGTTACATATACTTTCTTTTACACCCCTGTGTCTTAACTAAATTTGAACAGTTTGAAGGAAAAATAATCACTTTTGATTAAAAAAGTTCTTAAGAAAAATTCAAAATTAGCGTGTACAGGGTCTGTTTTTCTTTTCCGAAGCTCTTATCCTTCTTGCATTTCTTATACTCTTGCAAAATTGGCTCTGATTTTACTCCTCATTCCTGAAGGGTTGCTTTTTTTATCCGTCCTGTCTTTTGGTCATTCTTTTTCCGTAAATCCAACGAATTGTAGAACTTATTTCAATTAAATTTTTCTTAATCTTATAAAAGAAACGCACTTGAACAATCCTTGACCCCCTGATCGTAAAATTGATGATTACAGTTTAACGACGAATGATTTTATTGATTTCTTTTGGAGGCACTTTTATGACACCAGTCTTGTTATTAACATGATTAGTTTTCGTATAGGACATTAAGAAGCAGAACTTCAGCTGAGATCCTTCAGTTACAATGGTTGATTGATTTAACATGTAAGCATTGGTAATTATCCAATTTATGCATCGAAACGTCTCTTCGTTGTGAAATGTAATCTAGCAACTTCAATCGAAGAATACGGAAGAACGAAAAACTGTACGAGCTGCGGATTTCGACCCAGCAAGGCCTCGTCTTTCTTCTTTCGAACTTTTTAGAAATCGCATCGTAAGAGAACGTCAATCGCCCAAGCGTGGGGGTTTATTGGAGTGACCTAATTATTTTCACTTTTTCACCTTCAACTTCGCAACAAATTATTCAATCGGGCTTGTTTTGCTTGATTAACGTGTAGTTTACCATTTCGAACATTCCCTGAAAAAATGAAAGAAAACGAAGCAATCAACGTGGAGAAAACGTAAATAAACAAAGCTGTTGCAAGTTAAGTCCGTGTTGCAAGTTATGGCCGTTTACGGTACTTGCAATTTGCAACATGCAATTTTTTTCGCTCGCTTCGCTCGCAATACAGTTAATTAGTAACTTCTTTGCAATCTAGCTAATTTACAAGTTTTTTTTGTGTACAATACCGTAACTTGGTCTAATGTCGACATCCCTCCTCTAATTCCGACACCCTTTTTATCAGCTAAAATTGATAGAAAGGTTGAAACTGTTTTTCTTTGCTTAGTGGTAAGAGATTGATCTTTGTTTTTCAATCAGTGATTCAAGCTTTCATATTATTCCCGTCTCTAAAGAAGGGTGTCGGAATTAGAGGAGGGATGTCGATATTAGACCAACTTACGGTATAGCATTATTAAGTGAAAATCTAACTGCTGCGCCCCAAGACCAATATTGAAATCATAAAACATCAATTTTTTCGCTTGCTTCGCTCTCATTACACATTGTTTCTTTAAGTTTCTTTTCACTCTAGCAAGTGTCAAATTTGTCTATTTTTATTTTGTGATTTAGGGTATCTTGGCAGTTGATTTTCAAAATTTTCTAGTCGGCCCCAACTATGATGGGGCCTGTTTTTCCCTTTTCCATTCATCAAAGATTTCTACGCACCATTTAAAAAAAAATTGACTTTGGCCCTTCCAGAAAAATTTTCCCAGAACGCCACTGATTTCGAGAGGTAAAATGGGCAGTTCCAGAAAAAAACCGTTACCCCCCCCCCCCTGTGAACGACACTGTTATTTGGAATTTTTTTTCACATGGCAATCCTAGGAAATGTTGAACAAGGTTCTGGAAAATACAGGATTTTCCTAATTATTTGAAATTATATTTATTTAATCAGAAAATCCATAAAATTTGCTCTAATGTTCTTGCTAAGTTTTAAATATTCCAAGATTTTTCCTTATAAATTCTTGAATGTTACGGAATTCTTGCAGTTTTTCAATAGTAAATTGTTATAGGAATCCATGTCGTCCACAAGGGGGTAACAAACTATAACTGGAACCGCGCAATGTACGTTTTTAGGACATCTGGCACCAGAAGATTCCGGAGCACTTCCAGTGTTCTGGAGTACAATTTTCGGCGATTTGTCTACTACACCGGATTTCCTCCGCTAACTGCGCAAACGCATATTTTTAAAAAATCAGGCGACTCATGGTCGTTTCGATATTTCGACCAGTGATGCTTTCGAATTTAACTAATGTGACAAATTCAATTTCATTAATAATGGCTGAACCATCATCATCAAATAGTATTTTATTTGACCAAAGTGTCCATCACCTGGGGACAAATATCTTTTTTTAACCATGTTTAAACAGTTTTTTAAAAAATCACTTGCTCTGGAAGCGCCGGAAGAGCTTTTCTTATGACTAGTTTTATCAACACGCTTTCTTCTTAACTTTCACAAGTGTCTCTAATGCTTAATTTTATCAACTCGTTTTTACGTTATTTCCAAAGGTGTTTTTTAAGACTAAGACTAATCTCAGAAAACAACCTATTATAATTAAATAGAAACGCAAACTATACTATTGAATTGTGACCAATTCTATCGCTAAAGTATTATCGCTCCAAACGATAGACTTTATTAACAGAATTTTTTAACAATAAAAAGCAAACAAACCTATATGAAGAATCTACAGTTATTTAAATAATCGATCAACTTAACAATAATTTTATTATCAATACACGCAGCCTTTTTGTAGAAAACAAAAACGTGATCCTCTTCCCATGGAAGGTCACATATCTAAAAAACTACTAAAGGTTGAAAGATAAGTGACCTCTTATTTTTTTTAGTATAAGGGCTTTTCATTAAACTTGGTTTGACATTTTGCAAATGAGTTTGAAATATATATCGACTTATCTCACTACCCCTATGGATCTGGGCTTTAGGCTATATTTCTTTAAAGGGACCCCTCGCTTGAAAATGATAACAAGACACTCACTTCATAATCATATGAAAAGCAACTTCCCAAAGTATTAGCACGCAAAACTCTTTCTTCGCTCCATAATTACAAATTATAAATTTTGATGTTCACTCAACTTTCAGAAATTTCAAATGGCTTCTGAAGGCCTTCGAATTTTCTCGCGCTCTTGTCACACCAAGTTGTCAACACAAATGAACCAGAAAATTAGAGTACAAGTGTAGAGGCCAGCTCTGGTTTCGAACAGTCTAGAATCCGCCCTCTTCTCCTAAGAAAAACCCTTTGCTTGGAGCCGAGTTGCGGGTTTATGGAGAATCAGTATCGGCTTCAGAACTCCCAATGAGCCCTGGTTGTGTTGGTTTCAGCCAGACGGAGACGCCATACTGTTTTCAGAGGAATTTTTCGATATCTCTACAGGAACGAGCAGTAAGTTTTATGTTCTTTGAATATGCTGTTAGGGGTTTTTGGACCAACATAATTTGATTTCATAAAGATCACAAACAAGCGAGGGGTTCCTTTAATCCAATCCATATAAAAATCCAGTTAATTATATTTATTGATTTCACTATACACAAATGTCTGTATACCAAGCTTAGAAAATGCAATCAAGGTGCTGTTTGACATACTCAAACTTTGCAACCTTTTGAGGCTTCACAAACACTTTTTTTAGCAAAAATAGTAAAAAAAAGAATTGAAGCTTGTATATATAAATTAATCTACTATCAGGCTATCATGTTGCAGTAAGATTATGTAAATGTTTTTGCTGCTAATTTTTTGTAGTCAAAAAGTAAATGGTGCAATAGTTTTCCTATGTCATTTTGAATAGCTTGGTTAAAACTTATATGTTTGGTGCGAAAAAATCGGGAGACTTAAACATGATATCTTACGTAAACAGTAGGATTAAATTTTAGTGAGTTTTTCTGCTTTCTTATTTTTTTGACTCTCAAATATATATAATATAATATGCTGAGGCCTAGGAATTAAAGATTATGCTGGCTATTTATTATGCAGGAATGTTCAGGTTTGTCAAAATTAGATAATTTGATTTTCTCATTAAAAATACTCTTAAATACTAAATAACTCTAAATAACTTGTGTCTTCTTATCTTTTCCTGGTATTGTAATTGGACTGGTTAATAGAATATCGAAACTCCCTTCATGTATAATTTTCATTTAATGGCAATTTTTCATTAATTTAATTTTTAGCTTCTTTAAAAAACTAATAAAATGGCAACAGTTGGAATCAGACCGTCATCTCAAGGACAAGCAATAAATTTGAAAGGTAAGAAGAATTTATTTCGAATTTAAATTATAATTGTTAATTAGAAGGTTTTTTTCACTGTGATCTCATAACTCGTCGAAAATAATATGGAGAAATAAAAAAAAATTCAGATTTCTAAAGTTCTTTTATCTTCAATTTGATTAGAATTGCTGTGAATGTTATTTGCTTATCAAGAAGGAACTTCAGACTGAGATTACTCTTTTACTGTTTTACTCAGGAGAATTCAAACAATTATAATGATTTAATTTGTATAATTTGAATGATTATCAATAATAATGTTTGTTTTTAAATCACAGGCCTGTGGCTTACTTCACTAATGTGGAGTCTCAGTTATCATAATTTTCTGCATCTACAATCAGTGCCATAATATATTGGCACTTTTGGCTAATTTACCATTTTTTCGAAAATTGAAGTTCGAGCGAGAATGTCAATTTTTAGGCCTTCAACTTGATTTCATCGATTATTTCGATCTGGGAGAGATTTATTGGTTTCTAGGCTATATTTCAAGCCCTACCGGACCATTTTTGAACTTTTGGATCCTCACATCCTAGGGTTCTATCCATCAGTCTTAAGTCTAGCGTTAAAAATCTACCCTTCGAACCTAGTTTAGAGCACTTACAAATCGCTTGTGGTTTCAAAACACCCCGGTGAATTTCCCTTTTGTGCCAAGTATTTTGTCACTGATTGTAGCTTCTATAAAGTTTTGCAAGAAAAAAATTGTTCCACTCATTTCCTTGTTTAATCATCACAAGAAAAAGGAATTGGAAAATAATTGCTTTTCAAGCACAGCTTAATTGGATTGCATTTGATATAGGTTACAAAACCTATACAAGCGTGTAGAATGTGGTTTCTTATATTTTATATCTTAAAAATGATGGTAACATGTCGTCAAATGTAAAGTAATACTATGTGTATTTTTGCAAGTTTGTTATCTTCTGAAAGTTTGTTATCTTCTGAAAGTATGTTATCTTCTGAAAGTATGAGTTATATAGTTTTGCAAGTTGTATTAACTGATATGTATCATGTACCATGTGTACTACTGTAGTTCACTCCTTATGTAATATGCATCTTTCATGTGATACAATTGTAAAGTATTCTGTGATTGTTTCTATGTTTGCTTTATGTTTGCTATGTTTTGTTTTTTTATCGAAATAGGTATTTGATGTCCATTAGGTATTGACGCTAGCTAGGAAAGTTCAGTGACATTGACTTTCTTACAGTTCTTAGTTTAAGTTCAAAAACTTTACCTTTTGATCATGTAATATTAAAGGATATTATTTTATACTTGATGCAATTGTAAAGTAGTCTGTGGTAATTCTTTCAAATACCGTTAGCTTTTCTTTGGGATCCAAACTTTTTTTTTATTCTCGTCATTGATGTACTTTGTTGCTGTCTGCAAGATATTGCAAAAAAAAAAAAATGGATATCCAAGCTTTAATCTATTTTTTGATTTTGATATTTTTTGCTGTACTGCTGTTTACCGCCTGGGTTTATACAATGGGTTGACAGATTCTTATCTACGAACTGATGATAGAGTATGCATGTTCTATAAATTGTAACGATGTAAGATTGTTTCATAGAGGTCAATAGACCTGAGAAATACACTTCTAAATATGTGCTGTCTTCCGGCTTTTGAGTAAAAAACCTGGTCGTGGTAAACCAGAAGTTTTTTGATAAAAATAAATTTACAAAAAGGTTGGATTTCCAGGTTAACATACAAAATATAGAAAAAGTACAAGATGTTGATGTTTGTGCATGAGCTGTCTCACCGACCTATCAAAAATTCAGCAAGTAAAAGAGATTCTCTAACAGATGAGCTCATTGAATTATATGACAAAGGTAAAGCTCATAGTAACTAAGTAACCCATACCAAATATGATGTATCTATAGATTTTATGTTTTTTTTGTATGGATTTTGATATTGCACTGTGTGAACAGTTTCGACTCCAAACAATCAAATAAACCAAATATAGTATGGATCAAGATAATCGATTTCCCGATGTAATATTGTCTGAAAAATCTCTCCTCTCAGTATGGTCATAGGTAGTTCTTAGATTTAAAACAGCCAGAGCCATTTTGATTTTATGCCAACTACGTTTGTCGTGTGTTATCAAAAGGTTATTTTTGGTTTCATTTTGAGCTTAAAGCTGGATACTTTTATCCTAAACTCATGATAAATTGGTAGTTTATGTATAAAATTTGAGGTTTATAATATCCTGGGATATATTAAACAAGTACCTTTTTCTGATTCGATTATTGTAATGACTTTGTTATGTTTACAAAGCAGGAGATGAACAGCTGCAGATCACACTGCACAATATTTTTTTGCTACGTTTTGATTTTTTCTTTCTTTTACAGATTTCGAGATCAACTATGATGCAGAGACGGAAGAATTCGATATGGAGTGTAAAAAGTTCATGAATGAGTTTGTTGGTCACATTTTCGAAGCAGAGTACGTTAAAGTTGTCTTATTGAATCAATTATGACAGAGATATTACAGTTTGTTCCAAGCTCTACCTCCACTGTAAACTCAGAATATATTTTCCCGCGTTTACTATCTCTTTAACGGACGATGGAAGCGTTTATAGAATTCCATATTACCGAAGAAAAATTATTCTCTATGAGGCTAGAAACTAGCTCTAAACTTAGTATCTCGCTAATAATTGGTTAATCTTTTCAGTACTAAGAACTTCGTTGCTTTATCCCATACTGGTTTACTATCAATTTTACTCTACCCGGCCTATGTTTTTACCCTTTGCCCCCCAAGCATCACTTTTTGAGAAAAAAAGTACTTTTTTAAAAACTAGACCAAATTAACTCAATTTTAGTTAAGTTCAATTAAGTATCGTCTAAATCTGTCATTCATCTTATGCAGCACTTATATTTTCACTTTTCAGTGGTTATTCGACACAAGAAGACAAAGCGAAGTTTGGATTATTAGTCCAACACCAAGAAGGACGTTCATGGTTCGCTAAATTTGTTGATGGTCAACGAGTCAAATCAAAAGAAGTAACCGAATTTGCATTTTATCGATTGGTGCAATATTTTGCTGTTTGCCTATTTGAGTAAGTTTATATAGGCTCTTATTGTCTTCTTCTTATAGTCGTTGTCAAAGCAGAAGGACGAATCTTTCTATAAGATGAACCTTTGACAATGAAATTGGCCCTTTCATCTTATAGAGATTAAATTTTTCCACATGACTCACGGCCGAATCTCGTTTTCAAAGGTTTATGTTATAGAAAAATTCAAACTTTTCTAAGATACGTATTTTGAGATTTGCCGTTTTGCCTTGACAACGACGTTATCAGATTTTTTTTTGAAGTTTTTAGTAACTTGGTATCATAATGGTAGCACTACTCGAAGTGGGTTAAAAAGATACAATGTTGTTTCCCGTGACGTGATAAATACTGAGAAACAAAATACTACGCTACCTACAAATTATAGTAGTAGTACCTCAACAGCACACCGTCATAATTATTACTTTTAACATTTGACCGAAATTAAACCCCACAATCCTTTTCATCTTGATTCGAATAAGTGTTATTGACTTGCAAAAGCAATTAATGCAAAGGATGATGGAATTAAAACTCGGACAAACAGTAACTTTGATGTCTATTTTTAGAATCACTGTGGTATGTTATTAGGGCGCACAATTATTATAAAAAGACTTTTGCAGGCCAGGTTCGAGAAACTGCAGCTTTTATACAACACCGGGGAAATATTTCATCGATCCTTTACTGATCATCTCTCTGTTCTTTCTTCAGATGTAATGTAGCAGATGACTTTGCACCAGCCACCACACTGATGAATATGTGTTTCACTTATAATTTCACCTCCACAAACGCTATCGGTAAGAAAATTCTTATTCAAGTCCAGGTTTTTCACACCCTTTTTCTCACAGACCCGGTAGGATTCAGCCAGTCGGGTTAAAAATAACGGCTTGAAACTCGATAGTGATTGTGATATTCTCATTTTTTTATGACTGGAATTTGAATTATATTGTTTTCAAGTCTGAAAATTCAGTGGGAATGGAAAGAGTAGCACAATATTTTGCAGTTTTTATTTGACTATATTCATCGGGGACGAAAAATCGGAGTATAATTTTCTACTGGGAATTGATGGGAACGATATTTGGGCCAATCTTTCCAGTTGAAGGGGGTCCCGCAAACTCTTTTTCCGTCAGCGGACGCAGACCTGATTTAGCGGTCGAAGACCTGATTTCAGGGCCAAAGACCTGAATTAACGGTCACAACAAACAGAGCTGATGGCGTATACATAGTAACTAAACTTGAAAGAGTCCGTATAGGAGCGTGAATCCTCGTTTGGTTCAGGTTGTCAAAGGTGTTTTAACAATAAGTGCGTTATTTATACCTCATACGTTAGGCTGTTACTCTAGCGAAGAGGATTCTTATAGGAAGTATAGAGGTCTGCGAACCAAACTTCTCTATCTCTCTTCTTTTCATTACAGGACGTACTGCTGGCCAGAGTTCAAAACAATTTGTATACGAATATCTTAAAGATCAACCAATTTGGTACTAAATTCTATTTTGACAAGCAGCATGTTTTGTTTAAGCAGTTGGAAGTTCTTATTTGAAAACTTTGAAACTAGACCGCTGGTTGAATGTACTTTAATTCTTTTGATGTTTTATGACTTGAAACTGCTCAGGAAAAATTATCATTCTTAATTCAATTTTGTCGAGTAAGAAATCAACTAGAAATGTATTCCTTAGGATGTGATATTTTTGTTAATTGAAAATTTCTATCTTTGTTTTTCAAGGAAATCACTTCGTTTCTGGGATTCAGCCTTTTTGATGGCAATTCACGCTGATCGAACTAAGAGAATTGGAGCCATGTCGTAAGTAGAGTCTGTAGGCCGGTTGGAGGACGGCTTGGTATACAGGCCAATAACCTGTTATTGTTTTTTTGTTTTGATATATTTTTAGAGTTTGAGGGTGGAAGCAAAAGAAGTAAAAGATTGTGACTTTCTTTGTTAGATTATTGTTTTTCAAGAGTTAGCTGTCCTCTCTTGACGTACTGTTAAATTCAATAAAGTTTATAAAGTTTATTCTTTCAGCCAAATTTTCTTCTTTGATAAACACTTTAGATTGTTTTAGGCATTTACTGCTAAGGTGCCTTCAGCTTGGCCCATAAAGAATGTGAAATAGTATTGGTGTTATCAATTGTATGACTTTTGGGCAATTTGGGGGAAAAGCCTATTTAACATTGCAAAAAATACAGGCCGATTTCAAATGAACAGGCAATTAGTGATTTAATTGGCTCGCTGAGATCGGAACTTTTACCCCAAGTAAAAATCATCGTGGTATGATTATCCCATAAATCGTTAACCCTTACACTTTTGACCTAATAAAATCTATCTGAAAAATTCTGCATCACTAAAAATAGACAAAAAGAACGACAAAAAAAAACGACAAATTTCATATTTTGCCGTCCACAACCCCGACCGAATTGCAAGACGAATCTACTGTTAATTATGTCATTTAACTCAAATATTATTTACTTTTCATTTTAAGTGGTTGGAATACATGGGACCAACAACAGAAAGATGACTTTGAAATTGGTGAAGAAAATTCTGCTTTTGCACATCTAGCGTGAGTTCATGTAAAAATTTTTTTAATGATGTACCTTATATGATTAAATACCATTTATAGTTTTACTTAAACAATCGTGATAGGTTCTCTGAATGGGCTTTTCCAGAAATAGTCCGTGGCACCCCCCCCCCCTGTTGAGGATATTGGATATCCAGGGGGTTAACGATTTTTGTTCACAAGTTCACAAGTTTACTAATAAAGTAGGATATCCTGGAGGTTCGATAATTCGAAAAATCAATATCCTCATACAGTGGGGTAAAACTTTTTTTCTGGAAAAGCCCAATACACCTCTGTCTCTCTCAGTAACCCGGTGAAAATTTTAAAGAGGTTGATAAGAATAAAATGAAGTAGCCTGCTAAATTTCATTGGAGATTCACAAAAACGTTGTGAAATTAGAGTTCAATTGGGTTGAAATTTCGGGGTAGTTTTCTTACCAAAGACGATTTTTCACAGGGTAGCGGACCTAGCAGGTCTAGGGTATGCCTCTTAACACTATATTGATCTAATCGTCTTTTGTCTCGATAGGTCATTTCTTTACATGATGAATGCACTTGGCGTAGAGAAGAATGATCGAGAAATTTTTCGCAACAAGATGAGCACCATAGGAAATCTAAGAGAAGGTAAGGGAAAATATTGAAATCAATTTTTTCGGTTGGGTTTGAGAAAATATGAAGTTGATGATTATATTCACGATATGAACCCCTGCTTCTTTCTGACAATACGTGATTTTATTTTTTGCAAGGGCTGATTATTTGCAATAGTAAAAGTTACATATTTTCGTAGTACATATCATAAATTCATTACAGCTGAATTCCAGTTGACACAAACGTTGTTTCAATATTCTTCTGATTCTTCTAATGCAATGATATATGAGCGCTACATTGTCTCCGTTTAACTCGTTTGAATTTTTGACTTAGCTTGTAGATTACGATTGTTCACCTCTGTCTCAGTGTCATAAAATAAAGAAACTACCTTTAACTGAAGGAAATTTCAAAATGTTTTATTTATAGCACAACAATCTAGTGACGATTTTTGAAATTTCTGTGTGTTTCCCAGAGGAAAACGGGAGCTTAGCGCTGTCCTCCGAGGAATAGAATTTTTTTCTCACCAGGGAAGATTTTTGACAAATTTTTAAGTTTAGAGGGGGGGATCTCACTAGGTCTGTTTAGTGATACAAGTAAGAGTGTTCTTAAAAAGATGGATCTTATGAAAACTTTGTTTTGTTTTTCAGAGCAAATCAGAGAGCTGGAAGAGAGTATCGAAATATTACAATGAAACATAAATCGAAATGGTTCATGATAATTGGTAACTATTTTTATGTAAATATGATAATATTTTGACAAAGTTCTATTTTTTATAATTATAGGGAAAAGAAAAATAAAGAATTATTTATTTTGATATTTGGGTAAAAATTTGCAGTTTTTATTTTTTGTAGGAATCACACTAGAATAGGAAATTTTTCTTCGATGGTAGGTTTATGTAATAGTTATCGGACAGTTTGTGAGTACAATATGAGAAATATTTTACGAGTTCCGAGATTTTTCCGTACAATACAGGGCCTGCGCCACGATTTTGAAAGTGAGGGGGCCAACAAAAGTATAGTGAGTAAGGAGGCGCAACCATGGTTTGCGCCGACGGGCCGGAAAATTTTCGAATTTTGACCTGTCTTATTTGGCTAAAACAGCTTCCTTTTTGTTTTGATTTTCTGAAAGAAAACTGTTAAGTTTGTTTGTTTAAAACAAAATAGTATAATTAGACTTATTTAAGTGTCCATCTATCCCCTTTTAGAAAGGTTCTAACGTTTTTATTGGCACGCACACAGAAAAAAAAATAATAATTAGGTGAGGAGAAATTTTTTATTTTGCTTTGCAAAAAAGTGGGGGGGGCCATGGCCCCCCGGCCCCCCCGGTGGCGCGGGCCCTGCAATATTTTCCGAGCCTTTAGGCGAGGAAAATATACGGAAAATCTGGAACGAGTGAAATATTTCCATATTGTACGAGCAAATGTCTGATAACTGGTTTATCGGTGACCCAAAAAATGCACTTTTTGTGTTGGAGGACACTTTTGTAGCAAAGTGACGTTAAATTGCTTCTAACGCTACAATGCAACAACATCTTTTTGTCAATTTATATTTTACATGTAAAATACAAGATATATTGTACTCTTTTTAACCAATCAGTTTGCAGATATTTTTTGGATCGCCGATAAGATTTTGATATTTATTTTCGTTTTTGAAATCCTAAATATTATTTTCTATAGATAATTATTTTTTGTAAGATATATTGTTATATGCTTAGGAATTACACTGACAAGGTTTTCAATCAAGCAAACTTTAGTATCAATGACATGTTTTAATTTGATAAAAGACTTGCTTTGAGATCGGAATCTCTTCAAGAGCAAGATTATTTAGCAGCAAACAATATACAGTATGTGGCCCCCAAAACGTCGATCAAATTTAAAATTTCTCTCAAATCTAGAGGAAAAGACGTTTTACAAAAATTTTTGCTGCATGAAAAACTTTAACATCTCTACTTTATTTCCCAGAAGTTATTTTTCAAAATTTTCAATTTCAACAATATTTTTCAATCGCTTAAAGATAGGTAGCTTTTTTCCAATGGCCCCCAAAACGGAGGTTTACAATTTTAGCGATTTCTCGAGATATCTTTAAGATATGAATACAAAATTTTGACCATAGTTTTGAAATGTGATTTAGAGGGTTTTGGGCATAAATTTGTTTGATAAAATGTTTACAGTATACCCCTGGTTGTCAAAACGGAGGTTTGGGGCCCCCAAAACGTAGGTGTAGTTAAAATCAAATTATTATGCCCAGTGGTAATAGGGGGAGAAACCATGAACATATTTGTGTTTTCCCTCAAATTTTCGACCCGATAGATGTAAAATTATTGATTTTTATAAAATATTTCTAGATTTTCGTTATTGCAATAAGTCCAAACTGAAAATTTAGAAATTTTCAAAATGACAATTTTGATTTAACAACAAGATAAGAATCAGCATTTCTTATGGAATGGTAAGCATTATTTTTGAGGCACACAAGTTATGGATTTACGTCAAAATATATTTATCTTCTACAAGATTACTTTGTACGGGAAAGAAAGAAACATTCATCGTATGAATTGAGCTTTTCACTAGTAGCAGTACATCAAGTTTCAGATACTATTGACTTTGACCAAAATGTGCTTACTTATTTTCTTGATTAAGTTTGCTATTTTTTTTCTTATAGTTATCACTTTACATGTTTAACTTAGATTCTTTGGGATCTCTTGGATCAAGCGAATTTGTTAAGTTTTCAATACTTGAATTTACCTAGAATGAATTTATACATCATATTTTACAACTTTACAGTTGTTATAGGTGATTATATATGAACAAGATGCATGTATTTTTGTAGATAAACTGAACTAAATATCTGGAATTCTTTATTTTTATTATTTATCCTGTGATCAATTTAGCTTTCTTCTGGTTCAAAATAGAATCAAGATGATTGAGATTCTACTAGCAGCACTCACAAAAAAGAACTTGTTCGGGTTTAATATTGACCACCTTTGATATCCATAACAACAATCTGAAGGCCGCTGGTGACATCTTTAAAAGTATGTTCTAAAATAATTGACAGTCCGTAAACATTGCTCTTGCGGTAAAAAATATAATTACAAGTAAACCTCTTTTGAAAGATCTGGATTATGGAGTTTGAAGATTCAGTGCAGTTTCCAATGGAGATGAAACTATTAACTATTTTTCAGCCAATTTTCCGGGTATGGGGAGGGGATCTCACCGTAGTATGTGACAATCATCGGACTTGATGTAATATGTAATAAAAAAGCGTAGTTTACGAGAGTTTCTTGCTGACAGTGACTTTCAATATTATCAAATAACGGAGGGCATCGAACAGCAGAACGCCGATTTAAAAAGCGTCAACTGTAATTACAAAGTTTTGTAGCGTTTTAAAAGCTTCACACTTTTTTAATAGCTCACATTTAGTACCCTGGGTAAGCATTTGGTGGAAACTTAAAAGAGAAAAGAAGGATTAAACTATATTTGAACAGAGTCCGTTCCAAGCAAACAAGTTTTTTCTACCATATTTTTATTTCCGAAGAAAATCGTCAGCTTTGGTTTCTTTTAGTACTGTTGTTTCAGGATTAGTTTGTTTTTATTTCCAGGAGAGGGAATTTGGTTGTAAACTCCAGGAGCCAGCTATTTTACAAACTCTTCAAAAACATCAAAGATATCTGGAATGCAGACCTGGAATGTCCCCTGTTTACAGAATCCAGGAATTTGAACCTAATTAAACAGATTGCAGATGCTGTCTGGGGGTGGGGGGGGGTCACTTAATTAAAAAACTTTTGCACGTGTGACCCAAAATTAGGTCTTTGAAATCTGACTCTCACAGTTACAGTGCAAAGAAAATTTAGCCAATTTAAGTAAATTTGGACTAAAATCGACCCTCTGCTTTTATGGTGCATTTTCATGAAAATTGTTGATAATTTTAACGAAAAAAATATGGTTAGCTTTTCCAAATTTTACATACAGTATGTGGCCCCCAAAACGGCGATCAAATTTGAAATTTCTCTCAAATCTAGAGGAAAAGAGATTTTACAAAAATTTTTGCTGCATGAAAACCTTTAACATCTCTACTTTATTTCCTGGAAGTTCTTTTTAAAAATTTTCAATTTCAACAATATTTTTCAATCGCTTAAAGATAGGTAGCTTTTTTCTAATGGCCCCCAAAACGGAGGTTTGAAATTTTAGCAATTTCTCGAGATATCTTTAAGATATGAATACAAAATTTTGACTATAGTTTTGAAATATGATTTAGAGGGTTTTGGGCATAAATTTATTTGATAAAATTTTTACAGTATACCCCTGGTTGTCAAAATGCAGGTTTGGGGGCCCCAAAACGGAGGTGTAGTTAAAATCGAATTATTAAGCCAAGTGGTAAAATGGGGAAAAACTATGAACATATTTGTGTTTTCCCTTAAATTTACGACCCGATGGATGTAAAAGTTATGATTGTTATGAAATATTTCAAGATTTTCGATATTGCAAAGTCCAAACTGAAAATTTAGAAATTTTCAAAATGACAATTTTGATTTAACAACGTGTTAATCAAGTTTTTGAAAACAAATCTCTTTTGAAAATAGTTCAATTCATGTATGAAATAAGCTGTGGAAATTTTAGAGGAAAAGCTTAACTGAAACTGAAAATATTAAGCTTTAAGGGCTACTTAGACTACACAATATATTGACGAACAATATTCGACAATATGGTTTGCGGACCGTAATGTACGAAGTAAACAACTGGTACTCTATTATAAAAAGGAATTTTCTTTCCGTAAACAATCCCCCTTTATTGTTGGAATATTGCAAATCAAGCTGACAATATATTGCGGACACCTTTTCAATATATTGTCGACATTCAGCAATATATCATCAATATATTGCCTGACAATATATTGTGTAGTGTATGTAGCCCTTTAAAGATATTTTTCTCCTATATTTTGCAAAAAAACGACAGAATTTGTCGTTTTTGCTGATTCAGCGAAATATTTTATATATAATGTTAATTTTTTGTTATACTACAAAACTACCCCGTTTTCATAACTTATTTTCAATATCCAAGGAGCTAGAGTGAGTTTTATGCAATTTTTATCTAATTTCGGTGTTAAAATATTTCCTTTAGACGCAAATATGTTATTTTGAATCTGTCTTAAACCAGCAAAAACATGCTCATTTTTAAGTATAATCATCATTCTTTCAAAATAAACAAAAATCGTTTAATTCTGATAAATCTACAAGTCAGAATCTTCATTTTAATGAAAACCTCCGTTTTGGGGGCCGTCTCCGTTTTGGGGGCCATATACTGTACATTACACCCTTGTGTGCACTTTAACTCATTTTTGCTCATTTCGGCCCTTTTACGTTTACACTTTGGGAAGCTTAGAAAAAGGACCCTTAACCCTTTAAGTGCATTAAAGTGCCACGGTCCCTTTTTCTAGGTTTTTTAAGAAAATTGCTAGTTCAAATGGCACTATGAGATGTAAGGTATAACTGGAAAGTTGATGGCACCAAAACAACCGAGTTAAAAAACACTAATAAAAGTTAAAAGCTCAAAAATACTCGAGTTATTATTCTTGTGGTGCGACGTTACAATATTGTACCTTGAGTGCTCCCTGGCCCTATCTGAAGCTGAAGGCCCTAAAGTTTTTCATTCAAGATCAGATAAGTTCCACGAATCTGGCAAGAAAAGAACAGATGCCGTGGGCTGCTCTTATCTTAATGTAAATTCTGGCTTAATCTAGCCCAATCCTAAATTGCGGCTCTTCATGTATTGTATAACCTAAATTTGAAATAGTTTCTGACTGTCATGAGTACGGGCGTAGTAAGTAAGTAAGGGCGTGAAAGGCTAGCGAGCACCTAGACGATGCTATCGTCCGTTTAAAGGTTCGGGCGTCAGGGTGGTTTACAGGAAAAAAGTGGCGGTAGAGTTTTGGAACACTGTAAACATCTCCACCACTGCTTACTCCACCCGAATTTATCACGTCTCTTCTAAACTATTCCCTTTTTTAGTGATCTTGTGTCGAAAGACGATTAGCCTGTTAGACGAAAACCGCTTTTTTATCGCGACTTAACGAAAAAATTTGGTTTGTGGGAAGGCACTGGCTAGTAGACGATAGGATCGTCTAGCGAGCACCTCACTAAGAACAGGGATTTTTCATGCGTAAAAAAACGCGGATGACGTATAATAATAGTACTACTACTAGTAGCTACATGTGTTTTTTTCATAAGCAAGTGTATGTAGTAGTGTAGTGTATGCCCCTTGGTCAGGCTCGTGTATGCTTAAGTTCTCAAAACATCCAGGCATAGTTTATACTTATTATATGCTTAAGAATCATGCTTATGATTCACCCCAAGCTAAGTTTTTAATGAAATTTCAGAAATTTTGTAAAAATTTGCTCAGATTTTGGGAGCAGTGGATGGAATCTAGTTAGCCGTGGAATGTCTTATTTTTTACTTTACCTATACCAAACTTTTTTAAAATTGACCACTTGAAAAATATTTTAGGCTGACATAATATGCTCATGTTATGCTTAGGAATTCTGCAAATCTGAGCCTTCATATGCATAAGCGTTATGCTTATAAAAAAAAAACATGTATCTAGTGACAATAGTGAAAGCTATCTACAGTTGTAGTTGAAAGCTGGCGGCGCGGAAAAAGATAGCGCTGACTGCGCTTTTAATTTTTCAAGCAACTAAAATGGTAACCAAGCTGTGTAGAAGAAATGCAAAATCGTTTTTACTTGCACTTGGCTTGGCTTGCACGAGTTGGACTTTTTCTTCGCGTTATTCTTCAATCGTCTCTTGTAACATATCTTCATTAACTGTAAGAATCATTATAGATCATTTATATAGGATTTTTATACAATTATCACAAAGAAAACAAATATTTCGTTTAGGTAGTACTGTGAGATTGCTGGATTGGGTTGTTGTGTGGCGGCGCGGCGCAAACGATATCATCCACCAGGATGCAGCCTCTCTTGTTTTCCCCCTATTTTCTACTTTCCTATCTTCTATCCTGATTTTCTGACTTTCTCTAGTGTTTCTAACTGTTTTCTAAGTATTTTTCTGAAATTTGACCGTACCGGTGAGATTGGTCTCCGACCCCCCCGGCTCGAACCATCAAATGCAAGCAACCTTGTTTTACAAACCCAATGCCTAACCGCCTGCGCCAACGAGACACGGCAGAAAGTTGTCATTCACAAATACTTATAACGTGTAATCAGTTACATCAAAATGCCTCGAAAATGTCAATATGAAAATTGCGTAATCAGAGAACGTATGTCTCACTCATTATAAAAAGGCCGAGACAAACTTTCAATAATTGGATTGTAACATCGAGTTAAGTCTCTTTTGTTAAGTCACCAGGGGGTAAATAAAACAGACCTTGATACATTTATCGTTCGTTTCAACTTGACCATTCGTTTAAAACTTAGCCTCCTAAATATTTGGGATAGGTAAAATATGTACAAAGAAATTCATATTTTTCCAACCCGGCAAATCTTTAAAAAAGAAGCGAACAATAAAATATAATTACCCTTTCCAAATAAACCTCTTCGGTGGCGAGCGTAGTCTACTCTGACGTAATTGTAAAGTTTATGTGATGGGAGTTTGACATAGTAATGTAATGTTGTTTGGGGAATTATGAAGTTCTCTGGAATTTCGATTGCATTTATTCAGGTTGATTTTTTATGACTTCTAATGGTACTTTTTCTAACGAGTTTGATTACTCTGTTCTCACACTTATGTCTTTTTTTTTCGCGTCCTTTTCCGTGATCACTTTTATTTGTATTTTTGAAGACAGGTAAAAAGGCATATTGATGTAACTGGTAATTTACAGACCTTTATTAAGAAAGCTCCCAACCCTACCGGTACCCCTACAAGGATCCCTACGGGATCCTAAGCTAAGTTAGGTCACAGGGTACGGACAGTTACATCAATATACCTGTCTTTAAAAATATAAATAAAAGTAATCACGGAAAAGGACGCAAAAAAAAAAGTGTGAGAACAGAGTAATCAAACTCGTTAGAAAAAGTACCATTAGAAGTCATAAAAAATCAACCTGAATAAATGCAATCGAAATTCCAGAGAACTTCATAATTCCCCAAACAACATTATATTACTATGTCAAACTCCCATCACATAAATTTTACAATTACGTCAGAGTAGACTACGCTCGCCACCGAAGAGGTTTATTTGGAAAGGGTAATTATATTTTATTGTTCGCTTCTTTTTTAAAGATTGGCCGGGTTGGAAAAGTATGAATTTCTTTGTACATATTTTACCTACCCCAAATATTTAGGAGGCTGAGTTTTAAACGAATCGTCAATTTGAAACAAACGATAAATGTATCAAGGTCTGTTTTATTTACCCCCTGGTGACTTAACAAAAGAGACTTATTTCGATGTTACAATCCAATTATTGAAAGTTTGTCTCAGCCTTTTTATAATGAGCGAGACATACGTTCTCTGATTACGCAATTTTCATATAGACATTTTCGAGGCATTTTGATGTAACTGACGGATGCCCCTAAGAAGGCCTTCGGCCTTATATTGTGACTCTCGAGCTCCAACCCTAACCCTAACTGATAATAAACGAACCCCCATCTAGGTCCGCAGATTGAAAAATTTCACTTGCATCCTGGTGGATGATATCATCTGCCAACCGTGAGATTGGGTAACTCGCATCAGTGGAATGAAGCTAACGTATGGTATGCGCGCATGGCTAGGGTTGACAGGCCAAAATTTTCCCCTCAATTTTTAGAAACCAAACTAGTTTTATTTGAAAGTCCTTACCTTTGTGAGAAAAATGAGGGGTTATCTATATATTAATAGCAGTGCTTTGTGTGTCTGTGTGTCACCACTTTCGTTTTCGCTTTGTTTGTGTTTTGGAATTATGACTTTTAGTCTCTTGCTCCACAAATTTGTTCTATTGGATTCGCGCCATTTGCAAAAGATTTCGCAAGCAATGTTTTGTTCTCGATAAGTTTGTTTTGATTGACAGATCGGATAGAGCCTGGTTTAGACTTTATTCAGCCTTTATTTTGAAATTTAAGGCCCATCTACATTTAGTAATTTTAATTTTTGCCCAGCTTTGCCCGATCCTGTTTTTATCTTTTCTTTTGTTTGAAATGTTTTCGAATTTATTTAACGATCGTATTTATTAATGACATTCGAATTCTTTTCAAAACAAAACAAGTTTCTTAATTTACAGAAAAGAACATTTCAAATGTAAATCAAAATATAAATTTAAAAAGTTTCTCGAACAATAACAGCATTCAAATGGTGATAAAAAGCAAGAGAAGAAATTAGTCCATCTCTTTCTTCATATAAAAACATTCAAGTGGTTGATACTGTTAAAAACTGTGTACGTCATTTTACATGTTTAAATTCGAAAAGTTATGACAAGGGTTTAAAAAAAGCAATTTAGAATTGACTTTATTTATCTTTTTAAATCTGATAAAAACAAAGTTGCACTATTCTTTGTGGCTTTCCCCGGGGGGGGGGGGCACTCAAGGTAAATGACCTACCAGACGTTCGGCCCTTAAGGGTAGGTTTTTCATAGTTCAGCTAGTGCACTGTAAGGGTAGGAAATTACAAAACTGCACTGAACTGCACTGTAAGGGTAGAAAATTGTGATGAAAGGCCAATTTTTTGGTAAAATTGGCACAAAATTGGTCAATTTTAGAGGAAATATTCCACGTTTTCTTGGAAAATTGCAAAAATTTTAGCCCTTACGGGCGAGAAATTTTTAACAAGTGCACTGTAAGGGTATGATTTTTCATCGAAATTCACTGCACTGTAAGGGTCCGATTTTAGAAGCCAAATTTTGGGCCGAAAGTATGGTCGTTTTCAGATCGAGCGCCCCCCCCCCGGGTGGCTTTCCCGCTTTTTTGCTAAAGAATTGTCATTTCTACATTTCACTCCTCTTTACCATGACATTTTCTCAAATTGTCGAAAACTGGACGGCGTATTTAATGCGAGCAAAGCGAGAAAAGATTTCGGGGGGAGGGTTAGAGTCAAACTTTAAAGATATCTTTTTATTCATTTGATCGTTTTTTTAAGCCAGCTTCAATCAACATCCAACTTTTAGTGCGTTCAGCTACAGCTTAACCGGCGTGTGACGCCGGGTACCGGCTAGTTTATTAGAATTAGTTAAGTATTCCCAAAGTTATTCCATTTTCCAAACACAGAAAAATCACCTTTTCAAAGAATCGCTTCCTTACACCACGCCAGCAAGAAATACCAAAACTGCGCCCAAAAACGGTGCCGTGGTCAGTGCTAAGTCGTGTTTTCACCTTGACGTCGAAAAATATCAATATCTTTGGAAAGAAATAGATACCTGGATGCAGTTTTTTTTACTTGTTTCCCTGATAATTCCTGATCAGTGCGTCACAAACAGCCATATAAACAAAACTCAACATTCTCACAAAGGTTGTCTTTTTGATTTCCCAAATTTCGTCGTAAGCGTTCACTTTCACAATAATTTATGTAATTGCAATTTCGGTCAGTCCACAGTCGAGTTCAACATATATGTATGTTTTTATTCACGTGACCGAAGTGCCTACTAAAACAATCCGGGGGTAAGTGGCGAAGCAACACAGCAGATTAATCGTAAAGTAAAGAAATATCTTTTGGCATTGACAGTCCGTCACAAACAGCGATATTTCGATCGTACGGAAGCGCTTCAAAACACCAGCTTTTTTGGAGTTTCGTCTCGTTTACCCAACGAGAATGTTGAGCTTTGTTTATATGGCAGTTTGTGATGGACTGATTGACAATCAAATATAATATATTACATTATATTTTCTTAATTCAAAAATCAAAAATTCATTTTTCATTCGCGAAAAATAAAAAAAATGAATTAATATTACATACTAAGACGCCCCCGTCTTTTACTCTCGACTAATTTCCGATCTCAGAACGTGCAAAACGCCCGTCCGCCCAATATCCACCCAATCAGCTTAAATTCACTTTATTAATTGTCCTTTGACTTTCAAAAAATAGTATTCAAAAATTATGAATTTATAATAATTACAAAAAACAAAAAAGTTTGATACTTCATTAGCGGTTAGTGTAAAACGCAGGTCACAGGTCACAGGTTGCAGGTCACAGGTCACAGGTCACAGGTCAGTGATGACAGGTTAACTCTAATCAATGTCATTGCAGAGGAAAATGTTTGGAAAACACAAAGAATTATCAAAACATAATTCTCAAGCAATTTCATCCATATAAAACCATTTCAAACATCAAAATTTAACCATGTGCTTTTATCGATCTTTCACAGTTTGCGCCGTGTATAACGCAGACCAGAAAATATTTGAAACCATATTATACGAATAACAGGTATATTACATATTGTAATGTTATATGATGGTTACATATAATAAAACAAATCGCTCTAAAACTACCTTCTCAGAGAACTCACAAGCTTCTAATTGGTGTAATTTTATATCCAGCCATATCGTTATCATCACATTCGGCATGCTGAATATTTTTGGTGCTTTTCTCTTGTAAGACATGATATTTTGTAATTCTGTCAATATTTTTGTCAAAAATTGTCATTAAGTCATTAAAATAACAATTGAATGATTAATTAGTTTCATCCTTCTAAAACCACTATCTTAGGGACCTCATAAGCTTCTGATTGGTGCCGTTTTATATCCATTCACACTATCTACATCACATTCTGTATTATAAATATTTTTCGTGCTTTTGTCTTGTTAGGCATCATATTTTATGAGTTTGTCATTATTTTTGTAAGTAAGTGTCACTATGTCAAAAGGTTGTTATTCTATTCAATTGTCATTTTATAATATCTAAATACAAGGTATTACTTTTTTGTAATTTAATGCGCTATGTATTGATGTTATGTTATGTTATGTATATGTTATGATCTTTTTTTTTTTTCCGGTCTGTACTTTGTTGACCTGTGACCTGTGACCTGTTACCTGCGTTTTACACTAACTGCTTTATTAGCAAAATATTCAATAAATTCCTAGTTTCAATTTTCAGTGGGCGTTTTTCCAGGGCTTCGTTTATCGCACAATTTTTGCGTCACACAAACTTTTCGTAGACTAGTCGGAATACTTTATTTTACTCGCTGGATTGATGGTAACTTTTCATCTTCGTTATTTTTAAAATGAAGCACAACCGAAAAAAAACGAAACTTCAGAAAGTTGCGTATTTCCAGTGAGTAAACGATTTTGACAATTAACAAAATTGATGATGATGATTTTTTTTTTCGGTCAGGCAAATGTCTCGTATTGGGGGTTCTAGTCTTGACCCCTAAGCCTACGCGAGATTGAAGCGTTTGGGTAAATGAGACAAAACTCCAAAAAAGCTGGTGTTTTGAAGCGCTTCCGTGCGATCGAAATATCGCTGTTTGTGACGCACTGCTGATTGATTTAAAAAAAAAGAATGAACAGATTTGGGTGATAAGATAAGTACTAATGCATTGAAGTTCATTTTTGTAAATTCTTCCTCGTTCCGCACGAAAAATCCTGACGAGTGCGCACCCTAGCATACCCCTAAAATGAATGACCTGGCTGGTCATTAAAATACAAGGTTAAATCAAAACAAAAATGGTAGAGTAGAGCTGTGAGCGGAGCTGAATATAGTTTATTTCAATGACCAGCCAGGTCATTCATTTGAGGGCTATGCATGTTAGCCTCCATTGATGCAAGTTACCCACTCTCACGGTACTCTAATTAAGTTTCACGGCTTTTAGACACCCCAACAGTCAATAATTTTAGCAAAATTAGGAACATTTTTCCTAATTTTACCAGGATTCCTAGTTAGGAATCCTATTCCTTATTAGGAAGAAAAAAATTCCTAATTAGGAAGAAATATTCAAAAGTTTAATATACCTGAAACGAGCTACATTCGCAAATTCCAATATGACCAATAGATACGGTCTACCGAATATGATAACCGTGGTGCGAAAAATTGAAAAATTTCATTCGCGGATGGTGGAATTGGGAATTAAGCGAACTGCCGTTTTTATTATCACGAAGAAAAACAGAAAGTGAGTTTCCCGCGTTTTATAAATATTAAGATGTCAAAATTTTGTGAAACCTTATCATGTCAGTCATGCTGTCCAAGTGGCTAGAAATGTTTATTTGCAGTCCTTAATACTATGGGGAGACTTTGTAAGGTCAAACATTGTAAAAATTCCAAATTGTGATAAAATATTTTTAAGGTGAAATATAAAATTTTAATTTGGTTGTTATAGATGAAGTGGGTCAAATAATCAAGAAAATTAGGAATCTGTCATGGCAGAGAAGGACTATTCACCTCTTTCAATACAAGTTGTAAGAGGGTTGAATGACAAACTGTATGAAAAAAGAAAGACAGCAGCTTTGGAAATTGAACGGTACTGTATTATTTACTGTTCTAATTTTTAGAAGAATTTGTCTTCATGTAGGATTGTTATAGTCTCTGTACACTGGATTTATTTTGTTTTTGTGTCTCACTGATAAAAATATGAATAAATTGTTTGATGTTTATTATTTAACTTTTATTTAACTCATCCCTTGTTTGTACCATGTAAAACATCAGGTCACCAATTCAAATTACTTTTAAAATAAAAGATTTGATTTCCATTTCTTATGCAGAATGGTCAAAGAATTTCAAGCCAACAATGATGTAAAACAAATTCGAAAACTGATCACCATTCTTACAGATGAATTTGCAGTTTCCCACAACCCACATAGTAGAAAAGGAGGTCTCATCGGTCTTGCAGCAACTGCTATTGCTCTCGGAAAGGTAGTTTAATTTGATTTCCATTTGCTTCTGATATCAGGTTTGGTACTATCTTAGCCCTTTATTTCTTAACCAATATAAAAAACCTGCATTTTAAAGTAAATTTTTAGTGATTTTGAAACGAAATTACAACAGTATTTATGTTAGCAAAAGTAGTCTGTTAAACCCTATAGAATAAGAAAAGTGCTTCAATGGAATTATTGGTTTATTAGCAAGAGCAAAGTTTTGTTTTTGCACCTTATTGATTTCAATTTATAATCATAATCACCAACTATATGCCCTTGACGATTTTAATTTACTACTGATTTCTATGATTATTATTGTTTTTTTAGGATGCAACATTCTATCTCTCAAGTCTTGTACCACCTGTCTTATCATGCTTCTCAGACCAAGACAGTCGTGTTCGCTACTATGGATGTGAAGCTCTCTACAACATTGCAAAAGTAGCAAGAGGTTCTATTCTTCCCTACTTCAATGAAATTTTTGATGGTCTCAGCAAGGTAGGTCCTTTTAATATTTGAACTAACCAATTGAGACTCAAACGAATTTGAAAAAGTCTCTGGAAGGCTTAAAAAAGTTTGTAAAGAACATATTTTATATCAGACAAACAATATAACTAGAAGAAAAACCAACTTCAAATAAACAGGAACGTAAAAGTAGAGAAAAGAAAAGAAAGACATGAAGTCTGACATCAGGCCATCATATTTTTAACTAAAACATCACACTGTCAAATTCAAAGCTTCTTCTCTTTTAGTTAGCTGCTGATCCAGACCCTAATGTAAAAAACGGAGCCGAGTTGCTAGATCGTCTCATAAAGGTATCATATATTGTTGTCTTTTGTAAAATAAAATTCTTTATATGCAGCATGCAATTTGCACAAGGTATCAATGATGATAAATCTTTTAAAATTCCAAATGGGGTCAGAAAACCTTGATTTTTGTAAGTTAGGTGTTTGCTGTAAGAGTGCTGTGCTATAAACAACTTTTCCAGTGAAATCCAAACTTATTAGCATCTAATGGATTCCCATCCTCAGAAATTATTGCTCTGTGTTGAGTTGTGTATGTGATATTGCCAATATTCAATATTGTAGTATAAATCTTTAAAAGATGATAAGATTGAATTTTAATGCTTAATTTTTTGTAATTCTTTTTTAGGATGTTGTTACTGAAAGCTCGAATTTTGACTTGCATTCTTTTGTACCCATTCTTCGTGAGCGAATATACACTACAAATCCTCATGCTAAGCAGTTTATTGTGTCTTGGGTATGTTATGTTATGTCTGCTCATACATTAAACTATTGATATACATTATTTAGAGCTTTTATATTGGGATAGCTTATTCTTTCCTTACATGCTATGACATGTGGCTACTGAAAGAAACCAGAAAGCAGGAAATCTTTCTAAAAGCTTTATTCTAACAATTCTTGGTTGTAGAGAAATCCCATACCAGGCTGGTAAGCATAGTTTGGGCAATACCGTATTACTTCGAATAAACGCCCGGGGCGTTTATTAATTTTTTTGGATTTTAGGGGGGGCATTTATTCGAGGGGCGTTAAAAAGAGGGGGGCGTTTATTACAAAAATACAAAACTTGATAAGAATTGAAAGGACGAGAAATAAACAAAATAAACAAATATAAATGTTGTTTCGTTGTATTATTCTATCCCACTACGTCAAAATAATCGTGTTTCGAATTAACGCCCCCTCTAAGGGGGGGCGTTTATTCGAGGGGGCGTTTAATAAATAATTTTTGAAAAAAGGGGGGCGTTTATTCGAGGGGGGCGTTTAAAAGAAGGGGGCGTTTATTCGAAGTAATACGGTATACCTGCTACAGATATTTGAGATTAAGTTTCTTGTTGTTTGACCTTTTCCAAAATAGTCAGAACAGATCAACCTCCCATGTAATTTCCTTTTTTTAGTATTTTAGTCAAAATTCAAATTAATTGTTTTTCCAATTTTTACTGTTTTTATAGTTTTGATGTTATTGCTTTTTTAGCTGTCTGCCCTTGATGCAGTTCCAGAATTGGATCTATTGGTATACTTGCCAGAGTTTCTTGATGGACTTTTCAATATTTTTCGCGATAAAAGTGGTGAAATCAGGAAAATGTAAGTATAATTTTCTTCTTTTCCATTTATTCAAAAGAAGAGTCATTGTCTTCTTGTAACAAACATCATTGATTATTGATTATTAGTTTGGAATTTAAGAGTCTTTTTGATAAAGTTTTATTTTACTTTAAGGACAAAATAAATTATTTTTTGCTTAGGGTTCACTTATCGTTATAGGTGTGAATTCATTCTTGGCGAGTTTCTTAAAGATATCAAGAAGAATCATTCCACTGTCAACTTTGCAGCTATGGTTAACAATTTAGTACATCACTCGCAATCTGAAGGTATATTATTTTCTTACTCCTCAAAAGTAACATATATTTACTTCAAAGTAAACAGTTCGATTCCTTTAATACTGTATTTTCTTCCTTTGGGATATATTTTTCTATTTCTCTTTTTTTTCTTAGCAGTTAAAAAAGTATAACTGTATAATATTTCAATTATTTACTCGACCCCTACAAATGAAAACTTACTGAAAGTGATTCTCAGGTAATAGGATTGGCCATGTTGATCATGCAATTTATAATTTTTTCTTTAAGATGAAATAATTCAGTTCACAGCAGTAACATGGCTCAAAGAATTCGTCTCACTATCAGGAAGAACAATGTTACCATTTTGTGCTTTGATACTCTCTTCTATTCTTCCTTGTGTTTCATATGATCAACCCAAACAACACATCAGAGAAGTTGCAAAACTTGTCAATAATGGTGAGAAACAACTTTTTCAGATCCAATAAGCATCAATTAGAAAATTCCTTTCCTCCTGTACAATCAATCTCATTTCGCTCACAAAGCGCTTTCAAAATGTGTCATCTTCCTTGCCTCTTCCCTCTAAGCAGTTCTTTAGGTCAGATCATAGATAGTGTATCAATAACAGAAGTTATTAGTCTCCATTTTAAAATCCTTACCCTCCCTTTGAAAACCTTCCCCTCCCTTGTTGCTTACCCTACCCTTTATGGAGCACTTTTCGGGCTCTATCTCTCGTTGGTCCAGGTTGCTCATATATTGGGGCTTTACTTCTGTATTATTACTAGAGCACTAACAGTAATCTGGTAAATTGTCAATAAAATGCATCTCCTTTTGTAAACAGGTCTGATGAAATTGATCACCACTGAAGATGATTATGACGTCAACGAGAAAGAAACAATAACAAAGATGGCGTCACAGATTGATCTCAGTCGTGTGGTGGAAGTGCTAACAAGACAACTTTCACATAAACAAATACATACTAGGATAGCTGTCTTGAGATGGGTTTTACAGTTACATATGAAGACTCCAAATAGGGTATCTATAAAAACTCTTTCCTTACTAACAAGAACGAGATGTTTTTAATATCATAATACCCATCTAGATAAGGTTATTGGCAAATTTCACTAACATTTAACTGATTGGTAGTGTTAAAAGACCTATGGGTTTGGTCACAGGTAATTCCAAGCAAAGTCTTCGGTGATATAGTCTTTACTGGCTTTAAAGTGTTTTGTGCACTTCTATCTCATCTACTAATCTGCTTTTGGTGATTAACTTTGACTCTTATGCTTATATCAAACTACTCAACTATTTTCAGCTCTTCCAACACATTGAGCAACTCTTTCCAGCTCTGGTGAAAACATTATCTGATCCATCTGATGAGGTATGTACAGTATGATTTTATTTCTATCTCAATAAGCATGCCCTTCTTGATCCATGCTCTTTGAACTGGTGTCTAAATGACACCAGGCTCTGGCTAGGGCCAGACCTAGGGTCTCGCTCTAGAATGGAGAAGTGTGGCGCCTCCTTCCCTCCACTAGCCTGGGTGTTCGCCTTGAGCAAGCGTTACTCCACCCACGCTCCCCTTGTCAGGGTCACGACACCAACTGGCAATAATGTTCTGACAACTCGTCATCTTCATTGGCAACAGCAATGTGGCTTGTCAACTCGGCATCCTCGTTGGTACCCTGGCGGATATCAGAATCAACTCGGTCCTATATCTGGCATCTATTGCAACAGACTATCTTTATTCGGCTGTCCTAGCTTGCTTTGCCGCCGTGTCCATGGAGTTTTCTGCCAAGGGAAGTTGCTCTTGTCCCAAGCAGCTTCGACATACATTGGGACAGCCTTACAGAGCAATTAAGAACTGTACAACAACGTCATCTGCGAAACATTCTGCATATTAAATGGGATGATTTTGTCAGTAATGAGGAGATATTAAGGAGATCCGATTCGGTAGATATCGAAGTTATGCTAGCCCAGAATCGACTCCGTTGGCTCGGTCACGTTGCCCGTATGGACAACAATCGAACTGTTAAGCAACTTTTTTACGGTGAACTAGTTCTAGGCAGCAGACCGATTGGGCGTCCACGCTTGAGGTACAAAGATAACATAAAAGCTCTACTTAAGACTGGTGACATCCTTCACTCGTGGAATGATTCAGTTTCAGACCGATCCGGTTGGAGACGTAATGTGTCATCTGTCTGTGAAAAATTGAATGTAAAACGTGTGGATATGTACGAAAGAAGAAAAGAAAGAAGAAAAAGATAATATATATATTTTTTTTTTCTTAGTTCTCTTGTATTTTAACTGTATTTTACTCGAATATCGAGTTTTAGGCGTATTATTAAATGACAAGATAGTTTGTCACTTTTCATTTTAAACTAAATATTTTTATACTTCGAAAAAAAACATCAGAGCTACAGCACACAAATCATAAGAATACTTCTTCTAAGAGGCTCCAGCCTGATTGAGAATTTAATGAGATTACTTTTCATTTTAGGTGGTGTTACTGGATCTTGAAGTTTTAGCAGATATTTCAGCTTCATCAGCAGGCCCACCTCGTTCCCAGGGCTCCACCTTATACGAAGTCACAAATACACCTTCACAAAAACACACATTGAATTCCTATTTTACCAAATTCATGAACAACCTTTTGAAAATCTTTAGTACCGATAAAAATTTGTTAGAAGAACGTGGGCCCTTCATTATAAGGTAATTATTTCAAATTTTGCCATTTTGGCTGTGAATATATTTTGAATTGTTAAGGAAACACCTAGTTTGACATGCAGTAATTAACTTTATATTTTGAGGTAAATCAGGATGTCGGAGGAGAAAGTCAGAAAAATAGCGTGATTTCTTTTTTTCAACACTCAGCCTAAAAATAGATTACTGTGTTTTCAACCTACTTCTGGGTTAGTTGAGTTGAAATGGGTTAAGGATTAATTATGATAAATGATTTTATCTTTAATTTCCTTTAGACATTTATGTTTACTGCTGAACGCTCAAAACATTTATTGTGCATTAGCTGAAATTTTGACACAAGAAAAAGATGACTTGAAATTTGCTTCCATCATGGTCAACAATCTGAATATGATTCTACTGACCTCCAGTGAACTTTTCGAATTGAGGCTGAAACTGAAAGATCTAAATTCTGAGGTATTGTTCCATTGAATTATTTCCACGATTCAAGTCCAGATTTTTTCTCATTCAAAAAAGTGATTGCTCCTTCTGATTCACAAACATGATAATTTCAATGTTTTATAAATGAACTAAACTGATTTTCATTTCCAAACGTACCAGGTTAGGGATTTATTGATTCAGGCTTTTTCTTGATTTAGTCCCTATACACCTAAAACGTTCTGCTAAATGATTGTCGTATGTAAAAAAAAATTGAAGTCGTTGTACAGAAACAGACTTTTTGACGTCATTGACCCTCCTAGTATACTAAAGCCTATACTGTAATACTTTTTTCACGTATACGGTGTCGTTCAAGACCACAAACTTTGGTTTCGTATAATGACATCAAAAAATTGTTTTGACATTTTCACTAATTCTCATTTGAAGTTATTCTCTCCCTTTCAGGATTCTTGTCATTTATTTACCATCTTGTATCGATGTTGGTGTCACAATCCGGTAGCTACAGTTTCATTATGTTTCTTATCACAAACCTACAAGCACACGTGTGATTTACTTCTCAAATTGTATCCTTTTCAACGAAGAAATGTACGGTGACATAGGCGTCCTTCATCAAAAGTTGATTAAAAATTAAAAGTAAAAGTTTCCCTACTTTAGAGAGCATAATTCTTCTGGCAAAATTCGAGTTTTTTTTTCGTTTTTAGGCTCTAGCAATTAAATGAGCTTAAATAAGTCTCGTCGTAGATATTATTCGTTACTCGGATCTTACTGTTGAATTTTATTGCTAATGTATTATTTCCTTAACATATTCTCAAATTATGTAACCAGTGGTAATCTAGAGGTCAATGCTGAGTTTTTGACGCAAGTTGATAAATTGGTTCAAATGATCGAGTCCCCCATCTTTACTTGTAAGTTAGAATAATTATAGAATATTTTCTATAGTAGGCTCCATTCCTTTCACCCGATAACCCAAATGCCAGTATTTCTTTGGGGTTGATACATGCATAGGTTATGGCTTTTAAAAAGCCCACTTTGTCTGGTAGAAATTCTTATGTAAAGTAATTTAACAGTCGAGAGGTCGTGGTAGAAGAAATTCGCAATGATATTTTTTGCTTGAATTCACGTTGAAAAGCTAACAGTTTTTCATATGGGAATTTTTTAGATTTTTCTTGTGGTAATTCATATGTAATTCGTTTAGTTTTACGTCTGCAACTACTGGACACAGATCGTAATTATTACTTATTGAAAGCTTTGTATGGATTATTGATGCTACTCCCTCAAAGTTCTGCATTCACAATGTTAAGAAATCGTTTGGATTGCGTACCAAATGTTCATCAATTACCACCTGCTCTTAAGGATCAGTAAGTGAAATTATTGATAGCTAACATCACTGAATTTTATCTTTCCATGCTTTACCTTGTTATTATAGTTCTTGATCTCTGAGCAAAATCTTTGATCGGAGTTTATTGAAAGTGGTATCTTTAATGGTAGCACTACTCTATGTAGGTGAAAAAAAATTTAAACGGAAAAATTCAATTATTATTATTATATCGAGCAGTACTACCGTTATAACGGATCACTTTTCAAAAAGCTCCGATCAAGTATGGCGCATATAGCTTGGTCCAGGATATATAAAGGTCAGTGACTCACAGCGTTCTGTTAACGGTGCTATTCTTTTGTTTCAATCATGGAGAGCTTTTGCTTTTTTTTCTATTTTAGTACACTTCCAAAAGGGAAAGACTATGATGTACGAAAAGCAGTCAAGAAAATAGACTTTGCACAATTACTGGACCATTTTGTACAAATACAAAAAACGCATACCACGCTACCCAAAAGTAAAATCCAAAGTAAAATCTTAGCTAGTAAAACGCAATCATAGCAATAGATTTGTTTTTATTATAATTTATTAGAAGGTAAGTAGGGATGTATTTTTTGAATTTTTTTTATAGCGCAATTCATTCATAGCTACTTTTGTTTTAATATCTGTGTGATGGGATAGTGTTTCTATCAACAAATTTTCTGGAATAGACTTCTTCTAACGGATAGACGAAGCCATCTGTAGTGGATTAAACATTGACGAGTTTATGTATTCGAGATAAATCGAGGGGGACGGTTTAAAGCAAAGTTGACATGTCTCCAAAATCACCGTCCACTTTGCTCGACGACGGTAAAAACACCAAAACACCGTCGTCTGTTTAAGGCGACAAAGAACCGTACATCAACTATGACTTTGTTTTGTATCATTTCACTTACCGTTGACCTCGATATCCTTCGATACACAAACTCGGTATTTTCCATTAAGGTTCTTGATCTTTCCATTTTCGATTTGTGGTATACAAGGTAGCTTTATTTTCAATATCGCCCTAAAGCCTAAAATTGGATTTTAGCTTAAGCGTTATCGATTTTTCTTATGTTTTCTATTTTAATTTTCTGTTCAATTTCAAAAATGATTTGATTTTTATGACTAGAAAATATATTATCTCATACAAATGAATTTTCATCACGGAAAAAATATATATTTCAATTTAAAAATTACAATTCAAAAGCACATTTAAAAACATTTTAAATTATTGGTGGAAAAAATACAAAGACAATACTAAAATTTTGTAAATTCGTTTTTTATAATTACTTTTATGGAATTTTGTTTTTTTGTAGTAGTCTTATATATTATTATGCTCATTAAAATGTAGATATAATTGTTATAAAATTCTTAAAAATTAAAAGTGTTCCATGCAAACATGACAATGAAGTATTGTTTGCACTCGTGTCTTTATTGTCTCCTACCTGGAATGGCGTTGTGAGTGATATGTCAGACCATGTTCACACGTTACTGTTCCGTTTCGCTCCGGTATGATTTTCGTTACGGATCGAGTGTGTTTATATTGGTTTCGGAGCAAGAGAATGGAGCAGTTCCGTTCCGATGAAAAAAGTGGAGCGAAACCGTTTCGATCAGTTTTGCTTTGTAACGTCTTCTTTTTTGACGTTTCGAATTTTGACACTTGTTTCGGAACCCTTTCGTTTCGTCTCGGAACGGAACGGAACAGAACCGCAACGTCTGAACATGGTCTCAGACATTGTGGTATGTTGTGGCACTCATCCTGTTCCACGCTCGAGATAAACTATAATATGCTTTCCCGCGTAGTTCGAGTGTCTTCCCTTTGCATATGAGGAATTTCAACTTCATAAAGAGTAGAACCAATTTCTCAACGGGGAGGGCTGAAATCATATTATATCACCACGCGTGTTACTTATGCTTATGTACGTTTATTGAAAATCAATCTCGATGATATAGTTACTACGATATCAATAGTTCACTTACTAATTGAAGGCAACGCTGTTCAGTGCACTTATTATTGTTCTTCCGGCTATCTTTCCAAAAGTTTGTTTCAACATTCAAATACTTTACTGAGCACTGATTTGTTGATTTGGCTTAATTAAATCATAATCTCAAAATTTGATCAATCAAAATGATTAGTCTGAATTGCAGACCTCTACAAAACCCCAGGTAGTATAAGGAGCACGAATCCGTTAGTGGATGCCAGCAGCCTATCAAAATGATCTAAATGTTGAACAAACTTTTGGAAAGATGAATGTTTTTTTCTATATTTGTTCATGTAACTTTATCGATAGAAAATTTGTCGGTAAAATATTTTGTCGGCAAAATATTTGGTTACCAAGCGAGTTGTTCGTCACAAATCTTCTACCAATAAGGTAATTTTCTTTAACTGGTAAATTCTGGTTAAATTTCTACAATCATATTCATATGGAGTTACCATGTTGTCTTGTTTGTGATACTAACAAATTCCTCCTATTTTTATCTACTTTTAGAGGATTAAAAAAAATTACTAAATAAAAATTCCATAACAATAAACAATACCAAATAAACAGTGAAAATATCAGTATGTCATCCTATGTTAAAGCACCCAGTCGTTTGGAAGGGTCTAAGGATGAAGTCGGTGGTCTGGTATCAATGAAAAAGAAGAAAGACAATGACAGTGGAACGAAAGATAGTGACGGATTCGCCAGACCTCCAAAACTATCAAGTGTTCTTGGTCTACAAGAGCTAGCCCGGAAACGTAAACAAGAAAAAGAAGAAAAAGAGAGAAAACAGAAGAAAAAGAAAAAGAAGAGACGCGATTCATCTTCTTCTTCTTCAAGCTCATCTGGTGAAGATTCAGATGACGGGGAAAGCGGGCGGAAATCTTCCAAACATTATAGGTCGTACCGCCCTGAAACGCCTTCGAATCCTGGTGGTGTTAGTCATAGCGCCCGAGAGAAAATCAAACAAAGAGGAGAAAGAGATAAAGACAAAGGTTTAACGCTTTTTGCATATCGATTTCAGTTAGAAATCGTTATTTTTGTGTAGTTTTTCTTCTTCTTCTTTACTTATTTACTCGCATCTCTTAATTGTTTTGTAAGAACCACATAATTACATATTAAATTGTGAACACGGTCTTAATAACTGTAATGAAACCGCCAAACTAAAGCAGCCTCAATGTGAAATCTTGAAACCTAACTTTTTATCCATAATCTTTTAATCTTACATGTATTCATGCTCAAAATGGAATTACGATTCACATCATTGTTACATACATACGCTGAGTTGAACTTGACCGTCCAACTTTTCTCTTTGAATCTGGGGACCACATCAAAAGTTGCGAGGCAGGCTCTTCTCGGCGTATGACATGTCTAGCCAGTGCAACGCGACGTCTTCACACTATAGACCGATTCCAAAAAATCCAGTTAGGGACTATCTTCAAGCAAACCTCAAGCAAGCTGCTTGTTCCTGACTGACAAAAATTTCACGAAAAACAAAAAAGCTATGCCCAGTCTAAACGGGAAATATTTGAAGATTTTGAGCTATCAGGCTGTTACTAAATCATCCTGTACATATTCTTTCTACCATTCCTTAAAAAAAATAGCTGATCTTAGGTGAAAATGACGTCGCGCGGAATCAGAGTCGAGATTGGTGGAAGTTTCTCGTACATGCTTTTGTTTGATACCTGTGTTATTGAAGGGACGTTATGAACGACTCCCAGCATTTGAGTGTACTTACCGTGAAGTGATCACTGTAAGGACCTTGATATCGATAAAACATGATAATCACCCTAAAATTGATGTCGCTCCAATGCGAAAAATCTAATTTCCAATTTGCAATATCATTCTTAGGTATTTATGCTGAAAGTCGATCTTCCAAGAAACATGACTCGCATCACCACAAGGACCGCCATTATGAAAAATCTTCTCGTTCATCACGTGATGACGAACGCAGTGAGCGCAGAAAAGAGAGGCGTGGTGAGGATTCTTCTAGGAGGTACGCTGATTGGGAAGACACGCCAAGTTCTCGACATACACACGATGGAAGTCGAACAACACCTCGTGTTAGATATAGTGGTAAGTGAATATTTTTTTGCCTGAGCACCCAAGATTTGCTTCACGGCGGTTGGACAAGGGATGCTGTTTTGTAGATACTCTTCCTAACTTTGGTACCTTTTTCTTGTATATCGCTGTTGTTGATACTTCAGTACACCTCTATAAATTTTAAAGCTAACGAGTATAACTTCGTCAAGCTATTTGAAAGTTCATTACATAGGTCTATTTGGCTAATTTTGTTTTCATCTATCCTTTTCCCAAGCAAATATTTACTCCATGGTTAGATCTGGTATGTCTATGGCCAGATTCATCAAAGTATGATTAAAAAATTCTACTCTCAGCTTCTATCTATATTATGTGCTTCTTGTTTATAGAAATAAACACTCCCTCACGAACCACCTGGGACGATGACGATGACACCAAACATGGAGGCTCTAAATCAAGTTGGGATGTACCTACCCCTGGTCGTGACTCGTACAGGCCGAGATCAGAACGATCAGAACGACATCATAGATCCAGTGAACGTTCAGAAAGACGAAATGATAGGTTTGCTTTTCAAAGATTCTGATTTTGATTTGAAACGTCGTAATGATAATCATTGAGTAGTCTTTACGTATTACAAGCTCTCTTTCAGAGTCATCAAATAAACTGGTGATAGGCTCGAGAAATCGAGGTCTTAAGGTCTGACATGCCTAAACCCATTTGCACTGTCAACCGGAAAAAAACTAAAGTAACGAATGAAAGATACACAGGGCCAATCTATTCTTCGTTAATTTTTAGTGCTTATGGTTACGGCCATGGTAAATCACGGCGCCCCGATGATACGCCTCGCTTCACACCCACGCACAAATACAACTCTTGGGAAGGGAAGGGCGGAAGGTCACGTGGTCACGAATCGACAAGATCAAGAAGAAGTCCAGGTAAGAAAGAATTATGTAATAGTTTTTTTTTGTAATTAGGGATATAGAGGTCTTTCAGTGTTAGTGAATACTAAGTGCAAATTGTCTGTTTTGTCTTTTCTTCGAAGTTTGAATTTATGATTTTAGATCTAGGCTATCGCTAGTTTTATATTATTACTTTTTGTATTTAGAATGTATCCTTCCATGCCTTGCCAGGCGTGTAACTTTGTTCCCCTGTCTGTGAAAAAATTGTCCTAATTTGAATATTTCTGCCATTTTCAATTCCATCTAACCTTTCTTTTCTAGATAATAGTCCCGAGGGAAAGGAGAACGAAGCAGACCGCTCGCGTTGGGAAGAAGAACAAAAGAATTTGGATCGAGCATGGTATGATCTGGACGCAGGTTATGATGAATACACCAATCCTTTTGCGCAGGTGTCTGAAGACTATGTAAAAAAGAAAGAGGAATCGCTCAAACTCCAGAAACAGAAACGTAAATCTGCACGTGCTAGACAAGCACAAAAGGTAGGGTATCGGTTTTATAATTTTGGCTTGATTTTGATAATCTCCCAAATGTGACAGATCCTTGCATTGCTGAAAACCATTTAGGAGGGTCAAGCTTTCCCTGATAACACTGTTACTGTTTATTGTCAAAGTTTCAATATTTTGACACGGAAATAATTTTGCTATTTTAATTTGATGAAAACTAAACAGAAGAAAAGGGAAAGCTCGTAAAACGTCTTGACTCTTGAATGGTCATTAGATACTAGGCTTACCGTTAGAGAGTGTGACCTTAACTATAAATTTCTGTTTCTCCAGGACAACGATGCTTGGGAGAACAATCGACTTTTGACCAGTGGTGTGGTCACACGTACTGAAGTTGATGACGATTTTGATGAATCAGACGAAGCAAAAGTCTATCTACTCGTACATAACATTATTCCGCCCTTCTTAGATGGAAGGATTATGTTCACAAAACAGCCTGAGCCTGTCATCCCAATCAAGGTACGCCATTCGTTAGTTATTTACTTTATTTCTGAGTTTTCTGTACTGCTAAATGTCCTGTTCAACGTTTTTATGCAAGTCTGGTGTGGTTTGGAAATGTTTGTGAAACTCCGCACACTTTTCAATTTGGGATACGATTATTAGGAAATTGAGGAGTAATTCAATCTATTAATCTATGAATTTTACTTCTCTTCGGGGACACAAATATGGTGACCCTGGTATAAACTTGGTGTGAAGAATTGCTTTATCATGTTGCTAACTAGTTGACCACTTGAATCCAAACAAATGTTTTGGTTACAGCATAGATTATATCGATTGAAACTTTAATAGCATTGAACAATCGATATAATTCCAAAACTTTTTAGATTCACCAGAATATTTTCTTTTTGATGAAATCCATAACATCAAATGAACGTTTCTCGTCGTATAAATGTGCTCAATTATACTCGACGTCACCCGCGTTTTTTCTACGTCTATTCCACTTTGCGACTTTTTCGAATGTTTTGCGCCCGGGTTTTCGGGCTCTAAACATTCAAGTTTTTGACAGCCCTTTAGATTTCGAAGCTCTTACAGTAGCAAAAAAAAATCGAATTTGCGTCAAAGCATTTGAAAGGCTTTAATTTTTCGAAAAGTGTCAAATTGAAACTCACTAAGAAACGAGATAAAAAATCCCAGTTTTTAGTGAGGTGCTCGCGGTTCACCTAAAAGAAGAGCTAAAATAAACTAAATAGATTAAGTATCCCCAGTTTGGATAGTGCCTTCTTCTTCTAAAACCTATGTTAAAAGCGTAGTTGTTCGATCAATTGTTTAACCAAATTTATAGCGATGGTCGATGCATGTATTAGGATTTTGTTTAGAATATTTCCTCTCTTGGTAATTAATCACTTCGAAGATCAGAAGCCATTTACATCAAATATATACAGCGAACGTAAACTTTGTAGCAGATAGCTTCTTTTCATGAAGTTTGCGTTGTAATAACGTTAGTAAAAAAGAGCTAAAAAGAGCGGAAATCGATAAAAGTCTTCAATTCGCATCCAGGTTCCTCTTTCAAAGTAAATTTCCTGCATTCTGGATACTTTTCGTCAAAATCTTTGGTTGAACCTTTCACTCCAAAGAAGAGAGATGACCTACCGAGAATGCATTAAAGTATTCCGGGGTTTAGATAGCGCTTTTTCATAAAGTGTAATAATAATGATGTTCTATCGATTCACTCGATCAATTTTATTGTATAGATTTTGCAGCATGAATGGTCTATGGACTATTTAATCATTTTAAAATTTTGAATAATGCCGGAGGTTGCAGTACAGAATTTGTTTAACTCTTAATAATTTACCACTTCGGAGAATTCAACTAATATCTGCTTTTTCCGAGATTGTTTGAAATAGCTAGAATTCCTTCTTTTGGTAATTCATCACATAAATAACGAATGTTGAAAGTGAGAAATGATTCAATTTTGAGCAGATGCCTAGATTTTAGCGTTCCTTCATCTTCTTATGCCTTGATAACGCAATACCTAAAAAAAGACCTCGAGTCATCATATGTTATGTGATTTTGGGGGCGTCACTTTCAGTTGGAAAGTCTTTGCCCATTATGGATTTAGGTTAAATGACGAAGTTCTGTCTCCAGCCTACTGAACGACGTGTGAAAAGAGATTATTAAAAAGACTATGAGGGAAAGAGGTTATAAATACTGCGTATGTTATTTATCTTAATGATAAATGAAGAAGAGAGACAACAACCAGCTAAGACCATTATAACATTAGAGGAAGAGGTTTGTACTTGGAGTTTTATAAAAAAAAAAAAAAAAAAAAAAAAAAAAATTATAAACAAAAAAGGATTATTTTTTTTTAATTAAGAAAGAACAGAAGAGGATAAAAGAGTATTTCTTATATTATACGATGAGTTATATTTATATTATAAGTAAGAGTTAAAATAAATGATTTGAGGTGAGGTATAATGTGAGTTTTTGATAAGAAATATGATGTGAGCGAACAAAAGCAGGAAAAATAAGTGATTTTTATAAGTTAAATAATGATTGTGGAAAGTAAAAAGACCTCGAGTCAGCTAAATACAATAAAAGTCTTCGACTGAATTCAGGCTTCTTGTACTGCGTTTTCCGTTCGGAAATGGTTTGGAATAGCCAGAATTTCTTCACTTGGTATAAATTCATCACTCAAAGTAGTCATCAAGACAACAAATGTTGAAAGTGAGAAATTATTTAAATTTGAACAGATGCTTGAATTTTAACGTGCTTTCATCTTCTTATACCTTAATAACGTAGTACCTAAAAGAACAGCTTAATAAATCAGCTAAATACAGTAAAAGTCTTCAACTGAATATTCAGGCTCTTCTTTTAATGTAAATGGCCTTGCAGTTTGAAATCTTGTACTTGTCAAATTCTTTGGTTTCAAGCATTTCATCCGAAGAAGACACTTTATATGCCTTAATACATTGAAATAATCGTAGTCTACATAATATACAGCTCCAGGCTTTTAGGCCTTATGAGTTTTATGCTCGAAACGAAGGATGATATGACGTAGCCTACGTTTTCCGAAATTGTTTTGAGTCGCTAGAATTCTTTCTCTTGGTATATATTCATTGCATCGGAGAAGTCAATTACAACAAAGGGAATACAGTGAACGTATTTGACTTTGCAGCAAATGACTTCTTTCCAAGGAATGTAAATTTTAACTTGCTAGCAAGTAAACTCTTTGTATTCCTTAATAAAATAGCAACTAAATAAAAGAAGACCTGAAGCAATACAGCAATACTAATAAATGTATATGGTTCACATGCAGGGCCTTTTTTTATTTAATGTAAATCTCCCACGTCTCGGGTGCATGTAGTTGTCAAGGTATTTGGTTAAACATTTCACTCCAAAGAAGACAGTGAACCTTCCCGTATATACATTTAGGGAATTCGAAGTTTCGATGATGCCTTTTTTGAATGAAATCCTTTGGGAGTTGAATTGTTTGGTATAGCAAATTCTTCACTTTGTATAAATTCGTCACTTAAAGTAGTCATCAAGACAACAAATGTTGAAAGTGAGAAATGATTTGATTTTGAACAGATGCTTAAATTTTAATGTGCTTTTAAGTTATGTTTTAATACCATAGTACCTAAAAGAAGATCTTGAGTCAGCTAAATACAATAAAAGTCTTTGACTGAATTCAGGCTCTTCTTCTTGTACTGCGTTTTCCGTTCGGAAATTGTTTGGAATAGCGCCAGAATTTCTTCACTTGGTATAAATTCATCACTCAAAGTAGTCATCAAGACAACAAATGTTGAAAGTGAGAAATTATTTAAATTTGAACAGATGCTTGAATTTTAACGTGCTTTCATCTTCTTATACCTTAATAACGTAGTACCTAAAAGAGCAGCTTAATAAATCAGCTAAATACAGTAAAAGTCTTCAACTGAATATTCAGGCTCTTCTTTTAATGTAAATGTCCTTGCAGTTTGAAATCTTGTACTTGTCAAATTCTTTGGTTTCAAGCATTTCATCCGAAGAAGACACTTTATATGCCTTAATACATTGAAATTACATAATATACAGCTCCAGGCTTTTAGGCCTTATGAGTTTTATGCTCGAAACGAAGGATGATATGACGTAGCCTACGTTTTCCGAAATTGTTTTGAGTCGCTAGAATTCTTTCTCTTGGTATATATTCATTGTATATTCATTGCATCGGAGAAGTCAATTACAACAAAGGGAATACAGTGAACGTATTTGACTTTGCAGCAAATGACTTCTTTCCAAGTAATGTAAATTTTAACGTGCTAGCAAGTAAACTCTTTGTATTCCTTAATAAAATAGCAACTAAATAAAAGAAGCCCTGAAGCAATACAGCAATACTAATAAATGTATATGGTTCACATGCAGGGCCTTTTTTTATTTAATGTAAATCTCCCACGTCTCGGGTGCATGTAGTTGTCAAGGTATTTGGTTAAACATTTCACTCCAAAGAAGACAGTGAACCTTCCCGTATATACATTTAGGGAATTCGAAGTTTCAATGATGCCTTTTTTGAATGAAATCCTTTGGGAGTTAAATTGTTTGGTATAGCAATTTCTTCACTTTGTATAAATTCGTCACTTAAAGTAGTCATCAAGACAACAAATGTTGAAAGTGAGAAATGATTTAATTTTGAACAGATGCTTAAATTTTAATGTGCTTTTAAGTTATGTTTTAATACCATAGTACCTAAAAGAAGATCTTGAGTCAGCTAAATACAATAAAAGTCTTTGACTGAATTCAGGCTCTTCTTCTTGTACTGCGTTTTCCGTTCGGAAATGGTTTGGATTAGCCAAAATTTCTTCACTTTGTTTAAATTCATCACTTGAAGTAGTCATCAAGTCAACAAATGTTTAAAATGAGAAATTATTTAAATTTGAACAGATGCTTGAATTTTAATGTTCTTTCATCTTCTTATGCCTTAATAACGTAGTACCTAAAAGAACAGCTTAATAAATCAGCTAAATACAGTAAAAGTCTTCAACTGAATATTCAGGCTCTTCTTCAAATGTAAATGCCCTTGCAATTCGAAATCTTGTACTTGTCAAATTCTTTGATTTCAAGCATTTCATCCGAAGAAGACACTTTATATGCCTTAATACATTGAAATAATCGTAGTCTACATAATATACAGCTCCAGGCTTTTAGGCCTTATGAGTTTTATGCTCGAAACGAAGAATGATATAATGTAGCCTACGTTTTCCGAAATTGTTTTGAGTCACTAGAATTCTTTCTCTTGGTATATTCATTGCATCGGAGAAGTCAATTACAACAAAGGGAATACAGTGAACGTATTTGACTTTGCAGCAAATGACTTCTTTCCAAGTAATGTAAATTTTAACGTGCTAGCAAGTAAACTCTTTGTATTCCTTAATAAAATAGCAACTAAATAAAAGAAGACCTAAAGCAAGCGAGCCAGAATAGAATAAATGTATATGGTTCACATGCAGGGCCTTTTTTCATTTAATGTAAATCTCCCACGTCTTGGGTGCATGTAGCTGTCAAGGTATTTGGTTAAACATTTCACTCCAAAAAGACAGTGAACCTTCCTGTATATACATTTAGGGAATTCGAAGTTTCAATGATGCCTTTTTTGAATGAAATCCTTTGGGAGTTAAATTGTTTTGGAAACTTGCAATGAACCGTTTGGTTGTATAATATTCAAGACTTTCCAAATACCTTGATTAAAGCATTTCGTTTGAAAGAAGCCAAAAACCTACCTCGAATACACACAATAGTATTTTCAGTTAGATTTTGCTTTTTTTCAAACGAAGTCTCACGAAAATCACGACAAAATGAAACAATATAAAATTCAAGTACACTAGAAAGTAATATAAAGAAGGGTCGAACCCTCGAACAGGTTAGAGCTCCCTGTGAGGAAACACGATATATTTCGGATTTGTAAAAGATCTGGAGTGGAGTTTCACGAGGAGTCTTCATTCCACTTATACCTGCAATAACAATTATCTGAATTACAGATCTTTCAAATGACGTAAACTTCCGTACAAAAGTCTTCATTTGTCATGAATGAACAAAGTGACGAATTCGTTCGGAAGTACCATCACTTTTATTTGATCGAAGTTTCAATTTGAAATGATCGTGGAATATTCACTGCTTTCTTTAGACAGAGCTTTCAAATGACGTCACTTTCGTACAAAATTCTTCATTAGTTATACATGAACAGGATGACGAACTCGTGCGGAAGTACCATCACTTTTATTTGATCGAAGTTTCAATTTGAAATGATCGTGGAATATTCACTGCTTTCTTGAGACAGATCTTTCAAATGAAGTTACTTTCGTACAAAATTCTTCATTTGTTATGAATGAACAGAATGACGAACTCGTTCGGAAGTACGATCACTTTTATTTGATCGAAGTTTCCATTTATAAATTCATTGCGTGAAAGAAGATCCCAAAAGAATAAAAGCATTAGCAGAGACTCTTTTGGTTTCTTCTCGCAAGTAAGAGCTCGTTTGAAATATTTTTTCGCAAAACCACAAAACCGACCCTCGCAAAGTTATTGCATGAAAGAAGAGGACGACAAGTATTACAACAATACTTTGAAAGTATTGAAGAACAAAACGACCTCTTCTTTACAAGAAAAACTCCAGTGGAAAAACAACGGTGGTAAAGCGCTACATAAATGAAGAGAGCAAAAAAAAGCCCTCAAATAAATAAAAGATATTTGAGTTCAAATGCTCTCATCTTGCATGTAAAATCTCACTCCGATGTCTTTCAAAATTTCTTTTCAGATCTTAAGTTGTCATAAATTCATTACATGAAAGAAGAAGTCGAGTGCAGTTCCAATTGTACTTTGAAAGTTTTGAAGAACCAAACGACCTCTTCTTTACAAGAAATACCTCCGTGGAAAAACAACGGTAAAGCGCTACATAAATGAAGAGAGCAAAAAAAAGCCCTCAAATAAATAAAAGATATTTGAGTTCAAATGCTCTCATCTTGCATGTAAAATCTCACTCCGATGTCTTTTTTGTCTTTAAAATTTTCTTTGCAGATCTTAAGTTGTCATTGAAGAACCAAACGACCTCTTCTTTACACGAAATACCTCTGTGGAAAAACAATGGTGGTAAAGCGCTACATAAAATGAAGAGAGCAAAAAAAAGCCCTCAAATAAATAAAAGATATTTGAGTTCAAATGCTCTCATCTTACATGTAAAATCTCACTCCGATGTCTTTTTTGTCTTTCTAAATTTCTTTTCAGATCTTAAGTTGTCATTGAAGAACCAAACGACCTCTTCTTTACACGAAATACCTCTGTGGAAAAACAATGGTGGTAAAGCGCTACATAAATGAAGAGAGCAAAAAAAAGCCCTCAAATAAATAAAAGATATTTGAGTTCAAATGCTCTCTTCTTGCATGTAAAATCTCACTCCGATGTCTTTCAAAATTTCTTTTCAGATCTTAAGTTGTCATAAATTCATTGCATGAAAGAAGAAGTCGAGTGCAGTTCCAATTGTACTTGGAAAGTATTGAAGAACCAAACGACCTCTTCTTTACACGAAATACCTCTGTGGAAAAACAACGGTGGTAAAGCGCTACATAAATGAAGAGAGCAAAAAAAAGCCCTCAAATAAATAAAAGATATTTGAGTTCAAATGCTCTCTTCTTGCATGTAAAATCTCACTCCGATGTCTTTCAAAATTTCTTTTCAGATCTTAAGTTGTCATAAATTCATTGCATGAAAGAAGAAGTCGAGTGCAGTTCCAATTGTACTTGGAAAGTATTGAGAACCAAACGACTCTTCTTTACACGAAATACCTCTGTGGAAAAATAACGGTGGTAAAGCGCTACATTAATGAAGAGAGCAAAAAAAAGCCCTCAAATAAATAAAAGATATTTGAGTTCAAATGCTCTCATCTTACATGTAAGATCTCACTCCGATGTCTTTTTTGTCTTTCTAAATTTCTTTTCAGATCTTAAGTTGTCATAAATTCATTGCATGAAAGAAGAAGTCGAGTGCAGTTCCAATTGTACTTGGAAAGTATTGAAGAACCAAACGACCTCTTCTTTACACGAAATACCTCTGTGGAAAAATAACGGTGGTAAAGCGCTACATAAATGAAGAGAGCAAAAAAAAAGCCCTCAAATAAATAAAAGATATTTGAGTTCAAATGCTCTCATCTTACATGTAAAATCTCACTCCGATGTCTTTTTTGTCTTTCTAAATTTTCTTTGCAGATCTTAAGTTGTCATAAATTCATTGCATGAAAGAAGAAGTCGAGTGCAGTTCCAATTGTACTTTGAAAGTATTGAAGAACCAAACGACCTCTTCTTTACAAGAAATACCTCCGTGGAAAAACAACGGTGGTAAAGCGCTACATAAATGAAGAGAGCAAAAAAAAGCCCTCAAATAAATAAAAGATATTAGAGTTCAAATGCTTTCTTCTTGCATGTAAAATCTCACTCCGATGTCTTTCAAAATTTCTTTTCAGATCTTAAGTTGTCATAAATTCATTGCATGAAAGAAGAAGTCGAGTGCAGTTCCAATTCTACTTTGAAAGTATTGAAGAATCGAAACGACCTCTTCTATACACCAAATACCTCCGTGGAAAAATAACGATGGTAATACGTTTCATGAAAGAAGAGAGCAAAAAAAAGCCCTCAAATAAATAAAAGATATTAGAGTTCAAATGCTCTCATCTTACATGTAAAATCTCACTCCGATGTCTTTCAAAATTTCTTTTCAGATCTTAAGTTTTCATAAATTCATTGCATGAAAGAAGAAGTCGAGTCAGTTCCAATTGTACTTTGAAAGTATTGAAGAACCAAACGACCTCTTCTTTACACGAAATACCTCTGTGGAAAAACAACGGTGGTAAAGCGCTACATAAATGAAGAGAGCAAAAAAAAGCCCTCAAATAAATAAAAGATATTTGACTTCAAATGCTCTCATCTTACATGTAAAATCTCTCTCCGATGTCTTTTTTGTCTTTCTAATTTTCTTTGCAGATCTTAAGTTGTCATAAATTCATTGCATGAAAGAAGAAGTCGAGTGCAGTTCCAATTGTACTTTGAAAGTATTGAAGAACCAAACGACCTCTTCTTTACAAGAAATACCTCCGTGGAAAAACAACGGTGGTAAAGCGCTATATAAATGAAGAGAGCAAAAAAAAGCCCTCAAATAAATAAAGGATATTTGAGTTCAAATGCTCTCATCTTGCATGTAAAATCTCACTCCGATGTCTTTTTTGTCTTTCTAAATTTTCTTTGCAGATCTTAAGTTGTCATAAATTCATTGCATGAAAGAAGAAGTCGAGTGCAGTTCCAATTGTACTTTGAAAGTATTGAAGAACCAAACGACCTCTTCTTTACAAGAAATACCTCCGTGGAAAAACAACGGTGGTAAAGCGCTACATAAATGAAGAGAGCAAAAAAAAGCCCTCAAATAAATAAAAGATATTAGAGTTCAAATGCTCTCTTCTTGCATGTAAAATCTCACTCCGATGTCTTTCAAAATTTCTTTTCAGATCTTAAGTTGTCATAAATTCATTGCATGAAAGAAGAAGTCGAGTGCAGTTCCAATTCTACTTTGAAAGTATTGAAGAATCGAAACGACCTCTTCTATACACCAAATACCTCCGTGGAAAAATAACGATGGTAATACGTTTCATGAAAGAAGAGAGCAAAAAAAAGCCCTCAAATAAATAAAAGATATTAGAGTTCAAATGCTCTCATCTTACATGTAAAATCTCACTCCGATGTCTTTCAAAATTTCTTTTCAGATCTTAAGTTGTCATAAATTCATTGCATGAAAGAAGAAGTCGAGTGCAGTTCCAATTCTACTTTGAAAGTATTGAAGAATCGAAACGACCTCTTCTATACACCAAAATACCTCCGTGGGAAAACTAACGATGGTAATACGTTCATGAAAGAAGAGAGCAAAAAAAAGCCTCAATAAATAAAAGATATTAGAGTTCAAATGCTCTATCTTACATGTAAAATCTCACTCCGATGTCTTCAAAAATTTCTTTTCAGATCTTAAGTTTTCATAAATTCATTGCAGGAAAGAAGAAGTCGAGTGCAGTTCCAATTTACTTTGAAGTATGAAGAATCAAAACGACCTCTTCTTTACACGAAATACCTCTGTGGAAAAAACCACGGTTGGTAAAGCGCTACATAAATGAAGAGAGCAAAAAAAAGCCCTCAAATAAATAAAAGATATTTGAGTTCAAATGCTCTCATCTTATATGTAAAATCTCACTCCGATGTCTTTTTTGTCTTTCTAAATTTCTTTTCAGATCTTAAGTTGTCATAAATTCATTGCATGAAAGAAGAAGTCGAGTCAGTTCCAATTGTACTTTGAAAGTATTGAAGAACCAAACGACCTCTTCTTTACACGAAATACCTCTGTGGAAAAACAACGGTGGTAAAGCGCTACATAAATGAAGAGAGCAAAAAAAAGCCCTCAAATAAATAAAAGATATTTGACTTCAAATGCTCTCATCTTACATGTAAAATCTCTCTCCGATGTCTTTTTTGTCTTTCTAATTTTCTTTGCAGATCTTAAGTTGTCATAAATTCATTGCATGAAAGAAGAAGTCGAGTGCAGTTCCAATTGTACTTTGAAAGTATTGAAGAACCAAACGACCTCTTCTTTACAAGAAAAACCCCTGTGGAAAAACAACGGTGGTAAAGCGTTTCATGAAAGAAGAGAGCAAAAAAAAAGCCCTCAAATGAATAAAAAATATTTAGAGTTTCCATGCTCCCTTCCTATGCATGGAAAGTTTCATTGCGTGGCGAGTAAAGACTCGTGCCATATGCCACTTACAAATACAAATACATAGACAGACAGATTGTTAGATCATTCTGATGTCTTTTTGTCATTCAAAGTTTTTTTGCAGATATAAAGTTTTACTCTAGACATCACTTTAAATATAAGGCATTCATCACATCTAGAAGGAATGAGACTTTTCTCCCAGAATACATCTTAAAAGTATCCGAGTCCAGTTTCATCCTTTCTTGGCTTGTAAAAAGGTTTGCTTTCTTTTTTCCCTTTCAAGTTAGTTATCCTCGCGACTCTCTACATTGACCGTAAATAAATTGGCTAAGATGAGATTTATAAGATTCTCTAAAATTCTCAGAGTATGTATAATAGTATTCATCAAGACTTCAGATCAAGAAAGACGCCTCAGTCTTCAGAAATACCTTTGAAAGTATTCATGATATGCAACACTGGAGAGTCTTCTGAGAATTTTCAAAAAGTTCAACCCAATATGTCAATACATTTTATTAAAAGTGACGTATTGGGGTTGAACTTCTTAAAAATTCTTGGAAGACTCTCCAGTGGTGCATATCATGAATTCTGACCATTAACATCGTCTTCTTTGGCATGAAATGAGTCAGAAATACTGTATTTGAGCGGTGATCGTTTGAAAATCCTTAAAAAGATCTAATGATATACACTTTTTTTTTTTTAAATAAAATATCCTGGAATGAGACATACGATTTGAATGATTTGTACGGTCATCAGTACCGATTTATTCAGTCGAACATTCAAAATTTTTGAAGCCTTTGGATGTTGTTAACATTTTGACCCAAAAAAATTTTATATTGATTGTAAATAAAATGTTATCAAACACAAGACGAACCAAGTAAAGACATTCCAGTTCAATAAAAAGAACTCAAGAAATCCAATACTTGCTTCTCCTAGTGTTGTCGATGTTTAAAATGAATCAAGGTTTTTTTACATGAGTAAAAGGAGCAAGATGACTTGTTTTCTCGCCCCTTTCGTCTTATCCTATCCACAAAATTATCTTTACACGAATTGAGAGAATATTTCAAAGCTATAAATACATGAAAGTATCCGTCTCTACAAACTCTCTCATTGCATGTAAACATCCATTCCGATTTCCTCTCTTTACTACTCAAAAAAATTTTCTCTATATACATTAAAGTATCAGAGATTATTTTGATCTCTTCTTGGATGTGAAAATTGATTCAAAATATTTTCTCAATGCTACGCCCAATGTATTGATATTGCACATAAGTATTGATTGTGTGAGTATACAGTGTATTAAATACTTACAACCCCAATAAGTTTTTATACTGATTGTAAATAAAATGTTATCAAACACAAGACGAAGCAATAAAAGGCATCCCAGTTCAATATAAAGAATTCAAGAAATTCAATAATTGCTTCTCCCAATGCTTGCAGAAACCCAATTCGATGTTATGTTTAAAGGAATAAATCAAGGTTTTTAACATGAGTAAAAGGAGCAAGTTGACTTGTCTTCTCGTCTTTTTCGTCTTATCCTATCCACAAAATTATCTTTACACGAATTGAGAGAATATTTCAAAGCTATAAATACATGAAAGTATCCGTCTCTACAAACTCTCTCATTGCATGTAAACATCCATTCCGATTTCCTCCTCTCTTTACTGCTGCAAGCCAAGTGTTCAAAAATCCATCACATGAATTGAGAGAACACAATCCCCTCAAAATACATTAAAGTATCAGAGACTCTTTTGATCTCTTCTTGCATGTGAAAATTGATTCAAAATATTTTCTCAATGCTACGCCAAATGTATTAGTATTGATACACGGGTTTACAGTGCATGAAAGAAAGAGTAGACATTCATACAACCATTACTTTGAAAGTATCGAAGAATCAAGGACCTCTACTATTCACGAAATAGTTTGGAATAGTCACTCTAGATGCCATTTCTTGCTTTTGTCAAACCCCTAACACCGAAGTATATAGCAATGATATGCAATGTCTACAAACTATCATTCTGTTAAGTGTAAACAACTTATTTTGTTGACCCTTCAATGACAAAAAAGGCTCCTTAAATGCGACATGACGACTGAAAAAATCGGTACTGATGACCGTACAAATCATTCAAATCGTATGTCTCATTCCAGGATATTTTGTCAAAATATAGATGATAAACTTACCAAAGTGAATAGTCATGCCAGTGAGAGCTGCGGAGCGTGAGATGGGATTCTTCCTTCAGTAGCATCTTCAGTCCCCCTCTGTTAAAAGTAAAGCTTTTTAAAATAATTTTTAAGGTTGTGTTGTATTTTCATTTTACTTCTTACAAAAAATATTTGACGTCAAATATTATATTCCATGATTACGTGTTTTACACCAAATGATTGATTTGTTATCGTCGTGGTTACGTTATTTTAGGTTTTATTCGAGCCCTAGTTGCCTTACACTAAACAAAAATTATACTCTACAAGAAAAGAAATATAGTGGGTTTCATTCTGTCCCTTGTTCGGCAAATCTGGCAGTTCTTTCAACGATTTCCATCTTTCCGTCAAAATAAGAAACAAAATCCCTTCAGTGGAAAATCTTTTATTCCATTTTATTTTGTTCTTATTTTGAAATTCTGGCCAATTCATGTCAAAAGTAGACCATACATAAAATTTGCTAAAAGTCGATCCCTATAGGCTGTTAACCGTGTAACTTATTCCAGAAAACAGTTTCACTTACCTACGGCTGGAATCATAGTGTTTAGATAAATCTTTTCCCCTCATCTTTGTGTTCGCAAACATTTTTGTCAAAATTATGCTGAACTCCATTGCATCGAATTCATTCCAGCTGGTATGGTGGTTAATAAAAAAATTCCATCCAGGGGGTGGACGAACCTTTTCAAGTCAAAATAAATTTTCTGGAAAATGGCAAAATTTGGAAAATTTATTTTCATGTCTTAAAGTGAGGGTGGACGAACTAATATCAGTTGTTTACCCCCTGGAAGTCTAAGAATAGCTTTTTACCCCCTGGAAAAATGACAAAACACTTCTTTAGACCTCCTGGAAATTCTTCTCGGATTACCCCCTGGAAAAGTTCGTCCACCTCCCTGTATGGTTATAAAATAGAATGGCCCAATTCAGGTTTTATTCGCCAAGTTACATTGCCTGAATGCTACTTTCAGTGTTTATTTTAAAGATCATTGCATCACAGAACAAATCTAACCAATACAACTTGAAAGTATTGTGGTCAGAATCATCATCCTCTGTGATGAAATTGAAGGTTATTTGATCCTTGCATGTTCAGAGATATCATTTCTCAATGCCACGGTGAAGTCGTGCCTTCAAACGATTTTCTGTGATGACATTAAAGGTCTTATTTGATCCAAGATATCGTTCTGTCAAAATCAATCTTAAATTAATTACATCGAAGAAGTCGATAGCACCGACTATACATTTGAAAGTATCGTATCACCCAATGATCTTCTTTGATATGAATGAGAATCTGAGAGTTCAAGTCGCCGATGCTGTTGCTACTTTCAGTGTTTACTTTAAAGATCATTGCATCACAGAAGATGTTGAACAAACCAACCTGTACAATATGAAAGTATTGTGGTAAGATTCAACATCCTCTGTGATGAAATGAAAGGTCTTAAGTATTTAATCCTTGCGCAAAAAGAGATGTTTTTTCTCAATGCCACGATGAGATCCATTGCACGTCAAAGAATTCATCAGCTGACACATATACAGTTGGAAGAATCCTACCTTCAAACGATCTTCTTGGTATGCATTGTAAATTCTGAGTTGATTCAGGTGAAGGTCTTTGCGAACATCAGCACTCCACCGAAGGCATTTGAATACCGAACAAAAATTTTGAAAGTATTCTAGGTTGAGCCCATGCCCTTCGTGATTTAAACGTATCGCGACCCTTAATGATGTCTCCTTTGATGCATGGAGTTATCGCTAAAATTGAATTTCTTTAATGCTGTTTTAAGTGTTTATTCTACACATATCACATCGCTGAAGATAAGAGCAAACCTAAGCAATACAATTTGAAGTATTGTTGTGGCAGTCACAATATCTTAAGTGATGACATTAAAAATCTTCTTTGATGCGGGAGAATGTCCAAGATATCATTCTGTCAAATTTGATCTTAAATGTATTAAATCAGAGAAGTCGCTAGCACCGACTATACATTTGAAAGTGTCTTATCACCCAATGATCTTCTTTGATATACACGAGAATCTCCGAGTTTAAGTTGCTATTGCTATTTTTAGTGTTTATTCTACACATCATTGCATCACAGAAGATGACGAAAAAACCAACCTGTATACAATATGAAAGTATTATGGTAAGAGTCAACATCCTCTGTGATGAAATTGAAGGTCTTATTTGATTCTTGCGTATTCAGTGATGTCCTTTCCCCCCGGGGGGCACTGGGTTTGCGGACTGACGGTATGTGCGGGCCAAAAATTGGCTTTTAAAATTGCACCCTTACAGTGCAGCAAAAATCAGTGAAAATCATACCCTTAGAGTGCATTCTCCCCCAAATTTTCGATCCCTTTCGTGCAAAAAAATGGTAAAAATTCTAGCATTTTTGGTCAAAATATCTAGATTTTTTAAGAATTTTCTGAAATTTCTACCCTTACAGTGCATTTTAAACATATTGGAAAAGGTACCCTTAGGACCCGGACATACCTGTCGGTCCTTTTGCCCAGCTGCCCCCCCCCCCTGGGCCTTTTTCAACGACGCAGTGAAGTCCATGGCACCATAGAATATACCAGCTGACACATTTACAGTTGAAAGTATCGTACCTTGTGTTGTGAAAAGCTTGTCATCAACCATTACATCGACATATCAAAGAAGACATCACTGACGGCGGATTACATTTGAAAGTATTTTGTCTTCAAATAATGTCTTTTTGAATATGTATGTGTTTAAGTTAAATTTTGAGTTTTTCCTCAATCTATTTGTACACACTCAACGAAGTATTACATCAATTTCTAGAAACTGAACTCTCAAGCGTATTGACTGTAACTTCAAACCTTGATTCGCAAATTATGTTCAAATGGATTTTTTAAGTACCGAATTCTTAGACACCTTCGCTTCGCTGAAGACATGAAAAAAATTGAAGCAATACAATTAGCAGTATTACATTTTAAATCAATTTCATCACCATGTCAAAGAAGGCATCGATGAAACTTATACCATACATTTGAAAGTATTGTAATCTCGAAATTGTCTTCTCGGGCTGTGTGTGGGAATTCTTACTTTCACTTGACTGTTCTGATCTTCCAGCCGTCACATCAAAGAACTTGGAGATATCGTCGGACAATTACACTAAAGAAGACATCAGCTATAGACATTAGAATACATTTGAAAGTATTATGTCTTCAAATGATGTCTTTTTGAATGTCTATGTAAAATTGCGCGAGTTGGAGTGATCAACTGTATCTTTTTAGATTCGCCCTTCCTCTTAAACATCTTTTCTTCGCAGAAGACAAGATCAAAAACAGATCATTACATTGAAAGTATTACAGTCTAAGTCATGTCCTCTGTGAAGAAATTTAAGGGTTAACATTCGTGGTAGATTGCTTCAATTTTTGTTTGATGCCCCATGTGGCCATCTTGATATAACCTTATGATGTTTTCTTTGGATGTTTTGGGGATTTCTGAGTAATAACTATCTACTGCTCTGATCTATATACGTCCCACCAAAGAACTTGATCCTATCATCTGAGAGACATGTATTGCAAGATCACCGAACCATCACATCAAAGAAGACATATTTGGCGACAAAGGAATACATTTGAAAGTCTTTTGTCTTCGAATGTTGTCTTCTTGAGTGTGTATGTAAAGATTCCTGAATTCCAGTTACCCTATGTTACTATATCCATCCTTCTTTTTGAATATATTTTCATCGCAGAAGACAATACTTAAAAGCAAGAGAATACGTTGAAAGTATCACGCGGTCTAAGTGTATGTCCTCTGTGATGAAATTAACTTCTTAAGGTTTTCTTAGATCCTTCGTATGTTCCTTCCATTTTTGTTTCTTTCTCTCGTGCCGGTCTTCAAATTTTGTTTTGTGCTCCCATGGCCATCTTGATAACATCATGATGTTTTCATGGGATGTGTGGGGAATGTCTGAGTAACTCTCAACCGTTCTTTATTTATACACGCCTTCAAAACAGGGGACTCGATCCCACCACTGTTACCACGAGCAACATTTTACAAGATTGCCAAATTGTCACATCAAAGAAGACATTTGTGGCTGACAAAAGAATACATTTGAAAGTCTTTGGTCTTCAAATGATGTTTTCTTGAATGTGTATGTGTATTTTTGTTTTGTTCTTCAAAGTCCTTTACATCAAAGAAGATATTGGAAAGAATCACAATTATACATTTGAAAGTATCGTGACCTCAAATGATATCTTCTCGAATTTGTGGAGCTCGGAGCAATAAAACTACGGAGGAAATGTCTCTTTGAATTTGAATGTAACAATGCACGAGTTGGAGTGACCAATTGTATCTTTCTATATTCACCCTTCCTCTTAAACATCTTTTCTTCGCAGAAGACAAGATCATAAAGAGGTCAATACATTGAAAGTATTACAGTCTAAGTCATTCCTCTGTGAAGAAATTTAAGGGTTAACATCCGTGTTAGGTTCTTTTCATTTTTTTGTGCTCCTATCTATGCCCATCTTGACAACCTCATGATGTCTTCTCAGAAGGATTATGTGAGGGATTTCTGAGTAACTCTCGATCGTTCGAATCTATATCAATGTCCTCTCTGACGATTTCCAGGGTGTCTACGGGACCTTGAAAACCTTGAAAACCTTGAAAACCTTGAAAATGAACCACCCAACCTTGAAAACCTTGAAAACTATCAATTTTCTGGGAAAAGCCTTGAAAACCTTGAAAAATCGTTAAAAACCTTGAAAAGCACTATCCAGACATTCGAAAAGTAAGAATAAGTAAAAACCGCCTGCGGCGCTATAAACCTTTATAACATTTAGAGAATTCCATATTTCCCTGTTTCTGTTGTGATTTTCATGTTTGCATGAGCCCTAAGAAATCGACTGTTCCCCAACTTTCAAATCGCTTCAGGGCGTCTTGGAATAATGGCCGTTCATCAATAAAATTTCGAAGATTCCTTAAAATAACTCTTTTGGAAATTGATTTTTGTAAAAAACAAAATCAAAAACAAGGCGCTTTTTAGCCATTTGAAAGACTCAAAATCAAAATTTTCTCTCGTCGGCGCAAACCATGGTTGCGCCTCCTCGGTCACTGTAAACAATTGGTTTCGCTTCTAATTTTTTATTTCTACAGTTGGAAGACTAGGGAGCTGGAGTATTTCTCTTTGTAGTATTGTTCTCGAGAGGGAGATAGGAATTTAAGGGCTCTGACCATAGTTCAAAAATTGATTTTGGTATTTGAACATGAGTTATATTTCAGGTTCCTTAACACTTTTAACAAAGAATTGCCTTTATAAATTGCTTTTTAATCGAATCCCCTAAGAGTAATTAAGAATTTAATTGCAAAAATGACGTTATGAACTTTAAAAGGATTTTAATAATATGTTGCATCACCCTCTTTTACAAAAAGTGCTTAGTTTCAATGGGTAATTAACTTTTTTGTTTCAAAATTTCTTTACACTGTCCGCAAAGAATTGAACTATTTTGAATTTTGCGGAAAGTTTTTCTAAAAAGATGTGTCAAAAGTTATGACTGTTTTTAAGCAAAATCCAGATGAAAAATTGCTGAAAAACCACTATTTTGAAGATATCGAGACAAAGAAGCATTTACAAAAATTTTACGCAAAAATTTTTATTGTTCGGTAAAAGATACACCATCTACTGCGAAAAAATTTTCAAAATGTTTTTTCTTCGTCGAAACTAAGCTCTTCAAAGTTGAAATACTCTTCCTCGCAAAAGTTTTCATTTTCTTCTTCATCAAATTTTTTCAATGCAATTTTTGAATTTTCAGATTCAGGAATAGTTTGTCTAACAGAAAATGTATAACATGCCATAGTTTTGTTGGTTACATCAGTCAGAAAACACATTTTAAACACAGCAATCATGAAAAATTCACTATGGTCAGAGCCCTTAACTGTGGAAGTAATTCCCCAGGCACCAAAAGCGAATCAATTTTATTTGCTGTCCTCTGAAAAAAAAAAAATTCCTGTAAAGAGCCATGTCAAATGAGTATCAAAAAACCTTGAAAAGTCCCAAAGTTTTAGCCAAAAAACCTTGAAAAACCACTTAAAAATGACCAAAAAAACCTTGAAAACCTTGAAAATCCCGGAAAAAAAATCCGTAGACACCCTGATTTCGGTTTAAGTCAATATCTTCAGTGCAGATAAAGTCAGATTTTTTTTTGATTCTGTGTAGGTTCTTTGGCTTTATTCTCTCAAGTTCCATGCCTCAAAAAAGACATTGGTTGAAATCACAAAAATGCAAGAAGACAAAAATGATAGATGCAAATACATTTGAAAGCATTGCATCTATAAATAATGTCCTCTTGAATCCATTTAAAAATTATTAGTTAGAAAACGTTTGATAAGTTCGCATGACCAAACATATTATTATGTTCATTTTATACACCTTCACTTCAGAAAAAACAATGAAAACCTGCGAATACATTTGATAGTATTGAGATATCACTGTCCTCTCTGACGAAATAAAAGTTTATCATCGACCTAAATCAAAGAGTACGATACTTGCCAAAAAAATGACAAGATGTTCAACGAAAATATCCTCTTGAATCCATGCAATACTTATATGTTCGTCCGTTTATCATTCTAACGCAAATCCGACTAACCATCACATCAAAGAAGACAATTACTTGATCAGATCATGTACATATGAAAGTATTGTACCACCAAATAATGCATCTCGATTTCATAGACAACGTCTGATAAGTTCGAGTGACCTAACATAGGTTTGTTCATTTTATACACCTTCACACCAGAGAAGACAATCACCTGCCCAATATACATTTGATAGTATTGCGGTCTAAGTCAATGTCCTCTCTGATGAGACATAAAGTTATTTTTGACCTATGTAAAAAACCTTCCATTTTTAAATTTGTTCGCTCAAGCTCATCACAACAAAAAAGACACTGTTTTGTAGAAAACGTCTGATAAGTTCGAATGACCTACCATACGACTTGTTCATTTTATACACCTTCACATCAGAGAAGCCAATCAAAAGACCTAGAATACATTTGATAGTATTGGGGTCTAAATCAATGTCCTCTCTGATGAGACATAAAGTTTTTCTTGACCTATGTAAAAAACCTTCCGTTTTTAAATTTGTTCTCTCAAGTTCATCACAACAAAGAAGACACCGTTTTGTAGAAAACGTCTCATAAGTTCGAATGACCTACCATTCGATTTGTTCATTTTATGTACCTTCACACCAGAGAAGACAATCAAAAACCTTGCGTACATTTGATAGTATTGCGGTCTAAATCAATGTCCTCTCTGATGAGACATAAAGTTATTTTTGACCTATGTAAAAAACCTTCCATTTTTAAATTTGTTCTCTCAAGTTCATCACAACAAAGAAGACACAAATTATGATTGTGGTCCAGGTCAATAAAAAGTTTCTACACATTTTACTTTTTTATCCTAAGTTCATCACAGTAAAGAAGACATCACATGTCGGAGGGCAATGAGAAGTATTGTCACTTCGCAAATGATGTTTTCTTGAATCTGTTTAGAAATGTTTTGGCTTTATTAAAGTTATGTGTTTGATATAAACATCGCGATACGTTTGAAAGTATTGTAATCCAGATCTAGAGCATGTTTTCTATATATTTGAAGTGATGAAATAAAAACTTTTATATTGTAAGATTTTGTTCTATTACAAGCTCGACGAACCATGTTTGATGTACACATATTTGACTTTGTTTATCCTACCATCATCGTAAACTTCATCAGGTTTTGTTGCAAGCTCAGCAAACCATAAAATCAAAGAAGACGCCGTTATCAACAATCATTACATTTGAAAGTAGCGTGTCTTAAAATGGTGCCTTCTTGAATGTGTACAGGAAATTATTTGCAAATGTTTAACATAATTATTTGTTCAACAATACCTTTTTTCACAGAAGACAAGCAACGACATTTAAATCACTGGCGGATTTAAGACAATAGAGCAAGTACGTCGAAAACATGCGAAGGAGTACAATGCTCGTTAAAAGACAATGAAATTACAATTACAAATCTTTTCCTCTGATAAGTTCGACATGGTCTAAAACCGGCTAGATGCACAGTCTGAAAGATCAATGTTCTGTACTTACTTTGCCTTCCTGGTCAAGAATACCTTTGCCAAGATTTATTCTGGCAAGTGCCAGCTTAACCATATCAATCATATTTTTTGATAAATTAGTATACTAAGGAAGAAATCTCTAATCCCCGTACACATGTTTTTATAAGAACAAACTATATATAAACATAAGGCTTCGATAGAAAAAATATTAAGAACAAAATAAAAGGCTTTGCGGACTCTGAAACACTTTTTTGGATAATAGTGCTCTAAAAGTTGTGAAAATAAGAACATGTTAAAAACATTTTTAGGCTTAAAACTCAAAAAGTTAAGAACATTTGAAGGCTTCAAATATTTTTGGATGTTCTTATAAAGAAAACGAGTACATGATGATAGCCTTTAACTTACCATCTTTGACACTTGTCATATATAGCGTTTTTTATTTGTATGTTGTTTCGTCCTGATAGTACTTAATGTAACACTCTGTCTTTGATTTTCATTTGATTGCTTTTAAGAAAAATCTTTCAAAAATAATATTTGACGTCACTTTCATTGCATGAAAAACGAAATGATGTTGATTTCATCATTTTTCTTTTTTCATGTAAAATTTGACTTACAATAAAAAAACAACAACAATACTTTAAGACTTAGCCAAAAAATTAGTTATATTTGAGAGGATCGGGAAAAGCATGATTCAACGCCAAAATAATCAGATTACTCCAATTTCTGCACTATTTAGGGTTTACTCGCTGGTTCTACAAGAGTGATCCTGTTGAATCATATTTTCTATGATTTTACAGGGGTAAAGAATTTCTTCACACGAAAGAAGAGACCATGGAGCATATATATACGATACGTTGAATGTACCGGAAATTCCAATAGTCTCATTATTTCACGCGAACATCATCCGGCTCATTTGATACTCTTCTATAAAAGCGATTTAATTAGATTCTTTTGCTTCAACTATCATGCCAGAAGAGGAAAGATTTACCCAGAAGTTATAAAATTATTATTGGAATAAATTGGAAATAAATACAATACCCTCCTTAAAAAGTCCCTCTCTTTACTGCAGATCTCTAAGTTCTTTGGTATCAAGCGCTCAAGCATTGACTTTCTCTGCATAAAAATGTGTACAAGAGAGAATGTTCAGGAGCTTGGTTTCACTGGGGCTGTAATGGTTTTTTTCTCATTGGATCGCCTAGAAAATCTCATCTAGACCTTTCCCTCACCACCACGTACTATGTAATATCATCACACGGAATGGAGGTTCTGTTTCAGTAAAAACAAGATAAAAAATGATTTTGCCATGGATCTATATGGAGTCAGATCACAAACAACAAAGTTTTTCTTTTTTTTGAAAAACTAATATTTCGCAGTAATACTGTAAATGTTGAATAAATTTCTAGAAAAATAAAAAATCAACTAGCGGAACAAATTCAAGTTTCTAGAGGCTTTCAAACCCGAGTTCATTTTGGTTCTGTTATGGCTTCGAATATGGCTGAAATATTGAATTACATACCTGTATCCTTTTGAAATATCTTGAAATCATTGGTCTTCATGAGTTTTTTGAGTTCCCAAAGCAATGCTATACCAAATGAAAAACATGAAAATACGATACTATTGCAATGAAGATTTCTCCCATGTCTTTACTTGACCGTGTCAACTTTTAGTTGAATTTTTGTATTTTCAAAAGTGTGTTTTGCAAGATGAATAAATATTTAACGTCAATTTTGTTAAAACATGATAAAATATTTGACGTCAATTTTGTTAATTTTTTTTTAAATGGAAAATTCTGAATATATTTTATGTATACTTACAATAAGGGCAATAAATGGTTTTATAAATAAACAAAATAAATAATTGAAAACAATAACCGCTAGTGGCACTAGACTGTAGCAAGTGACAATGAGTCTAACACCTAGGGTCTAACGAAAATGACCGATTGAAAAAGAATGTAATATTATTTTGTTAATAATGCACTGGCTGAAGAAAGAGGTACTTGTAACTATGGGAACTAAGTACAAGAAGTTTTCAAATTGCACTCTTCAAAATATTGAACAATATTTGCGTTACCGGCAACCTGTCTGTATACTCTTTGAAAATAATTGCCTTTAAACACAAGAAGACCTAGGGTCTAACGAAAATGACCGATTGAAAAAGAATGTAATATTATTTTGTTAATAATGCACTGGCTGAAGAAAGAGGTACTTGTAACTATGGGAACTAAGTACAAGAATTTTTCAAATTGCACTCTTCAAAATATTGAACAATATTTGCGTTACCGGCAACCTGTCTGTATACTCTTTGAAAATAATTGCCTTTAAACACAAGAAGAAGCAAATAAACGAGGTTAAGTTCATTTGAAAGAACTTAAGAAATCGGATACTTGCTTCTCCCAATGTCTACATCTCTCAAAACATTTTGCTAGATTTGAAGGATTTTGCTATCAAACATTGCATGAGTTCCAATAAGAATTCATTTTATAAAGTTCAAGAAATCGGGTGATTGCTTCTCACGGTGTTAGCCTTCGTACGTTATCAAACATTATTAAAAACATCTTTGACTTGATCAAAATCAGTGAAAACAGCTCATGGAGTCGTTTGCTAGCCTCCGGTTGAAGCGAACAAAACAAAACTGATTCATTGGAAAGAACTAAAGAAACATAATGCTCGCTTCTCCCGATGCTTGTTTACCCCATCAGAGTGTTGACGGACGCAAAAGAAACATGGATTCAAAGAAGTGCTGTATATTCCTGATGTCAAGGTGCCTGCAAAAGTGCAACTTCCTTTGAGTCAAATCCTTTCAAAACACAAAATGAAGCAATAAACGAGATCCAATTCAATTTAAAAGAATTGGAGAAATCGTATGATTGCTTCACACGGTGTTTGCCCGATATGTAATACCAGATTTGAGAGAAATTACTTTCAAACACAAGATGGATTAATCGTCGTGGATTTCGAAGAGTGATTCATTTGAAAGAATTCAAGAAATCAAATGCTTGCTTCTTCCGATGCTTACTTTAAATTATTAAAGTTGTACGAAAAATTGGAGGAATCGAATAAATAGCAATCATAAAGCAATCATAAAGTTTCTATACTTTGATCAAAATGATTACATCGCTTCTTGCCTGGGAATCTGAATACGACGTATTTTTTATAAGGAATTTACTAACACCGGACGATGCAATTATTTTTTCTGACGTAAGTTCATTTGAAAGAACTCATCAAATTCAATAATTGCATCTGCCAGACAAAACTGTGCGTTCTTTATCCTTTAAAAAAGTTTTTCGTTGGGATCGCGGAAGAATTTGAGGAATCGAATGGTTCAACTTATCGATTGCTGTACACTATTTGAATGAGAATGCTACCTAAAAGACTGAAGCAATAGTCGTTTTTTTGTACTTCGATTAAAAGAAGCTCAGAAGTATCTAATAATTACTTCACCCCTTGTTTGAAAATCTGAATACATCGTATGCTTTTATTTACTAACACATCAGAACAATGCAATCGATATTTCTGCTGGAAGTTGATTTGAAAGCAAGCAACAAATTTAATAATTGCATCTTCAAATGTTTCAATTATATTATTAGCTGACTATCAAGCACATATCGAAGCAGCCGTTGACCTATTGTATTTCGAGGAAAAGAAGTTCAGAAATCAAATGATTGCCGCTCAACTTTTCTTTACAAACCCGATAATGTCGTTGTTTTGAGAGAATATACTGCCAAGCACAGGCTGATACAGTTAAATCTCCTCAAAGTTCATTTGAAAGAACTGTCGAGCAAATCTAATAATTGCATCTCCAAGTGCTTCTCAACGAAAATATTTTGCGCGTTATTATATTGGATTGCAATCAAGCACATGTCGAAGGAACCTTTGCCCTATGTATTTCGATCAAAGAAACTTGACAAATCAAATGTCAAATCAAATGTATTCCGAGTGCTGCTAAACGGTTAATTTACATCCTGCAAATTTTGAACTAGACATCGTTGTCAAACTTAGGTTGAAGCAATCTTTGACTTGGCCAATATCAGTGAAAGCAACTCTGGGAATCGTTATGCTAGCCTCCGGTTGAAGCAAACAGAACGAAACTGATTCATTGGAAAGAACTAAGGAAACATAATGCTTGCTTCTCCCGATGCTTGTTTACCCCCAATTATAGTGTTGATTGCCTTTCTCAATGCTAGCAAAATCTCTCAATACCCTCTTCCAACGAAAATGCCACTCACAGGCTGAAGCAATCATACCATAGATTAACTTTGCTTCGATGAACAGAAGCTCAGAAACATCTTCTCGATTACTTCACACCTTATTTGAAAATCAGAATGCGCCGTATGCTTTTTGAAAGACAAAAAAACAGTAAACTTTCGTTTATTCGAACTTCTAATTTTCGAATCCCTTTGCTAATTCCAACAAATAAGATGTCGTATGCTATTTGAAAGGAATTACATCAAAGAGGCCCCGCAGTCTCCTTTCAAATCATGCAATCATGCAAAAAATAATTCCAAATCACGTTAACGAGTTAAATTTCCTTTCTATCACGATCACATTAGTTCTTCCGATCACGCAATCACGCACTTAAAAATCTTAAATCACGAAATCCCGAACTTCAAAAACGCCAAACATCTTGGAGGGCCTCGTCAAACACAATGACGGTGCAATCTCTGTTGTCATATTTCATGACTCAGTGAGAAAAGCTCACTCAATGAGGTGATTGCTTCTTCTGAAAGTTAACTGTAAAGCCTGCCTTTCATTGATTGGTAAAATTTCCATCAAGGATAGGTTGGAGCAAACGAATCACTCATATACGATCAATTTAAAGAACATGTTGACTCAAATACTTGCATCTACCAATGTTTTTAAACTCAAAACGTTGTGTACAAAGGTTAACTCAAGTTGGAAACATTTCCTCTCGATGTTTTGTCATGCTTAACCCCCAGACAAAAGTGTGCCTTCTTTGGATCGATTGCTTTCAAACACAAGATGAAGCAGTATTAACAATACCCCTGTTCATTTGAAAGAACTTGAGAAATCAAATACTTGCTTCTTCAAGAGCTTTTTCAGATATTTTTAAACTCAAAACGTTGTGTGCAAGGATTAACTCAAGTTGGAAACATTTCCCTCTCCGTGTTTTGTTTTGCTTAAATACCTTCTTTGAATCGATTCCTTTCAAACACAAGATGAAGCAATAAACAAGAACTAGATCATTTGAAGTGACTTTAGAAACTGATTACTTGCTTCTTCTAGAGCTTCCTCCAAATATTTTTAAACTCAAAACTTTATGTACTAGAATAAAGAATTTTCCATTATTGACTGAAAAAAATAAGTTGTGCGTTACTTAAAACGATTGCCTTCAATCACAAGATGACGTAAACAAAAAATAATCAATTCATTTGAAAGAACTTGACAATTTGAATGTTTGCTTCTCCAACATGATTGGCTCATACAAAGGCTGAATCGCAGTACAGGTTCGAGCCCTGGTGTCTGCTAACAAAATCTCATGCTTGTTCTAACACACTGTGTCCACTACTAGAGGGAATTGTAATCAACCACATGATAGAATGTAGTGGTTAGCTCAATTGGTTAGGCCTTTCAATACAAGGTTGAATCACGGTACAGGTTCGAGCCCTGGTGTCTGCTACCGAAATCTCATGCTTGTTCTAATGCACTGTGTCCACTACTAGAGGGAATCGCAATCAACCACGTGATAGAATGTAGTGGTTAGCTCAATTGGTTAGGCCTTTCAATACACGGTTGAATCACAGTACAGGTTCGAGCCCTGGTGTCTGCTAACGAAATCTCATCAACCGTTCTTCTGGGAAGATATGAATGAGACAGTATCGCATCCAAACGTTTTCTCGAGTTATTCGGCAATAAGATACACAGTATCATGGCGTGCGCAACACATGAAAAGGCTATCACGAGTTTCATTACAATTCATTTGAAAGAATTCAAGAAATCGGATGATTGCCTCTCCCAATGTTTGCAAAACTCGCCATAAACTGTTTGCAAAGATTTACCATCAAACACATAATGATGCTACCCGGAAATTGTTTTGGTTTTACCAGGGCTTGCGTACTCTGAGAAAATGAAAGAATCACTAGACAACTCGTACGCGTTTATCGTGTCTATTTTCAAAGGTTCGAACTGGTTATGCTCATAATACCTCTTGTTTCTATCTAGTATGGATTATAACTAGAGTAAAGAAATCAAAAGTGCATTATCAGCACTACCGAATCATTTCAAATCAAGATATGTTCTTGGTAGGTCTTCGTTATGAATGCATAAGTATTCACCAAGTCACCATGGTTCGTCAAATTTTATTGACCTCTTGCGTATTTCGATAACAAAAAGTTCAGAAATCAACTGATTACGAATAATTTACTATCAAGCATTAGGCGATGCAATCGTCTGTGATGTCAGTTCATTTAAAAGAACTTGACCAATCAAATGATTGCATCTCCAAGTGCTTTCTAACTTTTGATTTGCCAAATTTTTCATTGTTCATTCATTTTTCAAATGATGCTAAACTGGCAATGCATCAATTTGCAATCAAGAACGGATTGAAGCAAGCAGAAGGAGACTGGCTCATGTGAAAGAAATCAAGAAATTCAAATGCTTGCGTCTTCCAATACTTACACCCCCGTTATATGGCGTGCGATATTTAATACCCAACACATGAGAAGGCAATCATGGATTCAATCAATAAAATTCATTTGAAAGAATTTAAGTAATCAGATCCAGATGATTGCCTCCTTTCAATGTTTGTTGACTGTTTGAAACCATTTACTATCAAGCACATGACGATACAAACTTGTGATCGTTTTACGTTTACAGGATAATAATAGCAAACACATGATAAGGCAATCAAGGATTTAACAAACAAGATTCAACTGAAAGAATTCAAGAAATCAGATGATTGCCTCTCCCGATGTTTGTGAAAATCGCCATAAACTATTGTAATAATTTACTGCCAAGCACTTGGCTATACAATCTTTGTGATCGTTTTACATATACAGGATAATAATAGCAAACACATGATAAGGCAATCAACTAATGTATCACAAATTCATTTGAAAGAATTCAAGAAATCAGATGATTGCCTCTCTCGATGTTTGTGAAAATCGCCATAAACTACTTTGATAATTTACTATCAAGCACTTGGCGATACAATCTTTGTGATCGTTTTTTATTTACAGGATAATAATAGCAAACACATGATAAGGCAATCAACGAATGTATCACAAATTCATTTGAAAGAATTCAAGAAATCAGATGATTGCCTCTCCTGATGTTTGTGAAAATCGCCATAAACTACTTTGATAATTTACTATCAAGCACTTGCCGATACAATCTTTGTGATCGTTTTTACATTTACAGGATAATAATAGCAAACACATGATAAGGCAATCAAGGATTGTATCACAAATTAATTTGAAAGAATTCAAGAAATCAGATGATTGCCTCTCCCGATGTTTGTTAAATTCACTATGTACTGTGTGAAATAATTTGCTATCAATCACCAAATCAAAAAAATAGATTGCCTTCCCAATGCTTGCATACCTACCCAATACGCTAAGTAATATTCGAAAATGTTGTAACCAAACATAGGAGAAAGCAATCACGGACTTAACGAATTAAATTCATTTGAAAGAATGTAAGAAATCTGACGATTGCTTCTCACAATGCTTGTAAAAGAAATTAGATAATTATAGCATCTGTAGCATTAAGCAGCGACCAACTCTGAAACAAATCGAAGTGCTTGCATTTACCTTGAGATCTTATACATTATTTTGAATAAAAATTAAAGTGAAAAAGATGCAGGAAACAAAGAGCGGACTTCGCAATGCTTTGAACAAAAACATCACATCAAAGAAGATACTTATTCACCCCCATACATTATGAAAGTATGTTAGTCCATAAAATAGTACCTTCTCTGGAATGTGAAAGAATTTCTTTCCCTTTTCAATCCAGCAAAAATCGTACAAAAAACATCACATCAAAGAAAATACTTTTAGCAGTCATTATAACGTTATCCCAACCATGGGCCTTATTTATGTCTAACGTGCTGTTTAACGGTTAGTTTACACCCTGCAATTTTTGAACTAGATATCGTTGTCAAACTTAAGTCGTTGAAGCAATCTTTGACTTTGCCAGTATCAGTGAAAGCAAGTCTGGGGGTCGTTATGCTAGCGTCCGGTTGAAGTGAACATAACAAAACTGATTCATTGGAAAGAACTAAGGAAACATAATTTTCGCTTCTCCCGATGCTTGTTTACCCCATCGTAGTGTTGATTGTCTTTCTCAATGCTAGCCAAATCGCTCTTCCTTTTTTTTTTCAAAATGAAGAATATTCAATAAAATTTCAAAAATATGGAAAAAACAGCCAAATTTCAACCAAAAACGACATCACCTGACAAGATCCTGATCCCTGATGAAGATGCGAGTGACAACAATCGCTGTACCGAACATAAATGTATAAAAGATGATGACAAAATGAGAATTCAATGTCATAAATGCCAACGAACGCTACATTATGCCTGCACTGGACTACCATCTTACCAGCTAAATATGTTTTTAAATAAAGGTTACCGAAAATACGTGTGTATAACTTGTTGCTCTCCAGCAAAAGACCTCGGTAGAAAAGTTCATAATCAAGCGGAAATAATTAAAAGCTGCACGCACAGCTACTATAAAGAAATCGAAGCGTGCGAAAACATAATAAAAGTCAAAAGTGAGAGCGAAAAAAGACTAAACAAAATGGTCAATGATCTACAGGCAAAATGTCAGGTTATCCATCAATAAGATACCCAGTATCATGGCGTGCGCTATTTGATAGCCAACACATGAAAAAGCGACCATGGGTTTCATTACAATTCATTTGAAAGATTTCAAGAAATCGGATGATTGCCACTCCTAATGTTTGTAAAACTCGCCATAAACTGTATGAAAAGATTTACCATCAAACACATAATGATGCTGCCTGGAAAATGTTTTGGTTTTACCAGGGCTTGCATACTCTGAGTAAATAAAAGAATCCCTAGACAGATCATACGCGTTTATCGTATCTACCTTCAAAGATACGTACTGGTTATGCTCATAAAGCCTCTTGTTTCTATCTAGTCTGGATTATAACTAGAGTAAAGAAATCAAAAGTGCATTATCAGCACTACCGAATCATTTAAAATCAAGATATGTTCTTGACAGGTCTTCGTTATGAATGCATAAGTATTCACCAAGTCACCATGGTTCGTCAAATTTTATTGACCTCTTGCGTATTTCGATTACAAAAAGTTAAGAAATCAACTGATTACGAATAATTTACTATCAAGCATTAGGCGATGCAATCGTCTGTGATGTCAGTTCATTTGAAAGAACTTGACCAATCAAATGATGGCATCTCCAAGTGCTTTCTAACTTTTGATTTACCAAAATTTTCATTTTTCATTCATTTTTCAAATGATGCTAAACTTGCAATGCATTAATTTGCAATCAAGAACGGATTGAAGCAAGCAGAAGGAGATTGACTCATGTGAAAGAAATCAAGAAATCAAATGCTTTCGTCTTCCAATACTTACAAACCCCATCATCATATGGCGTGCGATATTTAATACCCAACACATGATAAGGCAATCATGGATTCAATCAATAAAATTCATTTGAAAGAATTTAAGTAATCAGATCCAGATGATTGCCTCCTTTCAATGTTTGTTGACTGTTTGAAATCATTTACAATCAAGCACTTGGCGATACAATCTTTGTGGTCGTTTTGCATTTACAGGATAATAATAGCAAACACGTGATAAGGCAATCAAGGATTTAACCAGCAAGATTCATTTAAAAGAATTCAAGAAATCAGATGATTGCCTCTCCCGATATTTGTGAAAATCGCCATAAACTATTTGTAGTAATTTACAATCAAGCACTTGCCGATACAATCTTTGTGATCGTTTTACATTTACAGGATAATAATAGCAAACACATGATAAGGCAATCAACTAATGTATCACAAATTCATTTGAAAGAATTCAAGAAATCCGATGATTGCCTCTCTCAATGTTTGTGAAAATCGCCATAAACTACTTTGATAATTTCCTATCAAGCACTTGGCGATACAATCTTTGTGATTGTTTTTTATTTACAGGATAATAATAGCAAACACGTGATAAGGCAATCAACTAATGTATCACAAATTCATTTGATAGAATTCAAGAAATCAGATGATTGCCTCTCTCGATGTTTGTGAAAATTGCCATAAACTACTTTGATAATTTACTATCAAGCACTAGGCTATACAATCTTTGTGATCGTTTTTTATTTACAGGATAATAATAGCAAACACATGATAAGGCAATCAACTAATGTATCACAAATTCATTTGAAAGAATTCAAGAAATCAGTTGATTGCCTCTCCCGATGTTTGTTAAATTCACTATGGACTGTGTGAAATAATTTTCTATCAATCACCAAATCAAAAAATAGATTGCCTTTCCGATGCTTGCATACCTACCCAATACGCTAAGTAATATTCGCAAATATTGTAACCAAACATAGGAGAAAGCAATCACGGACTTAACGAATTAAATTCATTTGAAAGAATGTAAGAAATCTGACGATTGCTTCTCAAATCAAATTAAATAATTATAGCATCAACTCTGAAACAAATCGCAGTGCTTGCATTTACCTTGAGATCGTATACATTATTTTGAATAAAAATTAAAGTGAAAAAGATGCAGGAAACAAAGAGCGGACTTCGCAATGCTTTGAACAAAAACATCACATCAAAGAAAATACTTTTAGCAGTCATCATACATTATGAAAGTATGTTAGTCCATAAAATAGTATCTTCTCTGGAATGTGAAAGAATTTCTTTCCCTTTTCAATTCAGCAGAAATCGTAAAAAAACATCACATCAAAGAAAATACTTTTAACAATCATCATACATTATGAAAGTATGTTAGTCCATAAAATAGTATCTTCTCTAGAATGTGAAAGAATTTCTTTCCCTTTTCAATTCAGCAGAAATCGTAAAAAAAACATCACATCAAAGAAAATACTTTTAACAATCATCATACATTATGAAAGTATGTTAGTTCATAAAATAGTATCTTCTCTAGAATGTGAAAGAATTTCTTTCCCTTTTCAATTCAGCAGAAATCGTAAAAAAAAACATCACATCAAAGAAGATAGTTATTCACCCCCATACATTATGAAAGTATGTTAGTCCATAAAATAGTATCTTCTCTAGAATGTGTAAGAATTTCTTTCCCTTTTCAATTCAGCAGAAATCGTAAAAAAAACATCACATCAAAGAAAACACTTTTAGCAGTCATCATACATTATGAAAGTATGTTAGTTCATAAAATAGTATCTTCTCTGGAATGTGAAAGAATTTCTTTCCCTTTTCAATACAGCAGAAATCGTAAAAAAAACATCACATCAAAGAAAATACTTTTACTCTTAGGTGCCAAATAAATGGGGGGTTCGAATAAATGGGGGGGTTGAAAGATTTTTTCAAATTAAATAAACGGGGGGCCTAATTACCGGGGGGGTTAGAAAATGGACCTTTAAAAACCCTAAAAAGGGTCAAAATAGACTAAATTTATGCTTTTTAGAGTAAAACAAGGAATTTTCCTTTTTGTAGCTGGTAATTTTTTCAAAAATTAATAAGCGGGGGGGGGGGTCCTAATAAGGTCCGGGGGGGGGGTTGGAAAAAAAATCGAAAAATTAACAAGCGGGGGGGGGGGGCGTTTATTTGGCACCTAAGAGTAGCAGTCATCCCACATTATGAAAGTATGTTATTCCATAAAATAGTATCTTCTCTGGAATGTGTAAGAATTTCTTTCCGTTTTCAATCCAGCAAAAATCGTAAAAAAAATTATTTTGGCGAGGAACCTTTTTTATCAAGATTCGCCAAATTCACCATAGTAAGTTCCCTATAAATAAAAGGTAATTAAAATTCTAAAAAATGCTATCGAGCATAGAGTGAAGTAATAATAAGGACAAAAAAGTTTTCCATGAAAAAACATACCAGTTAGAAATCAAATGGTTGGTCTGGCAATTCTTTCATCGACAATTAGTCAACACACTGAAAGAAATTGCAATCAAACATAAGATGAAGCACACAAATAAGTAGAACCATATTCATTTGAATGAACTTGAAAACCGAATGCTTGCTTACTCCAATGCTTGCAAAAACTTCTAGCCGAGCCTAAAAAAATGCATCAAACGGAGAACGAAGGAAATACAGACGTCCTGCAGTGTATGTCTTCCTTGTACAATGAACAACATAATCGTTAGAAAAATTGTCATCAATGACAGAAGTACCTTTATCAAGCAACGGTGTTATAAGCCCTCGCGAGCTTTTAAAGAAACCCCGACTCCCCTTTTGATTTAAAAGAACTTAAGAAATCAAATGTTTGCCTCTTCGAACGCTTCCAAAAATGCAAACACGTAGAAAGTGAACTAGGTCCTGAGCTTTGAGACCGACCAATCCTTACCAAAATATTGCCTTAGATTGCCATTAGGGACCTTAAGCAACTAGGACGGCGACTTGAGGGAGTACGTGGAGAAAATATTAAAATCTAATGGTAAATTTTATCCGATTTTACTATGGTTTAATAGCACGTGAATGGACTTTAACAAAAGCAAACTTTGGTGAAAAATAATCTTTTATCTCTCGAGTGATATAAATGATTAATTATTATTGTACTCTTTTATTACCACCTTCGTCTTAGAGAGAACGTCGAAACATGTTTTTGAAGTCGCCTTGTAATTTTGAAACGTCCAGTAATTACCCAGTTAAATCTAAGTATTCTCATGAGAAAAGTATATGAAAAGAATGAAATCTTTTTGTGATTCAAATATGTAGCAAATACTTAAAGATTTGGTTCTTAAGTCTTTTTTGTGTTCTTTGTATCTAATTTGTAATTTACCTACCATCAAATCCTCAACCAACCAGCTCTGTGATTTTCCCAACTGGTTCCGTTTATTTCCTGACTAGTTCATTACTTTTCAAAGTCTTTTATGTAAAAAAGTTATTTGACGTCAGTTTTGAGAATGTTTTATTTGACATCATTCTTCCTTATGTGTACTTACAGTGTAGCTAGTGTAAAAGGGGCTTAATTTTTTTCCGCAGAGTATCACCACTTTTGGTGATCTTTTTTTGGTTTTCATTTTTCGGAATTTTACTTATAGGATTTAAATGATAAATTCGTTTGAGTTCATGGTTCACTTGGTAGCTTTCTTTGAAATTATAATTAAGCCTTTCTATGGTAAAATCATCAACACTTTGAAGAGTTTAACTAGATTTTTATAATTTTGATTTTCGATCACTCATAAAGACCATCAAGATTTCATTAGGAATTGAATACTTGAACGATGATTTTTATATAAAAATGTAAAACTGTCTGTAAGGTCTTTATTACTGAGAATTGCTATACACCAAACACCAGGAAATTTTCTGAATAAAAAGATTCAATCCTTTAGTTGGTGTATATCAAATCACAAAGCTTTCCAGTGTGGCATTTTATTCCATTGAGAAAAAAGATGATTTTTATATAAAAATGTAAAACTGTCTGTAAGGTCCTTATTACTGAGAATTGCTATACACCAAACACCAGGAAATAGTCTGAATAAAAAGATTCAATCCTTTAGTTGGTGTATATCAAATCACAAAGCTTTCCAGTGTGGCATTTTATTCCATTGAGAAAAAAGATGATTTTTATATAAAAATGTACAACTGTCTGTAAGGTCCTTATTACTGAGAATTGCTATACACCAAACACCAGGAAATAGTCTGAATAAAAAGATTCAATCCTTTAGTTGGTGTATATCAAATCACAAAGCTTTCCAGTGTGGCATTTTATTCCATTGAGAAAAAAGATGATTTTTATATAAAAATGTAAAACTGTCTGTAAGGTCCTTATTACTGAGAATTGCTATACACCAAACCAGGAGATTGTCTGAATAAAAAGATCCAATCCTTTAGTTGGTGTATATCAAATCACAAAGCTTTCCAGTGTGGGATTTTATTCTATTGAGAAAAAAGATGATTTTTATATAAAGTTGTAAAACCGTCTGTAAGGTCTTTATTACTGAGAATTGCTATACACCAAACACCAGGAAATAGTCTGAATAAAAAGATCCAATCCTTTAGTTGGTGTATATCAAATCACAAAGCTTTCCAGTGTGGCGTTTTATTCAATTGAGAAAAAAGATGATTTTTATATAAAAATGTAAAACCGTCTGTAAGGTCCTTATTACTGAGAATTGCTATACACCAAACCAGGAAATTTTCTGAATAAAAAGATCCAATTCTTGACTTGGTATATATCAAATCACAAAGCTTTCCAGTGTGGTGTTTTTACTCCATAGAGAAAAAAGATGAAATATTAATGAATCAAGAAGAATATAATTAAACTTCTTCTAAAGACTATGAATTGAAAAGGAATGGGTTTTTGAATATGCCTAGGTCCTCAGTGAATTATTGTCTGAGAGTCGAGATTCATTTGGATAATGAATTAACTAAATGACCCTAATAAGGGACCTTTAAAACTGAATGAACTTTTTCCATATAAGCATATCATTTTTTGCGCTCAAACGAAGCTTATTCATGATGTGATCATGGATCTGTCCAAGCTGATGGTAAAACTTGAATAACCGAAAAATGGGTCAACATTTTCTAATAATATTTTTGAGTAATAACAAATAACTAAACATATATTGAAAGGGTTTTACAAAAGTGTCCATTGTCCAAAAGTCTCTCTATGGGTAAGACGACATTACATCAAAAACCGAAGAATATTTCAAAAAAGTCTTTCTAGGTACATTTTCACTAAAAATTTGGTCTATGCAATCTTGGATTGCATATACCAACCGAATGATAAATTCCTGACTGTTTGATTCACATTTTTCGCGTTCAAGTTACTCCTTATTACATTAAAGTCTCCATAGCTCGAATATCTTTAATCGTATTCTCTTTAACTCGAACAAGTTTTCTGCTATTTCCAGTTAGAAAACCTTTGTGATCCAGTCTCAATCACTCGAACAAAATGAATCCAATGTAAGAGCTGACTCCCTTCCACGCTACTCCGCAAATCATCACGATCACTTAAATCGCTAGAATTTGTTTGTCTCACTACACACCTCAATTATTTTGCGATATCAGGGATCATGTTAAAGATCACGCCATTACGCAAGAAAAAAAGCCTCACGCTATTACGCAACCCGTGGGAGGGAAGGCCCCTATATAATACTTCTCCAATCTTCTCAGAGTTTAAATTGGAACTTTTCACAAAGCGTTTCAAAGAAATACTAAATACTAAATCCTAAGAAATGCTTTGATTGTGCTCGTCTTTCTGTAAAAGTAGTCTACATTTTGATATTTCACTTATATTGTCGATTTCATTATGTTGAAAGGTCGTAAAATGTAGATGAATCTGACCTGAAATTGAAAAAAGTCTAATCCCCGTGGAACGGGCTGAAACAAATAACCTAAATAGCTAAATGACCGAAACAAGTCTTCTCGTCTTAGAGTTTAAGTTAGGACGCTCCACAAAGTATTTACAATGAATACTCAATGAATAGACATCTCCAATTCAAATCCCAAGAAGTGGAAAACTTTGATTCTACAGTTTTAGGAGCATCTTTCCAGAAATTCAGATCATGTTTTAAAGTTCAGGTTATTCTGTAAACCCATTATTCCGCAAACGTAATGACTGGATATATCATCTGATCATTCTTTCAACGAAATAGTAGATTGCCGACCGGACTTCATAAATATTGATTAACACTTTCCAATTTACGTTATAACAATGAAAAACATTCTTTCAATCTTCTCAGAGTTTGAGTTGAAAATTTTTACAAAGTATTTTGAATAAATACCACTGAGAAAGTATTCCAATTTAAAACCAAAGAAGTATCTGGGAGTATAATTACTTTGATTCTGGTCGTTTTGTAAGTCTTTCTGCAAAAGTTTAGCTTATAGTTTAGCCTTCAAAAATTTGAAATAATTAGCAAATTAGAAAATCACAGAAACGAGTTTAATTTAGGATGCCTCGCAAACTATTTACAATGAATACGAATGTGATGGCATCTCAATTTAAATCCCAAGAAATGAACAAAAAATAGCTCTCAGGATGAAATTATATCGCTTTAGCGAAGAACCTTCGCATAAAACAGTATTAGCTCACTAGATTTCATTTCAATGGAACTTTAATGCAAATAGAAACTAACCCGCTATCCTAAGTTCAATGTTTACGCGTTTTTAAAATTCATGTACCGCTTAATCTGTGTTTTTTCATGACCATGATCTCTTCCATTCGGAGTTGGAGTAATTAGAGTACAGTGACCGTAGTACAGTGGGTTCAACCCCCAGCCGGGTCATACCAAAGATTCCCAAAAATGGTACTTGATGCCTCTCTGCTTGATGCTCAGCAACTAAGAGAAGGATCAAGGGTAAGTGGAGAAATCCAGGGAGAAAGAGTGGCGCCCTCCCCTACCTTCGGGTAGATAGCTATCGAAAGAGGAGCCTTCGGGTCGCCTCCGACTGCGGTCGCAGACTTACTTACTAGAGTTGGAATCTTTTGAAGATTATGAAATTATAAAATTTTTAGTCTAGTATTACTTCTAAGTAAGCTTGATATTTCATCAAAGTTATACCAAGTGAATACATTCATTTTATTTTTGACTTCGATTCTATGAAGTAATTCATTTTTGGTAATCATTTCCATTCAAAAATTAGACGGGTAAAATAACAATAACTCTGTAATAACAATAACTAAAACCTTCGGATTTATCTGTGGTCTCACTCTAAAAATTCTGGAATCAAATGACCATAATCACAGAAAAGGTTGCTTTATAAAAATTTCAACATTTCTATAGAAAATGATTTCTCAACACCCTAAATTAAAGTCCATCCGCTTCAAGAATGCACTCCCTCGGCTACCTTTGGAATCCCTTCCATCGGAATCACTTGTGTTATGCAGACTTGGCAGAATATTTTTTTTGAGTTATACGAAGTAACAAATATATTGAAATTTAAATATTCAAAGAAATTTGAAAATATATTGACATAAACTTGTTCAGGTTTACAAAGAACCATAAATAACTCACTCAATATACTGGATCCTCCGAGCAATACCAACGCCAAATATCTCTTTTGAGCCAAACCAAAAACAAATATATTGACATTAACTTGTTCAGGTTTACAAAGAACCATAAATAACTCTAGTCAATATGCTGGATCCTCCGAGCAGTACCAACGCGAAATATCTCTTTTGAGCCATACCAAGAAACAAATATATTGACAATAAATTTTTCAGGTTTACAAAGAACCATCAATAACTCACTCAATATACTGGATCCTCCGAGCAATACCAACGCGAAATATCTCTTCTGAGCCAAACCAAGAAACAAATATATTGACATAAACTTGTTCAGGTTTACAAAGAACCATAAATAAAGCAGCGTCAATATACTGGATCCTCCGAGCAATATCAACGCGAAATATCTCTTTTGAGCCAAACCAAGAAACAAATATATTGACATTAACTTGTTCAGGTTTACAAAGAACCTTGAATAACTCAGCCTGTAAACTAGATCCTCCTAGCAATACCGACGCGAAATATCTCTTTTGAGCCATACCAAGAAACAAATATATTGACAATAAATTTTTCAGGTTTACGAAGAACCACAAATAACACAGCGTCAATATACTGGATCCTCCGAGCAATATCAACGCGAAATATCTCTTTTGAGCCAAACCAAGAAACAAATATATTGACATTAACTTGTTCAGGTTTACAAAGAAGCTTGAATAACTCAGTCAATATACTGGATCCTCCGAGCAATGCCAACGCGAAATACCTCTTTTTAGCCATACCAAGAAACAAATATATTGACAATAAATTTTTCAGGTTTACGAAGAACCACAAATAACACAGCGTCAATATACTGGATCCTCCGAGCAATATCAACGCAAAATATCTCTGTTGAGCCAGACCAAGAAACAAATATATTGGCATCAAATTGGTTGAAATCACGTTGAAATGTTATACAAGGCGATCTCTGTTGAACACAGCTAAGAGTAGGGCTTATAGACATTGAATCCACCATGCTTGAAATGAACACGGTCGAATGCAAAGACAATTTGCCGTACTATCTGAACTTTTACACTTCCTATATTAGAAAGCCCAACTGGTATTAAATCTGGCAAGCTTGCAATGTATGGGTAAGCGGAATCGTCAGCCTTTACCAAACACGTCAGTTCTGAATCTGACAGTATTTCTACAAACAGTAGACGTATTATAGGACAAATTTAATTTAAATCCGATCTCTTTCAAAAGAAGAGATCAATTTGAAATATTCAAGAACAAAAATCCAACGATGTTCGTTATCAAGTGACAAAGTTCAAAGAAGCAAATCCTTGAGTGATATCGTTTGCTTAATCATAAATTTTAATTCACAAGTTTTTTCACTTTAGATTGAAACAGATGTGAAGCAAGATTGGTCAGAAAGAGGAAAAGAAAAACATTTTTTTTGCTTACATCAGCATAATATAATAATAGGCAGACAATTTCATGATAATGAGACATGTGTCTGATATGAAACGGGAACACTTATGTAAAAATAAAACCTTTAACTTGCATCGATTTATCATTCTGGTAATTTCATACATCTGGTACCTCACCAATTTAAATGATTAATCTGACAAAAACCAAAAGTATGAAATTCCCAAAATACGCATATTATTGGGTCTGTATACAACCCATGACTGACCTTTTCGATGTCATTTTAAGAGAACAAAGCTATTTTTACATCTTAAATCAAAATTATTTTCCCCATTATGCTTGGTGATGTTACCCAAGCTGAAAGCATTTTCCATTTAATTGATAACGAAAGCTTATGAAAGACTTTTGAAGCCATCAAAACAATTATCCCAAGTCCATCTCAAGGTTCTTGCAAAACCTATAAATGTTTTTTCGGGAGTGCTACGCTGAGAAAGTAAACAAGCAACAGTTGTCATGGCCAGTTACAAAAAGTAAAAAGAAGTAATTAATTACTGCCTTTCCAGTCAAAATCTAAAATGATAATAATTTCCTTACCAACTTCGCTGAAAAGTAGATTCCACTTTGAAATACGTTTACAACGAATCAATGTTTGCATGCATCGTTAATATAACTTTCTCAAAATGAATCTTGTTTGATAAAAAACATGAATGAATATTTATTCCACTTCAAAGTCAAGTATAAAAGTATTTGACGTCAATTTTTGTGTTAAAGAAATACATCTAACATCATTTTATCCGCTGCTCTTGCTTTGTATTCTGTGTCGTCTTGGTGAGAGATTTCTGTGATATTTTGGCACGAAGCTATTCTGAGAATATAGAATCTTGAGTTATTGAAAGCTCTCAAGATTACTAAGATGTTTATAATAAAGACTCTGTTGAGGAAGCAAGCCCTGCTACTCTGCTCACCACAAGTGATTATGCAAAGCTCACTGTTTATGCTCGCTTATCCGAGCCGCTCTGACGAGTCCTGGGAAGAACAAAACACGTATCTGTGGGCAGATATGATAAAGACATTTAATTCTTAGATGAGACCTTTGTTATTCAAACCGTTAGATAAATACCGCTCATCTTATCACTTTTAAATTTCCAAAATGTTTCAAATAATTCAAATTGAATATTTTAATTGCAAAACATTCTTAAGATCTAACAAGCGTTCTATTATACCAAATTGCTATGAATCTGATACTAGAAAACAATTCAGATTCGAAGAATTCAAAATAACCGAGATTCTAAGACATTCTGGGGATTTATTAACTAGCTTTCAAAACAGCGTGGAATTTTATGTGGTCAAAACAAACCAGCCTCCTTAGCTTCTTGTTTCTACTAAATAGCCTGTAGAGTTCATAGAGCCAGCCAGCGTCCAAATGATTGCAAAGGACTAGGTATTCTGAATCGATACATTCTTCAAACCTAAGATGTGATTTTGATTACCAGATTGTTATGAATCTAATCTTAAATCCAAGATCTCGAGTAAATCATGAAACCTATTTTCAAGCCTCAGATCTGTCCCCAATTGCCACCCAGACGGCACACAACGTCAAAACAACGTCCATGTGACACTCATAACGCCCAAATAACGTTATTTGAATGTTAAAACAACGTTGTGTGCCAGCTGACCAGGGTTGTAGGATTTGAAATTTAGTTAAAACATCAATGAGTTGAAAATAAAGACCATTATTACCGGATTAGATATCTATAGAGGATTATATTTATGGTAACCTGATACAAGAAACGAATGATAGTTTTAAACATACTTTTCTAGGAAAAACTAATATTTCTCCTTAGTTAAACACCTTGTCTCTAGATGGAAGATAGATAATAGATTCTTTTCCTAGGTATTTTTTTTCGAATCATAACATCCTAAGAATTTAATGAGATACTTTCTTAAGATAAATGATGCTCAAGATTTAGCCGAGAAAATGTAACTCATCAGTTTCAAAGAATAAGAGAGATAAGAAATCAGTAACGTTTACGATTTCTAGCTTGTTCTTTCGAAAGAAGCCCTAGTAATACTACCATGTTTCTGCAAAAGCTGAGATGTTTTCGGAGTTTTCTCAGTGTAAGACTTTCGTGACGATGTTTCACACCATAACATTCTAAGAATTTAATGAGGTACTTTCTCAAGATAAATAATGCTCAAGATTTACCCATATGAAAATATAAATCATCAGTTTCAAAGAATAAGGGGGATAAGAAAGCAGTAAGATTAGATTCAAAAAATAAATAGATTTCAGAGGAAAGGAATTATGAAACTCAAGTCGAAACTTAAGTCGAAAATCTAAAAGCATCCTTACCCTTGAGAATAAGGTTTTTCTAAATATTGCTCACACTAAATGCTGTTAGGCTCTGAAACAGCAATTATCTTATAATCTGATAACCATTTTGAGGATCAGAATTTTACGATAAGACTACACGATACAAAATAATTACCATTGGAAAGCATAACCTTATGGTCCTCATAACATCCTAAAAATTTAACTAAATCTCTTCAAAACTAATTAAATTCAAGACTTGTCATGCCAACCATTTACCATTGTTTTCCAAGAAGGACCTTTTGATGAAATTTAATATCTCTAACAGCAACATCGAGAATTAAGATTTCCATGAACCTTGTACTCATAAGCTCCTGTTAGGTTCGAAGGGATCTTTCAGACAAAGCACAAAACATTCTTTGAATCTAACAGCACCCTTGAGAATAAGATTGCTATGAATCTTGTACTCACGAGCTTCTATCAGGCTCAAAGAATTTTAAAGTATAGTACAGTACAGTAACCTTAAAATTATTCTTTTGCCTATATATTTGTTCAATCTAAAGCTATCTTTTTGTTGAGGACCTTTCAGATCTACCTTGGGTTTCAAAAGATTATTTTTCCTTCCAAATTAAACTAAAAGGTTTACTAGTTCAGAAATAGCCCTTATGCCATTGAAAGATAGTTTACATAGCGTTTGTAGGTCTGCCATCGCAAATAAAATCTGTGCTCGAGTAAGTTAGCATCGGTTGAGATTCGAATACATTTTTTAATTTACTTCCACCGGTGAACATCATTCTGGTTATTTCATGCACATGCTTTTCACCGACTAAAAAAATCAAGTCGATGAAAACAATCATAAAATTATCCAGAATAGGCAATCAAACTTAGCGCATGCCCAAGATTTGTTTACGCAGTGCCAAATCTTTTGTAATCGTTCTGATGACCCGGATTAAACGAACTAAAAAAGAACATCAACGTAAAAATGAAACCTTTTTTAATAGCGCTCCGCGTCTCCGCCCGCGTCTTACACGTTAATAATTATCCCAACTAGAAACTTTTACGAACTCCAATCCCACAGTTAATTTCGAAATGATTAGAAAACGGTGAAAATTACCTTTCTTTTGATATTGTACAGTCTGTTCCTCTAAAGAATCCTGGATTGTAACGCGCATGCGTAATTTTTAGTTAATTCCCGTGATATTCCTCTGAATTTTAGAATAATTCCTGGATCAGGATTAAGAGCATAAGAATTCTATCTTACTAATCTTTTTTGACCTCGGTCCTCTTCAATCTCCTCGACAGATAAAAATTTACTGTTACTAGAGAGTGCAATATCAGATTCAATAAGTTGTGAAGCACACGCGAAAATTTTAACAACATTCTTACAATCTAATAGTCGCCCTTCTTGATCAGATAACATTAAAATCTGGTAAGAGAAGAACGATCATTAGGTTCCAAGAATCCTAAAATAGAATAAATTCGTAAGATGACAACATTCTGAGATTATGCTCCAAGGATTGATGGTTTACTACGCAATTAAACCATTTTCAAAGATATCTGATCCTTAAAGTAATAAAAATGATTTTCAAAAAAAAACATAATTTTCAGAAACTTCAAGGATCCGTTAACCTTGGTCAACCGAAGCGAACAAAATATCTATAATCAGGCCCTAAGAAGGCCCGATGATCTTTTCGATCAGTAGCTTTCACTATATACTGCATGCATTCACTCTGATTTGCTGTGTGTAGCCTTCATTACCGGCAAAGCAAATGATGAGTTCCTTGAAGCGATATAAACAGGCACTTGACGCAAAAGATAAGTATCTTTTGTTTTAAGTAACCCTTTTATCGCTTAATGGAATTCGATATTTGAAATTAAAACGAAGGCATTTTTAAAAATCTAGTGTTTGAGAACGTTTCACAATTGTGTCCAAAAGATATGGTCGCAAATCATAACAATTATAAATCGTTCTCAAATATTAGATTGCAATAACTATATTTCAACAACGACTTTCAGGTACGAAAAAATTGGAAAACTGAATCGTTAATCATAGCGTGAAACGTCAAAGCCGTTCTCAAAAACCACATAGCTATGAATCTAGGCTTGAAACAATCAGTCAATGTAAATCTTTACATTTTTCTACGCTCAAATCCATTTTCAAATTCCAGATTGACATAAATCTAGATCTGAAAGATTCAGTTTTCGTTTCAAAGAACATTTCATCAAACAGAATCACAAAGCATAAACTCTTGAAATTTTTCAGGAGTCGAACCGACTATCAGGCTCAAAGAACCACAAATCTCGTAATTTTTAAACGTCAAAGAAGCCGTAGGCTTAAAAGGAAACAAAGACAAGATTCTAAAAACCAAAAAAAGGTATTCAAGCTACATTCAGGTGAACATTCTGAGTATCTAATGATGTGGTATAAGACAAATACGAAGGATTTGTTGTTAAAACCAAAAACATTAGATTCCAAGAATTAAAGTGGATAGATAAACGATATCAGGTTCCAGAAATTCGAACAACATTCTTGAAATCTAATAACAGTCCATCTCAATCAAATTATTATAAATCTGGCAAAGAGAACAGTTTTAGGTTGCAAGAATCCAAAGATAGAATAAATTCTAAAGATGCAACATTTTGGGAATCTGAGTACCATCGTTAGAATGCCAAATTTCAAAATATTAAAGCTACATTTAGGTGAATTTTCTTGGGTATCTAATGATGTGGTATAAATCAAATACGAAGGATTTGTTGTTAAAGACCAAAAACATTAGATTCCAAGAAATAAAGTATATAAAGTACCTTGGGATGCTTTCCCATAGCATTAGTGTTTTGACAAGGGGTAGGGAGGAATATTTCAGAGGTACTTAATTACTAGCCACGAAACGGAAAAAGTATTTCGAATCCCTCCAAAAAGCTAATTTCATTGCTCCTAACCGTAATATTCCAATAGCAGTTTTGTCAGTTTAGTTAACATTACATCTTTCAACATTTTAAAACAAGCAATTTGATCGAAAGACTTCAGCAGATTAAATACTTATAATCAAACAGAATGAAAAATGGCATACCTTTAGCAAGGAACATTCCCGATATCTTCTTTGTTGCAGTAACAACAATATATATATTCCTTCTTCGCAAAATTTACAGTGATTTGCACTATTGCTGTATCTTTTTTGGCACTATGCTAGAAATTAAATAAAACGTATTTTGACGTCATTTTCAATCAGTGACGTAGAAATTTGAACTCTTAAAAAATTTTACAAGGATTTTACTTCACTCACACTCTCCAAGCAAACTTAGCATTTAGACCATGTTTGCACGTGACGGTTCCGTTTCGCTCCGAAACGAAATGAAGCCATTTTATTGGTTAGAAGTGACGTAAAAATTGAATTTAACCAATAGAATGGCACTTAATCAAGAGAACGTTATTCAAACGTTGATAATTGCTTTAAATGTGAAAGAAAGAATTCCGACAATATCTTGACAATCACAAAAAGCACAACATTCCAGGGACTTAATAACCATCATTCAGAAGCAGATTACTAAGAATCTGATCACAACAATAATAATTAGGTTCGAGGGTTTAGGGTTGAGGTTGCAAATGAAACAGAAGAAAAGCTATTAGATTTAAAGGATGCTAATTAAAAAAAAAAGCTAATTTGATGACCATCCATCGCTAAGTTAGGCGGCCGCCTAACTTACACTGCCGCGGCAAGATAGGCGCAGGGATGCCCATATCAGCCACGGTATGTTTGTCAACATTCCAGCAACTTGATAACAATCATTCAGAAGCAGATTACTAAAAATCGGATCAAAACAATAGTAATCAGGCTCGAGGGTTTAGGGTTGAGATTGCAAATGAAACAGAAGAAAAGCTATTAGGTTTAAAGGATGTTTGTCAACATTCCAGGAACTTAATAACCATCATTCAGAAGCAGATTACTAAGAATCTGCTCAAAACAGCAATTAATTAGGTTCGAGGGTTTAGGGTTGAGGTTGCAAATGAAACAGAAGAAATGCTATTAGGTTTAAAGGATGTTTGTCAACATTCCAGAAACTTAATAACAGTAATTCAGAAGCAGATTACTAAGAATCTGCTTAAAGCAATGATACTTAGGTTCTAGGGTTTGAGATTGAGATTGCAAATGAAACAGAAGAAAAGCTATTAGATTTAAAGGATGCTAATTTAAAAAAAAGCTAATTTGATGACCATCCATCGCTAAGTTAGGCGGCCGCCTAACTTACACCGCCGTGGCAAGATAGGCGCAGGGATGCCCATATCAGCCACGGTATGTTTGTCAACATTCCAGGAACTTAATAACAATCATTCAGAAGCAGATTACTAAAAATCGGATCAAAACAATAATACTTAGGTTCTAGAGTTTGAGATTGAGATTGCAAATGAAACAGAAGAAAAGCTATTAGGTAAGGAGACCAGAAGAGAGAAGAAAATTCTCTGTGAATCTGAGCTAACTTCTTTAATTCCATTTTTCTATTAATCCCAATCGAAGTATTAACGAAGAAATTACTAATACTGTACCACAATTTATGAATGTTAAAATAATTTCAACTAGAATGGAATTAATGTGCCACCAAGAAACTTTGTTAAAATACTATTTTGTGTAGACTAACTTAATAACGAAATAGCTACGAGCCTGACGCTCCTACTGTGAGTTCAATGAAGCAATAATAATCAGTTACTCAATCCTTTAACTGCCGTTCGTATTTTTTAAGGTTCGACCTATTTTCCAGATGTCGGCATATGCCGACAAGAGCGACCAGAGAGCTTACCATCACATTTAACTTTTTTTTCTAAAAAATATCAGAAATATAAGTGATATGTGTTTACTTTGAGCTGAAATATGTATAATTATGAAAAACATCTATGAAATAGAATTATTCAACTGTGCTATTTAATGAAATCTAGTTCAAAATCAAACTTTCAATAAACTTCAAAAAAAATTGCGGCAAAGAAATGGAAATTGGTCAGCAAATGCCGACATTGGCAAAGAATCGAAAATGATCTTGTCGGCATATGCCGACAGCGGCACTGAAAGGGTTAAAGTCCAAGACAAATATCTTTTGCTTCAAATGTCCGAATTATTGCTTCAAGCTATTTGACATCATGGTAACATATATTCGCATTATACCAGAGTATCTTTAGAGAATCAAATGCACGAGAGTTGATTCAGTTTGGCATCTACAAACCACAAAGCAATTTTTAAAAATTCTAGATTGTAATGAAGCTAGGGTGAGACGGATCTACTTTCAGGTTCAAAGGATTTAGAAAAAAAGTTGAATCACGAATCAAAAAATCAAAATCTCAGATCAGCTGTCTTCAAATACCAGATTACGTGAATCTAGACTTAAATGGATAGAAGTATACTAAGTTGTAGTATTTTGTAGATCTAAAAGAAGTAAACTAATTGAAATTGATCACAAATCATAGTTCTTCTTGAATCTAATAACCTTCCTTTGAAATCAGATTGCTATGAATCCGATGACAACGACGAAGATATTAGGTTCCAGGAATCCCTAAAATATCATTTTTCGAGACTTTCAATCACCATTTAAAACAAAAACGGAACGAGTGCAAACTGAAACTGTTTTGAATCACAAATTATAAAATTCTCCTAACCTCAAAACCTTTCAAAAACTGTTTCCAAATACCAGATTGTAGAATCTAGACTTGAAGGACCAGCTCTCCAAGAATCTATTAACCTTACCTTCACAGACAGATTGTTAAAAAACCTTATTAGGAAAGAAAAAAGGTTATTAGTTTCGAGGGCCGATCTCCTTCCAGAATTCAACCACGCGATGGTTGTGTTGTTTTTAAAGCATCAAAATATTCGAAGAACTTAATTATTTGTTACTTTCTTACGGATACTAAAGATCCGTAAAAAAAAGTTCCTAAAATTATCTTCAAAGAATAGTCAATATACGTTTGGACAGAGTTAAATTCCAAAAAAATAAAATCACAAAAGAAGAACATAGCGATAAGCCCTTAAGCAAGCTTTTTTATAAGTAGTTTTTACTATTACAAACTGAATGGACCCCTCAAATTCATTTTGGTAAATAATTGAATAAACGGGTTGCATGTATCCTATTGTTGAGCCCTGATTAATCTGACACAAAAAGCTCCATGGAGCGATATAAGAGGATCTTGAAGCAAAAGATAAATATCTTCTGTTTCAAGTAACCTTATTATCGCTTCATGAAATTCGATAAAAATCACTAAATCATCTTTAAGGGATCTAAGACAAGATATAGCATTCTGGGAATCACACACTTACAAACTGCATGCATTCCATCCGACTTATTTTGATAAATAACATGTCAAATTAAATGAATATGTGTTTTTCTACTATACTACCCCTAATCTTGCCCTAATAAATCTGAAACGACTGCGGCGAGCTCCATGAATCGATAGAAGAGAAACTAAACCCTTCAAGTACCACGGTCCTTTTTTCTGAGATTTTTAAGAAAATCGCTAGTTCAAACTTTAAAGGCTTATATCTCCGGATCTAAAAAGAATTTGAAGCTCGTTCATAGCTCGTTTGATAGCTATATTGCAATGAAAGACTTATCAAACAACAAACCAAACTATACCAAAGTACAAGAATCTTTCTTGTCTATGTCATTGTTATAACTCAATGGTATGCATCAAAGATGAAAGATATTCTCTCCAGGTACATGACCCTTTAAAGCGCTCAAAGTAATTTTCAAAAAAAACAACATTTCAAGAAACTTCAAGGATCCGTTACCCTGGATCAACCGAAGCGAACAGAATATATCACCGGCCCTAAGAAGGCCCGATGATCTTTTCCATCAGTAGTTTTTAGAATAAACTGCTTGCATCCACTCTAATTTGTTGCGTGTAGTCTTCATTATTAGCCAATTTGCAATGAATCTGACACGACTACGGTGAGCTCCATGAATCGATAAAAGAGGCACTTAAAGCAAAAGATAAATATCTTCTGCCTTTAATAACTAACACTTTTATCGCTTCATGGAATTCAACATGATGAACATACCAAAGGAATTTTCAAGAATCTAATGTTTGAAAACGGTTCATAATTGTGACAAAAGGTATAATGGTAAATCATAACATTCTCCAAACCTAAAAGTCGTTTTCAAATATTAGATTACAATGAATCTAAATTGAAAACAAAAACTTTCAGGCACGAAAAAAAAAATGGAAAAAATGAGTCGCAAAATCATAACGTCAAACGTCAAAAATGTGACAAAAGAACCCCAAACAGGTTGGAAGAATTCAAAACATTACATTTCAAGCAATGTGAAATAATTATGAAGCAAGCACTACTCAAAGGTGAGTGATGCTTGCGACATTCAACTATTATTAACTACCGTCAGGGTCAGATTTATTTTGAAATCATACGCGTCTATTGTGGCTCAGAAATACTTAAAACGGTAAACTGAGGACCTAACTCAAAAAAGCATTATTCCAACGTGAAGATAGATTGCCTTGAATCTGCAAAGAAAGGATCTACCCTTACATTCTAAGGATGAAGAAAATCATCAGAATAAGAAACACAACATCTAGGAATCTAATAACCAACCTTCACAAGCAGATTGCTATAAATCTGTTTCAATTGAAAGTTATTAGGTTCGAGGAATTAAAATTGTAAGGTGAAGCCGAAGAAAGGCAATCAAAACCTGAAGGATTGAACAAAAAAAACAGATTGTAAAAGTGATACATTTTGGGAATCTTAAACACCAGATTTCTATAAATGTCAGTCATCAGGTTCGAAGTATCTACGTATCGTCTATGAGAACAGGAAGTTGAAATACTTGCCTCTTAGTATTCTGCTATAGTACCGCCAATCAATCTGATACGACTGTGACGAGCTCCATGATTCGATAAAAGAGGGACTAAAAGTAAAAGATAAATATCTTCAACTTTAACTACAGTACCCCTTTTATCGCTTCATGGAATTCGACATTGAAAATCATATCAAATCATACAAAGATTCTCAGGTTCGAAAAATGAACACATTTATTCAGTTTTGTCAGTTTTGTCGACATTACCCCTTTCAAGACTTTCAAGCAAGCGGTGGGATGGAGAGACAAGCAGATTGGATTTTAGTAATCAAACGGAATGAAAATTCGCATACCTTTACCACGAATCACCAATAACGTTCTTTGTTGCAGTATAGGGACAATATGTGCTCATTCCTTCTTCGAGTGCAAATCGTTGTACTTATTTTGGAAATGTTGAAATTTATACAAAAAGTATTTGACGTCATTTTTTTTTTTGATCAGCGACGTAAAAATTTAAACTCAATCAAATTTTCCAAAATTTTCCGGCCTATTTTAAAAATCTCCTAGCAAAATGTTACTTGAATTAGGAGCGCATTAGTCACGCGTAGATAATTGCTTTATATATAAAAGTAAAGAATCTGCTCTCCAGTTTGAAAAATGAGAAGAAAATCATCAGATTGTAAAACACAACATTCCAAGAACTTAATAACCATCTTTCATAACCAGATTACAATGAATCTAACGGAAAAAGCAGGTATAAAGTTCGAGGAATTGAGATTGCAGGTTCAAAGGATTCCAGAAGAAAGATGAAAATTTGAAGGGTTTTAATTCTGCGCTATCTCATGAGCTAACTTCTCGAACTCCAGATTTTTATGAATTCCAATCGAAGAAAGCTGCTGACATTCGAAGTCCATAGTATACTAAACTCTAAAACTAAAACTAAAATTTTTATAGATGTGGAAATAATTTCAACTAGAATTGAATTAATGTGCCACCAAAACACTTATAAAAGATACTATTTTGTGTAGCCTAACTTAATAGTGAAATAGCTACGAGCCTGCGCGGCTACTGTGAGAGGCGAGAACAAGTTACTGAAAATAAAAGACGAATATCTTTTCAAATATCCAATTTATCGCTTCAAGCTATTTGACATTGTGGTAACATATATTCGCATTACAACAGTAGAGTATTTTTGAAGAATCAAATACACGAGAGTTGATTCGGTTCATTATCTTCGAACCTATGTATTCTGTGTTTAAGAAAAAAACTACGAACAAGATATAGCAATATCATGTATGCATCAATAAGGTCTTCACATGAAAACATTCTAAGAATTTGATTGCTAGCCTTTCGAGCAAGTACTGAGATGTACTCACGCGAAAGAAAGCAAATCGAATGCCCAGCAATTAACAAAATTATCCAGTCTATCGAGATGATCTTAGAATATCCAATGAAATTTGATTACAGTACGTTTAATGACCTATGGTCGGAGAGTAAAAGCAAGCATCAGTTAAATATGAATTTACTTCGTTGTTTTTATACTTGAAGGTCTGAAGTGCAGAATCGAAAAATTGATACCAGTGTTTTAAGGCTGAATTTTTTTAGCATCTCATAGCTGTTCTTGGATTCCAGGCTGTTTATTCAACCTCAACAAAAGGGATATTAAAATTAGATCCACAAAAATTTTGAACATAAATAGAGTTTCTTGGTACTAAAATCTCAGAATCAATAAGCATCCATTATCCGTTAATATTTAGGTTCAAAGAATCCTTACAGTGATCCAGACAAAACATCCTCTGAATCTAGAAACCATAGTTCCTGCTCAGATTGCTAAGAAACTAAAACTTACGCATTTTAGGTTCGAGGAGACTTCAAAATGAGATTGCAATGTAAGAAAACCTTCATTCAAACTTAGGTTTGGTATTAGTTTGGTGCACAGATTGGATTTCGATTTGCTCGAGAGAAACCAAGGAGTCGAATTGCAAGCAGTCATAGTTCTCCGTGAATCTAATAACCTTCCTTTGAAATCAGATTGCCATGAATCCGATGACAACGACGAAGATATTAGGTTCCAGGATTCCCAAAATTTCATTATTCCATCTTCCAGATCTTTAAGCACCATGTAAAATAAAAACTGAAACCTTTTAAATCACAAGTTTTGAAATTCTTCCGCTAACCTCAAAAGCTCTCAAAACCTGTCTTAAAATACAGCTGATTCTCACTAGTCGAAATCGAGCGCTGAAGCTTATTTGTTCGAATTACAAAGAGATTCGAACTATAGAAAGTATGTATTTAAAGAGGGTTTCTCCATTGAGTTTAAAGATAAGTCCTCAACCTTTCTCAAGCAAGAGAAAGTGAAGCCTTAAGATTTGCGCCGCATTTAGAATGACAGATTAAATATAGCACTTTCTTTGTTTTCACGCAGCATATTTTTCATATCTGGTGATATGTTTTGGTTTCAGTCTAGCGTTTGTGTGAAAACGGCGCGGGTCATGCATTTAGGAAATAAGTGGTTCCATTTCCCATCCAGGAGTTAGAGTCTAGCCCTTCGGGCTTGGAAGTCAATGGTGTCTCCTTGGCGTGGGGACTGTGGGGACAAGTTCGAATTAAAGAAAGATTTGAATAATGGAAGTTCGAATAAACGAGAGTTTACTATACCATATTATAGAATCTAAGACTTAAGGACCAGCTCTCCAAGAATCTAATAACCTTCCCCTCAAAGACAGATTGCTTAAAAATCCAATTATAAAGAGAAAGATATTTGGTTCGAGGTATTGAGATTGTAGGGCATAGCTTTATAAGGGTACAATATCCTAATCCTGGTGATTTTAGAGACTGCATGAATACTGGTAACTTTAGAGCAACCTCAAAGTTCGCGAGGATTGTTACGGAACGATTATAATTTCTTCTTTTTGACTTCCCACAACAAATGAGATGGGGTAGTCCATTTTATTTGCTGTGGAAAGTCAAAAAAAGTGGACACCAAAGAGTATTATGGTCTGGAATCCAATCTTTCCATATTTACATAAAAACATCTTACAAATTAATATAAATTATATTTTTGTAGGTCGAACAGTTTACTTACAAGAAGTCAAATCTTTCACACAAGTTTTGTTTTCTGGTTTAAAGAATGTAGAAAATAATAAAAATGGAAACCATATCGTTCTAGGAACCTAATAACCATTCCTCAAAGCAGATTGCAAAGATAGGTATAAAGCTACATTCAGGTGAATTATCAAGAGTTTATGCTTTCTTGAGTATCTAATGATGTGGTATAAGACAAATACGAAGGATTTGTTGTTAAAGCCAAAAACATTAGATTCCAAGAAATAAAGTGGATAAATCACAATGCACGATATCAGGTTCAAAGAATCACAAGGTGCAATTTTCAAAATCTCAAAGAATTTGTAGATTTGAAAGGAAACAAAGACAAGATTCTAAAAACCAAAAAAGGTATTCAAGCTATATTCAGGTGAACTTTCTTGGGTATCTAATGATGTGGTATAAGACAAATACGAAGAATGTTGTTAAAACCAAAAACATTAGATTCCAAGAATTAAAGTGGATATGCAATGCATGGCTTCATTGGTGCTTATTTACTAGGAAAGGAAAGAGTATTTCTAATCCCTTCAGATCATTTATTCCGTCGCCCCTAACCGTAACTAATTTGCAAATAGCAGTTTTGTCAGTTCTGATTTCAGTTTTGACATTACGCCTTTCAAGACTTCCAAACAAGTAATGTGAAAGAGAGACAAGCAGATTAAGTCCTAAAAATCAATCAAAATGAAAATTTGCATACCTCTGAACAAGAAAATCGTCTATTGCGTTTATTGTGGCATTAACAATCCAAACATTTTTAGAAATATTAGATATTAGAACTTTATACAAAAAATATTTGACGTCATTTTCTTTCAAGTCTTTGGCGTAATATGACGTAAAAATTCAATACGAGTCAATATCTTATTGAATTTTAAGGATATACAGAATTCACACACGCCAAATTTGTCGACATATTTTGAAATTCTCCAAGCAAACCTAAATCAGGAGAGCATTATTCAAAAGTAGATTGCTTTAAATTTTCCAAGAAATAATCTTTTCCCCGGTTTTAAGAAGGATGAAGAAAATCATCAGAATGGAAAACACAACATTCTAGGAACCGAAAAACCATCATTTAAAAGCAGATTACCATAAATCTAATCATAACAATGGTTATTAGGTTTGAGGAATTGAAATTACACCTCAGTTGGCGGAGGGCGGCCACCCAGCCATTAGAATGATGTAGGGCTTATCAAATAAAAGTTAAACCGCGATTTAATCTGTGTAAACCAATTCCATCAGATCCTCCAAAGAAGCGTGAAGAAGATCAATTATTTTTACTGCGTGTATTTTTATTTAAGCTGTGCGAGTTCCTTGGAGCGATAAACAAATACAAAAGACAAAATATCTTTTTATTTGCTTCAAGTATCAATTTTATCGCTTCAAGATATTTGTCATCGCTGTGCTGATTTATCCATATTCTTCCAGGTCATCTTTAAAGAATTAAATACACTATAGTTAATTCGGTTCGTTTTCCAAATAAAAGATTGTTATAAATATGGATTTGCAACAACGATTTTCAGGCTCAAAAAAAACTTGTAAATAAAATCGCAAATCGTTACATTCTTTGAACCTAAAAGCAGTTTTCAAATTCTAGATATGCAATGAATCTAGGTTTGATGGTTCAAAGTTGAATCACGAAATCATAACATTCTCCAAACTTGTCTTCAAATACTAGATTGTAGAATCTATACTTGAAGGACCAGCTCACCAAGAATCTAATAACTTTTTCTTCACAGACAGATTGCTTAAAAAATCTGATCAGAACGAAAAAGATATTAGCTTCAAGGAATTGAGTGTAAAGGAATCAAGCAAATAAAAAACACAGATTATTAAATTGACACATTCTGGGACTCTGTGCGACGTTCTAGAATACGTATATCGATCTCTTTCCAAAATTCAACCACGCGATGGTTCTGTTGTTTTTAAAACATCAAAACATTCTAAGAACTTAATTATTTGTTACTTTCTTACAGATACTAAAGATCCGTAAAAAAAAGTTCCAAGAATCAGCTTCAAAGAATAGTCAATATACGTTTGGACAGAGTTAAATTGTTATATCCTACCAAAAAGGTAATTTAAAGTATGTCTCAAAAGTATGTGGACATTTTAGTTTTAGAGCATTTTCTCAACATCCATTTATGCTAATGTTAGAAAGTTATACACTGTTGAAAAGATATGATCTAAAGGATAAAAGATTATTGAATAATGGAAAAATGAAGATGAAAAAAATGAAAATTTTTTCTACTGTTTTAAAGAACATAACAGGCTATTTAGAAAATTCAAACCTTGCTGATTTCAAATATATTTTTCTACTTGTAGTCATATTCTGACACAGGAATTTTTTTCGGGACACCCTGTATATTATAAATGATAAGGTTTTGATTTGAAAGCATTCTGATGATTTAATTGCTACTCTTTCAAACAAGTACTGAGATGTACTCAAGCGAAAGAAAAGCAGATTAAATTCCCAGAAACAAATGAAATTTGCTATTCCATTGTGATGCGGATGTTTAACCAGATTTCTCAATGAGATTGTAAATTAATGACAAACCGTCGGAGAATTTGAACAAAAAATGAAGTACCGTACCAACTCGTTGCAATTATGAAATCACTTGTTTTTTTACTCCCAAACTGGCAGGTCCGAAGTGAATCCAAAAATTCATCCATTCTTCAATTCATTTATTTATGTTTGTAAAGTCTTGAAAATTATTTACGAAACCAAACATCCTTTGAATCCAAAATCCATCGTCCAGCTCAGATTGCTAAGATACTGCAGGATGAACTTACGGATTTTAGGTACAATGAAACTTTAAGATGAGATTGCAATGTAAGAAAACGTTCATTCAAACTTAGGTTTGGTATTGGTTTGGTGCACGGATGAAATTTCGATTTGCTCAGAAGAATGTTGAACCAACGAATCGGGTCGCAAATCATAATTCTTCGTGAATCTAATAACCTTCATTTGTAATCAGATTGCTATGAATCCGATGACAACGACGAAGATATTAGGTTCCAGGAATCCCAAAAATCTCATTATTGCATCATCAACTAAAGATAAAAACTCAAATGGTTAATTTCAAAATAAGATTGCAATGCAAGAAGACCTTCGTTCAAACTCAGGTTAGGTATTAGTCCATTCAGAGCGTGTCAAATCAAAGAAAAGCTTGATGGAAACAAAAACAAACAGATCGCAAATCATATACAACTGGAAAGAAAATTTGAGAAACAGCAGAAATTGACTTACTTTTAAGTATATAGTCAAATAGCCAAAAAGTCGCCAACGTTGATGAATCGAACACCTTTCTTTTTAAGATAACTGAAAGTTATGTTTTGAAAATGAGCAATCATTGTAGACAAAAACTATTTGACGTCAATAATTTTTTGTCAAGTTTAGAAGAAGGAAGATCCTACGAACGAAAAACAAAGCCCTGATCGACTTTATGAGAACAGGACACTAACATTCTATGAATTTAAAAATCAAATTACAGATTCAAAGGAAACAAAACTAGCAAATGATAAAAAACCATCTTCTGAAATCTTAATAGATCGCAATGAATCTCTCTTAGAAGAAATCCCTCAGTTGTATGAATTTGAGGGCTTGCACTCGAAACAATGCGTGAAATTTTTCACAGTTTATTCTAGGAATACAACATATTGTTGGCAAGATTTCGGTATAAAAGAGCACCTCCCTTTAAAGAAATGTAAAACACTAGGGTCTAAGTGATTATTCGTCCTTAATTGTTTTAAATCGCAAAGATTCCAAGAAGATCCAAAATGAACCGAAATACAAAGTACAGAACATTTCTTAGAATCTAACAGCACCCTTGAGGATTAGATTTCTATGAATCTTGTACTCACGAGCTTCTTTTAGGTTTAAAATTTGTTCGTCCTTGAATCTTAAGTCGATAAGCTGCCAAAAAGATTCAAAATGAACTGAAGGGTACAGTACAGAACATTTTCAGAATCTAACAGCACCCTTGAGAATAAGATTGCTAAGAATCTTGTACTCACGAGCTTCTATTAGGTTCGGAGAAATTTGTTCGTCCTTGAATCTTAAATCGATAAGCTGCCAAAAAGATTCAAAATGAACCGAAATGCACAGTACAGAACATTTTCAGAATCTAACAGCACCCTTGAGAATAACATTGCTAAGAATCTTGTACTCACGAGCTTCTATTAGGTTCGGAGAAATTTTTGCGTCCTTGAATCTTAAATCGATAAGCTGCCAAAAAGATTCAAAATGAACCAAAATGCACAGTACAGAACATTTTCAGAATCTAACAGCACCTTTGAGAATAAGATTGCTAAGAATCTTGTACTCACGAGCTTCAACTAGGTTCGGAGAAATTTTGCGTCCTTGAATCTTAAATCGATAAGCTGCCAAAAAGATTCAAAATGAACCGAAATGCACAGCACAGAACATTTTCAGAATCTAACAGCACCCTTGAGAATAAGATTGCTAAGAATCTTGTACTCACGAGCTTCTATTAGGTTCGGAGAAATTTTGCGTCCTTGAATCTTAAATCGATAAGCTGCCAAAAAGATTCAAAATGAACCGAAATGCACAGCACAGAACATTTTCAGAATCTAACAGCACCCTTGAGAATAACATTGCTAAGAATCTTGTACTCACGAGCTTCAACTAGGTTCGGAGAAATTTTGCGTCCTTGAATCTTAAATCGATAAGCTGCCAAAAAGATTCAAAATGAACCGAAATGCACAGCACAGAACATTTTCAGAATCTAACAGCACCCTTGAATAACATGCTAAATTTGTACTCATCGAAGCCTATTAGGTTCGGAGAAATTTTCTTTCTTGGTTCTTAAATCGATAAGGTTTCAAAAAGATTCAAAATGAACCAAAATGCACAGTACAGAACATTTTCAGAATCTAACAGCACCCTTGAGAATAAGATTGCTAAGAATCTTGTACTCCGAGTTCAAAGGTTCGAGAAATTTTGCGTCCTTGAATCTTAAAATCGATAGCTGCCAAAAAGATTCAAAATGAACCGAAATGCACAGCACAGAACTTTTTCAGAATCTAACAACCTTGAGAATAACATTGCAAGAATCTTGTACCACGAGCTTCCTAGGTCGGAGAATTTTGGTCCTTGAATCTTAAATCGATAAGCTGCCAAAAGATTCAAAATGAAACGAATGCACAGCAAGAATTTCAGAATCTAAAGCACCCTTGAGAATAACATTGCTAAGAATCGTAAGTTCTATTAGGTTCGGAGAATTTTTCGTTCTAAATCGAAGGTTTCAAAAGATTCAAATGAAGAAGCACATTTTCAGAATAACAGCACCCTGAGGAAGATTCTAGAAGTACTCACGAGCTTCATTAGGTTCGGAAATTTTTCTTCAAATCTTAACAAAAAATTCAAAATGAACCGAAAACAGCACAAGAACATTTCAATCTAACAGCACCCTTGAGAATAAACTAAGAATCTTGTACTCACGAGCTTCTATTAGGTTCGAGAAATTTGGTCTTAAATCTCAAAAAGAGCAAATAACCGAAAGAACACAATTCAGAATCTCACGAGCTCTACACGAGAATTTTCCTTGTTCTAAATTAGTTCCAGAATATTGAGAATAACATTGCTAAGAATCTTGTACTCACGAGCTTCTATTAGGTTCGGAGAAATTTTTCGTTCTTGGTTCTTAAATCGATAAGGTTCCAAAAAGATTCAAAATAAAACGAAATGCAAATAAACCACATAGCATTCTCAGAATCTAACAGCACCCTTTCACGAGCTTCTCTGTTAGGTTCGAAGACTTTATTCGTCCTTGAGTCTTACCATGATTTACAATTATTATACCTCAGTTGTATGAATGTAAAAGCCTGCACTTAAAATAATGACTGGAATTTTTTGCAAGTACTGTTTTCAAATCGTAACATTCTAAGAATATAATGGTTTGTTGTCTTAAGACAGATACCAAGATCCGTAATAAAACAAAAACCTTTATATATCCCTAGTATGAGCAGTGTTCCAGAACTTAACATTCTTAAAATTTAAGACAATGTTTCGGTACGAAAGAGCACCTCCATTCAGTAGCGTGGTGGGGTCGACTAAACCTGGGGAGGCAATTTTAGAAGATTTTGATTTTGGCGCCCCCTATGAAAAGTAAATATTTTTACAAAAAAGTAACGCGAGCGAAGCGATCACGAAAATTTTAGGGTATTTTCTCTCTTTTTGGCCGAAAACTGCCATAACTAAGGTGTAAAAGTGCAAAGGGGCGCCGAAATAAGTAAATGTAAAAGTTAGGTATTCTTACGAAAATCGTGGTTTCGGACTGAAAATCTTAGATTGAGATTAATGCCAAAATTGAGATTAAACCTTATAATATAATAACTTATGAAATTTTAAATATCTTGAAATATATACAATAAAATAATAAGTTATGATAATAAATATCATAAATATAGTGAAAACTTTTTACATAACAATTTTGAATAAGGCGAAACAAAAAAAATTTCTTGTTTCCGGAAACCGGCCGGGTGAAAAATTATTTTTTATTGACCCGGCCGCAAACTTTCGTTCGTTAGTAGTCCGTACTTGTTGTAATTTAGGGCATAATTTATGCTGTGTTTATACATAAAAGTTATTCTTAAAGTCTATTTCAATGAGCCATAAATTATCAAAAATAGCAAAAAAAAATTATTTTCCGGCCGGCCGCATGATAACTTTTTTCCTTCACCCGCATTCCGGAAACAAAACATTTTTTATCATTCGCCTAATGAATAATGATTTTGTTATGGTGTGACTTCGAAATTTTAATTAAAACATTCTAAGGAGTCATATGCTTGTTACTTTAAGACAAAATTGCTAAGATTTAGCAAAAAGAAGCAAGCTTTAGCTTCGACGAATTCTTTTCGTATTGTAACTTGCAGAATGAATTGTTGATGGACTCTTTGTCGTACTATACTTTATCAGTTGGTGATCACCGCTGAAGTTGTACAGTGGAGTCTCTCTAACTCGAATGTCTCCTTAACTCGAACGTATCAGTCAGTAATGCAGGCTGTTCCAAAACGTTTTAATCACTCCGCCTTCCTCAAAAGTGCAGATACATAAACTCGCTAATAGCCATCGTGAAGACTGAAATTAATCAATTTATCACAATTATGGTTCTTTGTTGAGTAATGGTCTCACATCGTTTTTAAACATCAAATGTTTTTTTTTGTGTCTAAGAGTGGTTGATCAAACCACCTTTCTAATCATGAATTCAGTCCATTTCAGAGATTGCGTGTCTTCAATCCATCCTCGCCAAATAAGACCTTTCAACGCAACACCTTCCTCCTGATAGTAATATTTTGCATTGAGATATAAATCTCCGCAGTCACCACCATTACCATCATACCAAAATCCTCCTCTATTGCTGTAACTATCACAATTTGCACTGTGATTATCATTGTCGTTGTCATGTGTTGTGAAAGCTTTTCCCCAGTTTTTTGCAATCGAATCGTCCCCACTCATCTTGTTTGCTCCAGTTTTAAGTCTATAGTTATAGGTTTCACTTTCGATTTCAAAATAATCCCATCTTGTATATCTAGTTGTGCCATCGAATCGGCCGCCGTGTAAATAGAATTCATACTTGTTTTTTGACGTCAACATATGAAGAATTTCGTTCCCTAGCCAATACTCTCCGTAAACAGAACCAAAACCTCTTTTATATTCATTCCAATCACGAGTGTTGAATATTACTGAACCATCAAAACGGTGTTGAAAAACAAGCCAACCGCCTCCCTCAATATCCATATTACATCTAGCTTTGATCCTGGTGCCATTGGATAGGAGTATGGAGTAAACACCAGTTTTTGCACCACCTTTCTTCCATCCGTTACAGTCTTCATGGAAAACCATTGAATGAAAGGTTGACTCTCCTTCGTGAGATTCCAACGTTAGTTCGTCATGTATTTTATCATATAAACGACATTGGTAGTCCGTCTCACTGAATTTTTCAATGAGAAGCGATAAACATTTCTCGTTATATTGGCATGCGGAGAAGCATCGTTTTTCAGGGAAACGATCAACTTCAATGACGTCAATTGGATCTTCTCTTGGCTTTTGATTGGTTGAAATCCTTGAAAAAAGTTTCCCATTAATTTCCACCAAATTGTAAATGAAAATAAAAATGAGAAGCAAAGTTTTCATTTTTGACTGATCAGTCGCTTCCGAGACTAGGACAAGAACCCGAAGCGAATTGCAACAATCCTGACTTCAATATTTAAAACAATATTTTTTCAATTTTTTGAAAAAAATATTTATGAATTGGTATTTGTCATTGAATTCTTCGAATCTTTTTTTCGAAAATTCATAAATTATGCATTTTAATGTCAAGAGGATTACTAGGCAACAGTTTAGGTTTAAAGAGATCCAAAAATGACGAATTGCAACAGTCTTGACTTGTTTGAAACAATTTTTATTCAATATTTTGAAGAAAAAAATTATGAATTGGTTATTGTATTTGAATTCTTCGATTCTTTTTTTCGAAAATTCATAAATTATGCTTATTAATATCAAAAGGATTACTTGGCAACAAGCAGTTTTATTCTAAAATAACAATAATAAAAAACAAAAATTCAAAAACTACACGTTTTTTATAAGAACAAACTATATACTAAGTATAACATAACGCTTTGATGCCAGAACCTTAACAACAAGTTAAGAAAATTAAGGCATTGCTTTAACTCTAAAATGCTTCATTTCTTAGGAAAGTGCACAAAAAACTCATAAAATTAGTAAAATTCAACACTCCAAGAACATTTTTAGGCTTAAAACTCAAGCTAAGAACGTTTGAAGACTTCAAAAATTTTGCATGTTCTTATAAGAAGATTTGTACAGTTAAAACCAAAAACCAGACATTCGTGAATCTGTGGTTAGCCTTGACTGAAACAATATTTTGAAGAAAAAAAATTATTAATCGTTGACCCCTCATTGAATTCTTCAAATTCTTCGAATATTTTTTTTCAAAACCGCTAATTCATAAATTATGTTTGTTTATATCAAGAGGATAACTTGGCAAAAGTTTTATTCTAAAAAAAAACTCCACGCCTTTTATAAGAACAAACTATATGAAATCACAATATCCATATATTCTAATAGCCATCATGTAAAACTGGATTTCGCCATGAATCAACTGAAGGAAGCTGCTACCTTAAGTGGATAAATTTTGGCGGGGATTAAATTTGGCAATTTGGTGATTTTTTCCAAAATTCGCCAAATTAAATCCTCGCCAAAATTTCAAAAATCGGCCATGCGCTAAATTAAATCCCCGCCAAATTTAATGAATTTTTTAAAGATTTTTAAGAAAAATCTATGGAGAATATGTATTTCTTAGTAAAATACCACAAATTTTTTAGTTTACCAGAGACTTAAGCCTTCCCACTCGCCAAATTAAATCCCTGCCAAATTTTACATAATTGAACATTCGCCAAATTAAATCCCCGCCAAAAATCGCATTTTGGTCATTCGCCAAATTAAATCCACGCTAAAATTTATCCACTTTTATAGTATTAGGCACGTAGAATTTACAAATATTAGATTATAAGTCTCAACTTTCGAAGAATCTTATAGCCATCGTTTGGAACTGAAAATTTACCTTGGATATGAAGTTCATTGATGCATGAATACGGTGTGAGAGAGTATCGTCTGCTTTCTATTTCGATTTGAAAGTTCTGAAAGAAATTCCGAAAAAAGTTATTTGACGTCAATTTTTGAAGTGGCGCAGAGAAGAAATTAGCATTTATGTGGTAACGTTTTTTTTCCTTCTTTAGATTTCCGTTTGAATGGGTTTGGTTGTATGTGCAATCAATTTTTTTGAACTTAACTATTGTTGAAACATCTACGTGTAAACGATTAAATGTTTTCCTTATAATCAAGTTCATGTTGTGATAAAACATTTTCACAAAGAAGTTTTGTCCCCGTGCATAGTGTGGTTTTACATCTAGAATATTTTGCTTTCAACGATTAAGCTACAAGATACACCAGTTATCAAATCCATGGTTTACAAGATTCCAAAACACAATTATCTCTGTACATCAAATCGTAATTCTCTTTTATTAATGTTTGAATCTCATTCTATCATCCCAGGCACTTAATCTCCATGCTGTCCCAGAGATTTCTCAAAGAATCTGCAAAATAGCAAAGGAAATTAAGTCCCCAAAATAATTTTTGCTCCTTCTTGTCTCTAAGCAACATCAGTTTTGCTTAAATCTTAGATATGTCCTTCCAAGTAGTTTCGTTCAGTTTTGCTTAAGTCTTAGATATGTCCTTCAAAGTAGTTTCGTTTAGTTTTGCTTAAATCTTAGATATGTCCTTCCAAGGAGTTTCGTGCCTTTGTTGATTTTATAGATTACTATGAATCTAAAATCATCCAGTGGCAATAAGCTCCAATGGGAAATAATTCTAAGAGAAAGAGGAAACTTTGACAGACTTTGATTATAATGTTTGAATCACAATTCTCCTTATATCATATATTCATAATCAAGTTACTAAAACCGATTTGAAAGATATGTTAATAAAAGCAGACTCCAAGAATCGAAGGTACTATTTTTCCGAAAGCAGAAAAAAAGATCTTTATGCACTGAATAAAATGTAGTAGGGGGATCTTCGGTTTGTGGTTACTTAAAAACCAAGGATGATGCCTTCCCCGTTACATTTTAATTCTAACTCTTTGTTGGGACAGTATTTGGATCTCTGAGAAATTTTTCTACAAGACTGTATTTCAAGCCTCCATTCGTCCATGGAAATTTGTGTCACTAGTTAGCCTCAGAGTTTTTTAAATCTAAAGACAGTGCTTCCATGAAAACATACACTTGGATCCAACTGCTTAAATCATATATCTTTCCATCCAAAAGAATTGAATGCCATTTTGATCATCAGACTACTATGAATCTGCTTGTACAATGGGTGGCATTATTAACTCCAAAGAAATTCTTGAAATCTAATTTCAATTAACAGTTAACGCACAACTAGAAGAATAACCCTTGCAGCTTTGTATAAAACCCGTTGGTTGGTGTGCTTTTCAAAGACAAATATCAAGGATTTGGTCATTGAACATACAACAATCAGAATCCAAGAATATAACCATAGTCTGGTCATTTCTTGACATTTATTAGAATATAAACCCATCTTAGGAAGATTGACCTTCTGATTAATATCTCAACTAAAGTTAATACATAGAACTCATTCAGGTCAGTTACTGATGTTTTCACATCCAGACATTCTGAGAATCTGATGATGTGCTCTTCAAAACAAATACCTAGGATTTGGTCATTGAATTGTCACAGACTCATTAGATTCCAAGAATGAAAATCTAGTATCTTGAATGCTACCTACATACACTACACAATATATTGTCAGGCAATATATTAATGATATATTGCTGAGTGCCGGCAATATATTGAAAATAAGTCCGCAATATATTGCCAGCTCGATTTGCAATATTCCAACAATATAGAAGGATCATTTACAGAAAGAAATTTTCTTTTATAATAAAGTACCTGTTATTTACTTCGTACATTACGGTCCGAAAACGATATTGTCAAATATTGTTAGTGAATATATTGTGTAGTCTAAGTAGCCCTTAAAAGGATGCTCGTAAATCAAAAGAGCAGCCATTGCTGTGAGGAAGACTTTACGAATACTTCACCAAAACATACGGGAAAGTAGAGAGCTGTTTTATTATGTTTTCACATCAAAACATTCTTGGAATCAGATACCTTAAACCCTAAACCAGATTTTATCAAATCTAGCTTCAAAAGTCCAAAGATCTGTTTCCGAAAATCTAAGATATAATAAAGAGATCTATAACCATACATATCGCGTGCTTCATCAAGAAGTACCCAGAGTCAATTTTTCTCATATAGAGAAGAAGGCCATTCACTCAATATCCATAGGCGAATCGTTATATTTCTATATTATATTTTATAGCATTCTGAGAATTTGATCTATCGGGCCCTAAAGGCAAAACACCGTAGCTTTAGCATGAAGAGCACGAGAGGTTAAATTCAAGGAATGAAAATATATTGCACAGAGAAGTATTAGTCATTTCATTTTACTGGTCTCGCCAGCTTAAGTTGGTTGATGAACATTAACTTGAAAATGTTTCACAAAATATTGTTGAAATCTAGTATCTTTAACTCATTGCTGAGATTTTGAGGTTGACACTCAAAGACTTTTATTCTTAGGGATCAAGGTATGCTTGGAACCAGATTTTATCAAATCTAACTTCAAAAGTCCAAAGATCTGTTTCCAAACATCTAAGTTATAATTCAGAGTTCCATCACCATACATATCGCGTGCTTCGCCAAAACATATGGGAGTCAATTTTTTCATACGCAACAGTTATTACGTCTATCTTTCACAAGATCCACGATAAAACCATCTAACTTAAATCTCATTCAAACTATCATTCTAGGCACTTAATCGTCATGCTGTCTTTCAGATTTCAAAGGATCTGTAACAACAGTAAGGATTATAAAGTTCATAAAAAACAGACCAAAAACCACTTTAAAAACTTTATCCATCATGATAGCAGACTCCAAGGATCAAAGGTAGAACATGGTACCGAAAACAGTAAAAGATCTTTATCACTGAATAAAAGTAAGTAGGGGAAATTTTCGTCTTGCGGTTGGTCAAAAACAAAAGAGGATGCCTTCCCTGTTACATTTTGATACTAAGGTTGGCCAATAAGGCCTTGGTATGGAAAGCAGAGTAAAATATCATTAGCACTCGGATTCTATCTCAACTAGGCGGAAGTTAATAATATGATTTACAAAAATAGTCTTTCGGCTTCTTCTTTTCCTTAACATTACAAGAATTCAAATTCATTACCTCTTAGGAACAATACATTCTAAAATGTATCGCAAGATCGTATGGATTAGATTGTAAAAATATAGAAAGAGTGTATTCAATCTTTATTCATAGGTCAATCGTTAAACTTTTCTATTATATTTTAAAGCATTCTGAGACTTTAATCCATTCGGGCTCAAGGCAAAACGCCATAGCTTTGCCAAGAAAAAACGAGTGGTTAAATTCAAAGAATAAAAATTATTGCACAGAGAAGTATTAATCATTTCATTTTACTGGTCTCGCCAGCTTAAGGTGGTTGACGAACATTATCTTCAAAATGTTTCACACCAAAACATTGTTGGAATCTAATATCTTGAACTGATTGCTGAGAATTTGAGGTTGACACTCAAACGCTTACATGCTAAGAATCTAATAAAATTAAAAGAACAGTCATTACCGTTAGACAGACTTTGCGAATTCTCCATCAAAACACGTATAGGAAAGTAGATAACTGTTTGATTGTGCTTTCACTTACGAACATTCTAGGAATCAGATACCTTGAACCCTGAACCAGATTTTATAAATCTAAGCTCAAAAGACCAAGAATCTGTTTCCAAAAATCTAAGATATAATTCAGAGGTTAAGTTAGTTTCCAATAATCCAGCAAAATTTTGATAATGATATCTTGAGAAATACAACACGCTGATTTCACACTAAAACTTTCTTGGAATCTAATATCTCCCTCTCAAAGTCGAATTGCTAAAAATTCGATCTTAAATAAAAGAGATTCAGATTCTAAGGAATGTAAAAATGTTGGGGAGTCGTTGACGTTATAGAGGGTTCTTTACACTAAAGCATTCTTGGAATCAGATACCTTAAAACCCTGAACTAGATTTTATAAATCTAACGTCCAAAAGGCAAAGGATCTGTTTCCGAAAATCTAAGATGTTATTTAGAGATCCATCACCATGAGAGGGGTATCGCGTGCGACACCAAAACATATAAAAGTTGATATTTCACATCAAGTTTTTCCCTGTGAATCCCATATATGATACTCGAACTTGGGTTGAAAATGTCTAAAGTTAGTTTCCAATAATCCAACAAAATTTTGATAATGATATCTTGAGAAAGACAACACGCTGATTTCACACTAAAACTTTCTTGGAATCTAATATCTCCCTCTCAAAGTCGAGTTGCTAAAAATTCAACATTGAAAAAGAGATTCAGATTCTAAGGAATGTGAAAATGTCGGAGCGTCGTTGACGTTTATAGAGGGTTCTTTACACTAAAACATTCTAGGAATCAGATATCTTGTACCCTAAACCAGATTTCATAAATCTGGGGTCAAAAGTCTAAGAATCTGGTTCCAAGAATCAAAATATAGAATTAAGAGGTTCATCACCATGAGAGAGGTATCGCGTGCTTCCCCAAAACTTATGAAAGTCAATATTTCACACAAAGGTTTTCTCTGTAAATTCGATAACTGTTACTGGATACTCAGGTTTTCAAATGTCTAAAGATAGCTTCAAAGAATCCCACAAAATTTTCGAAATTGATATCTTGAGAAATACAACACGCTGATTTCACACTAATACTTTCTTGGAATCTCATATCTTGCACTCAAAGTCGAATTGCTAAAAATTCGATTTTGAGCTGAAAAGATTAAGATTCTAAGGAATTAGAAAACATTGGAGAGTCGTTGATGTTATAGAGGGTTCTTAACGCTATAACATTCTTGGAATCAGTTATCTTTCACCCTGAGCCAGATTTTATGAATCTCACTTCAAAAGTCCAAAGATCTGTTTCAAAAATTAAAAGATATTATTTAGAGATCCATAACCATGAGAAAGGTATCGCGTGCGACACCAAAACATATAAAAGTTAATATTTCACATCAAGGTTTTCTCTGTGAATCCCATATATGATACTCGAACTTGGGTTGAAAATTTCTAAAGTTAGTTTCCGATAATCCAAACACGCTGATTTCACACTAAAACATTCTACAGAAATCAGATACCTTAAACCCTGGACCAAATTTTATAAATCCAACTCAAAAGTGAAAGGATCTGTTTCCAAAAATCTAAGATATAATTCAGAGGTTCATTACCATGAGAGAGGTATCGCGTGCTTCACCAAAACATATAGAAACCAATTTTTCACACAAAGGTTTTCTCTGTAAATTTGATGAATGTTACTGGATACTCAGGTTTAAAAATGTCTAAAGATAGTTTCAAAGAATCAAGCAAAAATTTCGAAATTGATATCTTGAGAAATACAACACGCTGATTTCACACTAAAACTTTCTTGGAATCTAATATCTCCCTCTCAAAGTCGAAATGCTAAAAATTCGATTTTGAGCTGAAAGATTTAGATTCTAAGGAATTAGAAAACATTGGAGAGTCGTTGATAACATTCTTGGAATCAGTTATCTTGTACCCTGAGCCAGATTTTATGAATCTCACTTCAAAAGTCCAAAGATCTGTTTCCAAATTAAAAGATACTAGCCGGTACCCGGCGTCGCACGCCGGTTAAGCTGTAGCTGAACGCACTAAAAGTCCTTTGGATGTTGAAGCTGGCTTAAAAAAGCGATCAAATAAAAAAAAGAAATCTGTACAACGTTTAACTCTAACCTTCCCCGGGTGTCTTATCTTTTAACCATATTTGGATCGTTTACTGCCCCCCTCCCGAGACATAAAGCCCTAGTCCCCCCCCCCCGGGAAAATGACGTACACACTTTTTAGCAGTAACGACCAATGAAGTATAAGCCCGAAGGGCTAGAAGTCAATCTCCTTGGTAGGATTTGAAGCCAACAAATCCTACCAAAGTAGCGCGGCCTTGAGCGGCTCGCCTGGTTTTTACACAAATGACAGATTAATACTATAAAATTTACCTCTAAATTTCGAAAAAAATATCAATCGTAAACAAAGGAATTGCTAGATTCAATCTGTCGTCAAAAATGCGGCGCATTTTTTAAGCTTCACTTTTTCTTGCCTGAGAAAGGTTAGAGATTGAACTTTAGCCCTTCGGGCTTTAAACTCAATGGTAACGACGGCTTGAATATTTTTATAAGAAAAAAGAAGTGAACTGATTTTTTCTTATGTTTTGCTTTATATCGCCCTTTGAATCGCTGTTGTCCACCAATCCCCCTTTTTATGTAATTTGATTATTTACTAATTTGAAATATTCTTTTCTATGAAATGAAATTGTTTTGTTTTGAAAAGAATTCGAATGTCATTAATAAATACGATCGTTAAATACATTCGAAAACATTTAAAACAAAAGAAGAGAGAAAAAGGCAAGTCTGGGCAGAAGTTAAAATTACTAAATGTAGATGGGCCTTAAATTTCAAAACAAAGGCTTAATAAAGTCTAAACCAAGCTCTATCCGATCTTTTGCAAATGGCGCGAATCCAATGAAACAAATTTGTGGAGCAAGAGGCTAAAAGTCATAATTTTAAAACACAAACAAAGCGAAAACGAAAGTAGAAAACACAGACAAACACACATACAGACTACCACTATTAATATATAGATTATTTAGAGATTCATCACCATGAGAGAGGTATCGCGTACTTCACCAAAACATACGAAAGTTAATATTTCATACAAAGGTTTTCTCTGTGAATCCCATATATGATACTCGAACTTGGGTTGAAAATATCTAAAGTTAGTTTCCAATAATCCAACAAAATTTTGATAATGATATCTTGAGAAAGACAACACGCTGATTTCACACTAAAACCTTCTTGGAATCTAATATCTCCCTCTCAAAGTCGAATTGCTAAAAATTCAACATTGAAAAAGAGATTCAGATTCTAAGGAATGTGAAAATGTTGAAGTGTCGTTGACTTTATAGAGGGTTTTTATACACTAAAACATTCTAGAAATCAGATATCTTGTACTCTGAACCAGATTTCATAAATCTGGGGTCAAAAGTCTAAGAATCTGGTTCCAAGAATCTAGATATAGAATTAAGAGGTCCATCGCCATGAGAGAGGTATCGCGTGCTTTCCCAAAACTTATGAAAGTCAATATTTCACACAAAGGGTTTCTCTGTGAATTTGATATATGCTACTGGATACTCAGGTTTACAAATGTAAACCTTAGGATAGTTTTAAAGAATCCCACAAAATTTTGGAAATTGATCTTGTGAGAATAAAAGACAGCACGCTGATTTCACACTAAAACATTCTTTGAATCTCATATCTCGCACTCAAAGTCGAGTTGCTAAAAATCCAACATTGATGAAAAAATTCAGATTTTAAGGAATTTGAAAATGTCGGAGCGTCGTTGACGTTATAGAGGGTTCTTTACACTAAAGCATTCTTGGAATCAGATACCTTAAAACCCTGAACCAGATTTCATAAATCCAACTCAAAAGTCCAAGGATCTGTTCCAAACATCTAAGATATAACTTAGAGGTCCATCACCATGAGAGAGGTATTGTGTGCTTAACCAAAACATATAAAAGTCAATTTTTCACACCAAGATTTTCTCTGTGAATTCGATATATGCTACTGTACGGTTTAAAAATGTCTAAAGATAGTTTCAAAGAATCCAACAAAATTTTGGAAATTTATATCTTGAGAAATACGGACACCCTGATTTCACATTAAAACTTTCTTGGAATCTAACATCTCGCTCTTAAAGTCGAATTGCTAAAAATTCGATCTTAAATAAAATAGATTCAGATTCTAAGGAATGTGAAAATGTTGGAGAGTCGTTGACGTTATAGAAGGTTCTTTACCATTCTTGGAATCAGATACCTTAAACCTTGAACCAGATTTCATAAATCTAACGTTCAAAAAGCAAAGGATCTGTTTCCAAAAGTCTAAGATATAATTCTGAGATATATAACTACAAGAAAGATTTGACAATCTTTTACGCCATAGCATATGAAAGTTATTATAATAGGGTCTTGGTAGATTTTTATTACGTTTTTGCATCAAACAGCAAAACTTTCTAAGAATCTAATACTTTGTCCTTTAAGCCAAATTATTATAAATCTAGCAAAAAACGCAAGTTTCAGATTTCGAGAATCTAAAAACCTTTTGAAGTGAAGGTCATGAAAAAACAATTTTTATACCAAAGTATTCTCTGAATCCGATATTTCATACTCAAAACCAGATTCTTAGAAATTTTAAAGATCTTCTGGAATTGAAACATAATCTTTGGTTGTCACAAATTTAAATCTGAGTACAAAAATATATCCAAGAGTGAATGATAGTTTACCTTGTTTAATGATGAGTTGATTGTCATAAATGATCTTTCTCTTGCTTCTTAGATATTTTTTAATTTGAAATATTATATTTTTCAGAATCATATTTGACGTCAAATAGTTTTTGTGACCATATGAAATTCACTCAATTCACTCTTGAATGAAATGAAATGTCTATTTTAGAAACTCTGATAAATACGGAATAGGTTTGAAATCTCAACACACATTAAAGATTTAACACTCAGCATCTAATGATAGAGCCATATTCTTAACATTCCTTGACATTTATAAGAATATAAAGCAATTCTGCCTGAGGATTTTTTCTCCGTTGTATCTCAACTAATATTATTAATAGAATTTGTTCAGGTGGATATTTTCACATTAAAACAGTCTGAGAATATAGGGGATTTCTCTTCAAGGACAAATACCCAGGACTAATCCATCGAAGGTACAAACCATCAAATTCTCAGAATAAAATCATATATTTTTTCTTTTGGCTTTTCCTTTTCCCAGGCATTTAAAGAATTTTAAATCCATTAGCTCTCAGGGACAAATACATATTAAAATTTCTCGCAATAGATTCCGAAAATAAAGAAGGAGGTCATTCACTCAATATCCACAGGCGAATCGTTGAATCTAAGAATGGAATCATAAAACCTAATATCTCGCACTCAAAGTCGAATTGCTAAAATTTCAATGTTCAATAAAAGAGATTCAGATTCTAAGGCATTAGAATACATCGGACTGTCATTGACCTTATAGAGGGTTCTTTACACTAAAGCATTCTTGGAATCAGATACCTTAAACCCTGAACCAGATTTCATAAATCCAAATCAATGTCCAAGTATCTGTTTCCAAAAATCTAAAAGATATAATTCAGAGGTCCATCACCATGAGAGAGGTATCGCGTGCTTAACCAAAACATATCAAATTCAATATTTCACACAAAGCTTCTCTCTGTGAATTCGATATAATGCTACTGGATACTCAGTTTAAAAATTTCTAAAGATAGCTTCAAAGAATCCAACAAAATTTTGATAATTGATCTGTTGAGAAATACAACACGCTGATTTCACACTAAGACTTTCTTGGAATCTAACATCTCACTCTCAAAGTCGAATTGCTTAAAATTCGATCTTAAATAGGAGAGACTCAGATTCTAAGGCATTTGAAAACATCGGAGAGTCGTTGACGTTATAGAGGGTTCTTAACGCTAAAACATTCTAGGAATCAGATATCTTGTACCCTGAACCAGATTTCATAAATCTGGGGTCAAAAGGCCAAGAATCTGGTTCCAAGAATCTAAATATATAATTCAGAGGTCCATCAGCATGAGAGAGGTATTGTGTGCTTAACCAAAACATATAAAAGTCAATATTTCACACAAAGGTTTTCTCTGTGAATTCGATATATGCTGCTGGATACTCAGGTTTAAGAATGTCTAAAGTTAGTTTCAAAGAATCCAACAAAATTTTGGAAATTGATATTTTGAGAAATACAACACGCTATTTTCACACTAAAACTTTCTTGGAATCTAATATCTCCCTCTCAAAGTCAAATTGCTAAAAATTCGATGTTGAATAAAAGAGATTCAGATTCTAAGGCATTAGAAAACATCAGAGTGTCATTGACGCTATAGAGGGTTCTTAACGCTAAAACATTCTTGGAATCAGATACCTTAAACCCTGAATCAGATTTTATAAATCCAACTCAATGTCCAAGGATCTGTTTCCAAAAATCGAAGATATAATTCAGAGGTCCATCACCATGAGAGAGGTATCGCGTGCTTCCCCAAAATCAGATATCTTGTACCCTGAACCAGATTTTATGAATCCAACTCAAAAGTTCAAGAATCTGGTTCCAAGAATCTAAATATAGAATTAAGAGATCCGTCACCATGAGAGAGGTATCGCGTGTTTCCCCAAAACATACGAAAGTTAATATTTCACACAAAGGTTTTCTCTGTGAATCCTATATATGATACTCGAACTTGGGTTGAAAATATCTAAAGTTAGTTTCAAAGAATCTAACAAATTTTTGGAAATTGATATCTTGAGAAATACAACACGCTGATTTCACACTAAAACTTTTTTGGAATTTAATATCTCCCTCTCAAGGTCGAATCGCTAAAAATTCGATGTTGAATAAAAGAGATTCAGATTCTAAGGAATTTGAAATTGTCGGAGAGTTGTTGACGTTATAGAGGGTTCTTTACACTAAAGCATTCTTGGAATCAGATACCTTAAACCTACAAGCAGATTTCATAAATCCAACTCAAAAGTCCACTTAGTCCATAGTTTTATTGATAATAAAATTCGTCTTTTCACCCATAGAGTTGGTGTGCTCTTCAAAAGCCAATATCTAGGTTTTTATCATTAAAGATTTAACACTCAGAATCTAATGATAGAGCCATATTCTTAACATTCCTTGATATTTATAAGAATATAAAGCAATTCTGCCTGAGGATTTTTTCTCCGTTGTATCTCAACTAATATTAGTAATAGAATTTGTTCAGGTCACTTAGTGATATTTTCACATTGAAACAGTCTGAGAACATGGAGGCTTTCTCTTCAAGGACAAATACCCAGGACTCATCCATCGAAGGTACAAACCATTAGATTCTCAGAATAAAATCATATATTTTTTCTTTTGGCTTTTCCTTTTCCCAGGCATTTAAAGAATTTTAAATCCATTAGCTCTCAGGGACAAATACATATTAAAATTTCTCGCAATAGATTCCGAAAATAAAGAAGAAGGCCATTCACTCAATATAAATAGGCGAATCGTTGAATCTAAGAATAGAATCATAGAATCTAATATCTCGCACTCAAAGTCGAATTGCTAAAAATTCGATCTTAAATAAAAGAGATTCAGATTCTAAGGAATTTGAAAATATTGAAGTGTTGCTGAAGTTAAAGTGGGTTCTTTACACTAAAACATTCTTAGAATCAGATACCTTAAACCTTGAACCAGATTTCATAAATCTAACGTTCAAAAAGCAAAGGATCTGTCTCCAAAAATCAAAGATATAATTCAGAGGTCCATCACCATGAGAGAGGTATCGCGTGCTTCCCCAAAACTTATGAAAGTCAATATTTCACACAAAGGTTTTCTCTGTAAATCCGATAAATGTTACTGGATAATCAGGTTTACAAATGTCTAAGGATAGTTTTAATGAATCCCACAAAATTTTCGAAATTGATATCTTGAGAAATACAACACGCTGATTTCACACTAAAACTTTCTTGGAATCTCATATCTTGCACTCAAAGTCGAGTTGCTAAAAATTCGATTTTGAGCTGAAAGATTCAGATTCTAACGAATTAGAAAACATCGGAGTGTCATTGATGTTATAGAGGGTTCTTAACGCTAAAACATTGTTGGAATCAGTTATCTTGTATCCTGAGCCAGATTTTATGAATCTCACTTCAAAAGTCCAAAGATCTGTTTCCAGAATTAAAAGATATTATTTAGAGATCCATCACCATGAGAGAGGTATCGCGTGCTTCCCAAAAACTTATGAAAGTCAATATTTCACACAAAGGTTTTCTCTGTAAATCCGCTAAATGTTACTGGATACTCAGGTTTACAAATGTCTAAGGATAGTTTTAAAGAATCCCACAAAATTTTCGAAATTGATATCTTGAGAAATACAACACGCTGATTTCACACTAAAACTTTCTTGGAATCTCATATCTTGCACTCAAAGTCGAGTTGCTAAAAATTCGGGTTCTTAACGCTAAAACATTCTTGGAATCAGTTATCTTGTACCCTGAGCCAGATTTTATGAATCTCACTTCAAAAGTCCAAAGATCTGTTTCCAAAATTAAAAGATATTATTTAGAGATCCATCACCATGAGAGGGTAATCGCGGGTTCTTTACACTAAAGCATTCTTGGAATCAGAAACCTTAAACCCTGAACCAGATTTCATAAATCCAAATCAATGTCCAAGGATCTGTTTCCAAAAATCTAAAAGATATAATTCAGCGGTCCATCGACACCAAAACATATAAAAGTCAATTTCTCTCAAAGGTTTTCTATGTGAATCCCATATATGATACTCGAACTTGGGTTGAAAATGTCTAAAGTTAGTTTCAAAGAATCCAACAAAAATTTGGAAATGTGAAATACAACACGCTGATTTCACACTAAAACTTTCTTGGAATTTAATATCTCCCTCTCAAAGTCGAATTGCTAAAAATTCGATGTTGAATAAAAGAGATTCAGATTCTAAGGAATTTGAAAATATCGAAGTGTTGCTGACGTTATAGAGGGTTTTTTTCACGAAAACATTCTTGGAATCAGAGACCTTAAACCCTGAACCCTGCAAAACATTATTAAAGTTATAGGGTCCTCGGTAGCTGTTTTATCCGTTTTAACATCGAAACATCTTTAGAATCTAATACTTTGTCCTCTGAGCAAGATTGTTATAAATCAAACAATAAAAAACAAAGAATCAGAATCAGAAAATAACTCACTCTTGTCATTGTTGAAGTGTCTTTCCCACTTTTTCAGATTTTCAGATTTTAGAAACACGATACACATGATAAACACGGAATATAATCCTTAACATCCTTAACACAGATTGTTATTAATCTGATGTTATCTACGAAGATTCAATGCTCATAATTGCGTAATCTAAGTTTTACTGACAAAAACATTCATCATTTTCACCCATATAGATTTGACTCTCAAACTATTGCATATCATCAATCCTATCAATCGGTTTATTTTCAGTTTCCTGCATAGAACTTAATCCCCATGGTATATACCCAGATCGCCAAGTATCCAGATATTACTCTGACAATCAAGTTCCATGAATTATACACACTGGACTTCGATTAAACTTAACCTCGAAAAGTTACCAATGTTTTGATTGCGTTCGCGTTTCAATCTATTCATCTAAAGGAACTTAATCTCCATTTCTTTCTTAAAATTTCAAAAAATTTAAAGAAAAAGCGGGACGATTAAATGCCAAGAGAACAAGATTCTGCAACTTTGTAATATAAAACTGTTTCTGTTATAACTTCGATACTTTCGCTCCACGTTAAATCGTGTCTTTGAAGTTCTATGAAAGTTGATTAATCGTATTTCCGAGATCCTGGTACATTCTAGTTGGTTTTTGATTTATTTATTCAACGGATGATTTTGAAATCATCATGTCGGTCTTTTTCATTCCAACAAAATTAATGTTCATAATCAGATCTCTGAATCTCCATTCCTTGTTACTGAAGATCTTAAAAATTTCAAATTATTAAGCAATTGAAGATTCCATAAAAAATAAATATCGCTAATCTTATTGAATAAATACTAAGAATCTAACATCAGTTTTTCCAATGTCTTTTGAATGAATTTAATATTTATGATATAGCTCGTTTTAAGATTCTCAGATCTCTATTAACCCTAAGCATCGCTAACAAAAGCTTTTAAGCATCGATCGATTATTCAAAGGAGTTTGATGTCTGTGGTCTACATGTAGCAAATTTCCAATTAAACTTAAACTCCAATTAAAACTTATTACATCAAGTTATGTTCGAATCGCAAGCCATTCTTCAAAGGAATTTGAAGTCTATGGTTTGCAGCAGATTTCCATGAATCTGTCATAGCACAATAATTGACTTGAAATTCCAATGAAAACTTATAACATTCGTTTGTGTTCGAATTGAGATGGTTTGCAGCAGATTTGCATGAATCTGCCTACAACCGATCAATTTAAAGCTCCAATGAAAACTTATAACATTCAGTTGTGTTCAAATTGGGAGCCATTCTTCAAAAGAGTTTGAAGTCTATGATTTACAGCAGATTTCCATGAATCTGTCGTAGCACAACAATCGACTTAAAATTCCAATGAAAACTTTTAACATTCGTTTGTGTTGTGTGAACCGCGATCGATTCTTCAAAGGAGTTTGAAGTCTATGGTTTGCAGCAGATTTCCATGAATCTGTCTTCAACAATAAGCTTGAAACTCCAATGAAACTATTAGATTCAGTTGCTTTTGAATCTCAAGCCATCCTTCAAAAGAATTTAAAGTCCATGGTTTGTAGCAGATTTCAATGAATCTTTCGCAATACGTTTCATTCCTTGACATTAATTAAACGACATTAATTAAACGCCGGTATCTTTGGAAAATTAGTTTTGTCTTTAGGATGCACGGATTAGATTTTAGATTTAGAGCTCTTGGTAGAAGGAATAGAATTTATTATTTATGAAAAAATGAAAAAAAAACACCCCTCTTTCGGATTCTACCTCAACTACTGAGAATATAGGGCATGTTTTCACACCAGAACTTTCTGAGAATTTGATAATAGGTTATTCGAAGACGGAAGTCTTTAAATTCAAAAAATCCTTGCTGTTTCTTGACAATCATTAGAATATAAATATTCAAAGCATTCCGAGAATTTAATCACTAGTTGCTCGAAGTCAAAACACATCATCTTTGACAGGGAACATACGACCAAATAAATCCCAAGAATAAAAACGATGCAATGAGAAGCATCAGTGGTTTAATTTTACGGGTCAGATTCTAAGCACCTTAAAATTTTCTTAGGTTGATGTTGAAAAGCATAATTTTGAAAATGTTTCGCCCCAAAACATTCTAAAGAATCTGTTATTTTGCCACTCAAAGTCAAATTACTCAGAATCTGCAGTTGAGATTGACAAATTCAGATTTTAAGAATCTGACAGACCTAATATAAAAATATAATACCATAAGCAAGATTTACGTACTTCTTGGAAAATAAGAGCTTGTACTATGTAACTCACAATAAAGCATTCTTAGAGTCAGATACCTTGTACCCTAAACCAGATTGTATTAATCTGACGTTAGAGAAATCTGATTCCAAAACTCTAAAACTTACAAATATAAAAACTCGTTACTAAAGAGATTTAACGATTTTCGCCAACACACTGAAAGTCGTATGATGGATGGTCTTGAGACGTATTCGTTGTGTTTTCACATAAATCATTTTAGGAATCTAATACTTTGCGATTCGAACCAGAATTTATAAATCTGACATCGAAACACGCAGAATCTGTTTCCAAAAATCCAAAACTTAATTTAGGGATTAATGTCCATGAGGGAGCTTTCATGTGTTTTACACCATATTTTTGAAGGATCTGATCCTGAAGGCTGCTTTGCTATGATTTAAAATCTAAACATTCTTGGAATTTGATATTTTGCATTCAAAATCAGATTCTAAAAATAATAACCAGAATCGAAAAATAATAACCAACCTGCTACGAGAGCAACCCATATACTGTAACTTAATTTAGAAAACATAACTTGTGACAAACTTGTTTTGATTCTAATATCTTCAAAGTAAATTACCAATTTCTCAAGAAAATTGGATACCAAACCACGCCATGCCACACTGTCCTTTTAACTTTTTGACCATGGCGTTCATTCTTTCTTTTAGATTCTAACACCGTCTGTATATGGCATAGTACTGGACACAAGTTTTAATATAAGTACAATAAGTTATTTCAAAGAGTAAATGTTTGTTATAAAGTTACCTTGTTGAGCGCTTATTCTTCTGTTTCGATGTCAAAACTGAATTGTGAAATTTGGAAAAGTTTTGTTATTTTTAAAATAATATTAGAATAATATTTGACGTCACTTAACTCTTGGATAAAAACGCAGTTCGTTTTAACAAGTTCCTTTGTTTCAATAAAGCATTAAATTTCCACTTCGCAGATCCTCTGAAAGTCTAATGAAAAAAAAATTATTTAAGGCTTGGGAGCACGAGTTTTTTTCCCGTTGGTGCAATGCAACATGATCAATCCCACCAAGCTGAAACGCCTTCTCGTGTCGCCACCCCATTTTTCTTTCTACCAATAAAAGTGAATCAAGCGAGAAAGTGTTTCAGCTTGGTGGGATGGATCATGAAAAAACTTCTCTTGTCCCCAAGCCTTTAGGCTTATCTAGGCTTTACGCTACACACATGAGTTTCATTACTCCATACTCGATACACAAGATTAATATGAATCTGATGTCAATTTCGACGAATAAAATCCTAAGCATTCAGGTTATTACTCCTGAGAATAAATTTAAGGTCACGAAGGATATATACACCCGGCTATACATATTCAGACTTCGACTTCAAATTTAACATAGAAAAATAACCAGTGTTTCGATCTGTTCATCCAAAGGAATTTAATCTTCCTTTCTTTCTTAAGATTTCAAAGAACCTAAAGAAAACATGCCAAGATTAAATGCCAAATGGACAAGATTCTCCAGCCTAAACCACTAAAGCTCAATGTTTATGGCAGTACACCTGAGATTTTGAAGAACCTAAAAGTGAACCTCCATAGTCATCGAATCCTAGAAAAAGAAACAATCTCGAAATATAATTTGTAACTTTGTAAACTACTTTTAATCACACTTTCCATCGGTGTGTGGTATACATACATCAGATTTTTGAAGATCCAAAGGTATAATAATGTGGGTATGAAATTTCAAGAAATTTACAATAATGTTATTTAATCTTTTTATAATGTTTTGCTACTGCTCCAAACGCAGCATTCTTTTTTCAAAAAAAATGTCCAGAGCGTGATTCTCTCGCTTGTTGGCTTTCATGAACATTCGATTCCGTACCGATCGCTATCACAATCTACTTCTTCAAGAAACTTCATGAGCTCAACTATAAATCATTCTTAAATTTCTCCGGTTTGAATTAACTTTTTTCCCGAGAATGACACATTCTATTTCTCTTCAAACAATGATAGTTTACCAATGATAGTTTACTTCAGATTATTATCTGAAGATCTGAGTCATATAGCATCATAGGCTGGCATCGAATACTGGCATCGAACATAAGCTGTTGGCATCCGCTAACGGATTCGTGCTCCTTATACTACCTGGGGTTTTGTAGAGGTCTGCGGTTCAGACTAATGACATCACAAATAACTGCACAGATCTCAAATAATTGAAAATCCTCATTCAGTTCAGTTTTGCTTGATTTTCAATCTTCTCATTCTAGCTACTTAATGTCTAAGATATGCATTTAATTTTCATACATCCAAGACCTACCATACAAATACATTAAAATTTAAACATGAAACTAATAATCAGACTTTCTGAACCAGATATTTGTTTGGTTTGTTGTATATTTTAACGAAGGATTTCAAAATCTGCTACTTGTTGACCATCAATGATAAATTCAGATTTCTGAAAATTTAAACCTCGGATCAGCATAATTAAATTCCGAGTAGTGGTTAAGTAATTAACATAAAGCTGCAATCTGATTGGATGGTATCGATTTTATTTTATAATTAAGACACCTTAATATGGCTTGCTTGCCGTGCTCGTCGTTTACAAAGTGATTCGTATCGAAATGCAGTTTGAATTTCGTTTGAATCTCTACCTTCCTTTCTCTGGAGTTTAATGTTTACAGCTTGCAGCAGATTATCTACTGAGTCTACCAACAAAATGATGAACAATAAACTCCGAAAGAAATATCATAGTAATTTATAAAGCAAGTGACCTACAAATGACAAATGACAAAGTCTCGGGCAAGTTAAGGCCTGTGCAAAAAATTAACGAATCAAATAATGCGTGACGGCCAGTTCTTCCACCCCATTTTCGGGAAAAATTTTTGGTTTTTCTCACTCGTCATATTAATGCCTTTTCCAAAAGTCCTGGGCCAAAAATTATGTTTCAGCCATTTTGGTAAAATTAAGGAAAACCACTTTTTGCTGACGTCCGCAAAAATTTAAACTGCTAATAACTCCTAAAATATTCATCCAAATGAGCTCAAATTTGGTACAAAGGTAGGGTTTATAAATATCTCTGGTTTCCAAAAAAAAGATTCTCAAAAATTGATGACGTCAGCAAAAATCAGCAATTTTCTTTTTTCCTCAAAAAATGCTGACGTCATCAATTTTTAGGAAAATTTTTTTTGGAAATAGGTACAAAATTTGAGCTCATTTCGATAAAAATTCCAGGAATTATTGTCATTTTAAGTTTTGACGTCAAAAATATTCGTCATTTCCATGGCAACCAACACAAAGCTTAAAGCCTACGGAATTGAAACAAAAAGTCTCGATCTTCTAAAATGTTATCTGAGTAATCGCTATCAGAGAACAAAGATCGGCTCTGAATATAGCGATTGGTTAGAAATCACTCTAGGTGTTCCGCAGGGGTCAATTCTTGGTCCCCTTTTATTTAATATATTCATAAACGATTTATTTCTTTTTATTGTTAAAGCCAGCATCTGCAATTTTGCGGACGATAACACCTCACACTCTTGTGCGGAAACTCTAGAAGAGGTCATCTCAAATCTTGAGTTTGACCTAGAAATAATCTTAGCCTGGTTTTCAAATAACTACCTCGAAGCTAACCCCGGAAAATTCCAAATGTTGGTTCTAGGAAATAGGAATCTTCCTGTAGAAATCAGCGTTGGAAATGTTAGGATAAAATCAACGGATTCTGTTGAGCTACTAGGCATAAATATTGATAACAATCTTTCTTTTGCGACCCATATCAATTCACTTTGCTCTAAAGCAAGATCCAGAATCTGGAGTTTGAACAGAATTCGTTTTTATCTTAATTTTGACCAGCGAAAGTTAATATTTAATGCTTATATTATGTCAATATTTAACTATGCACCGATAATCTGGATGTTCTGTAATAAAACCACATATGAAGAAATTACTAAAGTTCATAAGCGGGCCCTAAGAGCTCTACTCTGTGATTTCAGAAACGATTATGAAGTTTTATTGCAAAACGCCAAATGTAAGACGGTTCATGAAACTCAGCTTTGCTGCCTACTTTGTGAGGTCTACAAATCTGAGAACAAATTAAATCCGAAGTTCATGCAAGAAATCTACGTAACGAAGAAAATGAAATTCAACTTTCGAAACAAACTTTTAATGTCTATACCTAAGGCTAATTCACAACGTTATGGAACTCAATCTTTCTTATTTCGAGGAAGCCTGCTTTGGAATCAGATTCCTGAAAAAATCAAGCTTGAATCCTCTATCGAAACTTTTAAATCCTCACTGAAAGAAATAAGCCTCACAAATATTTGTCTTTGTAAAATATGTATATAAAAATAAAAATTTTTTTATCTTATATTCTTCATTATATGATTAGTTTATTCTCTACGGTTGGTATTAATTAGTATTTTATTATTACTATGGCAGACCAACAATAAATAAATTGGAAAAAAAAAACACAAAAATCCAACAAATCATAAAACTCGTGACGGCCAATTGTTCCACCCCTTTTCTGGAAGAAATTTTTACTGAGTTATGTTCCCCTCATATTAATACCTTTCCAAAAAGTCCTGGGCCAAAAATCCTGTTTCAGCCATTTTGGGAAAATTAAGGAAAAACACTTTTTGCTGACATCAGCAAAAATTTAAATTGCTAATAACTCCTGGAATATTTTTCCAAATAAACTGAAATTTGGTATGAAGGTAGAGTTTATAAATATCTTTTATTTCCAAAAAATTGATGACGTCAGCATTTTTTCAGGAAAAACGAAAATGCTGATTTTTGCTGACGTCATAAATTTTTTGAAAATTTTTTTTTGGAAATGAAAGACATATATCCACTCTACCTTTGTACAAAATTTGAGCTCATTTCAATAAATATTCCAGGAGATATTAGTCTTTCAAATTTTTGCTGACGTTAGCAAAAAGTGTTTTGCCTTAAATTCCCCAAAATGGCTGAAACAGAATTTTTGGCCCAGGACTTTTCGGAAAGGTATTAATATGAAGAGTGAAAATAACGAAACATTTCCCATAAAAAGGGGTGGAACAACTGCCGTCACGGCCGTCACGATTTATCGAATTTTTTGCACAGGCCTTAACTTGCCTGAGGTATCTACAATCAGTGACAAAATACTTGGCGCAAAAGGGAAACTCCCAACGAAATTTTGTAACCACAAATAATTTGGAAGCGCTCTAGACTTAAGAAGATCCAGTAAGGCTTGAAATATAGCCTAGAAACCAATAAATCCCTCCCAGATCGAAATATTCCATGAAATCAAGTTGAAGGCCCGAAATTGACATTCTCGCTCGAACTTCAATTTTCGAAAAATGGTAAAATAGCTAAAATTGTCAATATGTTATTGCACTGATTGTAGTTCCAAAAATCTAAAACTTTATTTAAGTAGCTTTCATATGTTTACTTTGCTATGATTTCACATCCAAACATTTTTAGAATCTGATATTTTGCATTCAAAATCAGATTCTAAAAAAAGAAAAAAAATCGACAATAAACTCCTAAAGAAATATAACAATATACTGTCCCCCGGCAGAGAACTTACCTGGACAATTTTCTATGATAATGTGATTCAAGAATAATGCTTATATCTCATGATCCAAGCCATGATAAACTTCCAATATTAGTATCATTTGGTCCATTAACTCCAACTTTTTTAGATTATAAAGAAAAATTGTGATTGAAAGTCTCAACATGGGAGATCCATCCTCCATTTTTGGTCCGCGTTCCTGGAGGACTATCTACCGTTGAGCTTTAGTTCAGCTGAGGTCAGCCATCATTGCATATTTTGCTTGCGTTTATGACACCAATTAACATCTCACAAACTACCTGTCTTAAAAACTGTATGTCCTATTTTGCTCATTTTTTTGGAAATTAAACTATTTCTTTCTGATAACTTGAAAAACATATTTGACGTCAATTTGCATAATGACGCTACGCTAAAAATTTTTTTCACGTCATGTCTTTATAACAGTGGGTTGGGAAAGTAGGGTTAGAAGTCTGTGTATCAAACCTGAAAATATATGTGCTTGTTTTCAATATTGGGCTTATAGAGTAGGAACGCCAGTCTTCTCAACGCCTAGTACGTAGAATTGAATACGGACCATTGCTAATAGTGTTTGGGAATTATTGACCATTACAAAATAAGGACACAATTTTGTGAATGTCTCCGATGTAAGATTTAACAACGTGACGTCTTATCGGGAAAAATAATACATTGATTATATGTCTTGTCTTGCAAGTAGATTGAAACAGAATCAGTCTCTCAGAAACATATATAGCTCTCTGTTGAAACGTCTTCTCGTTCAACTATGCAACTTATACAATGAACGACTTTATATAAGAAGGTCAAAAGTTTTAAAACTTTCTTTGATATTTGGGTTGCGGTAAGACTGAACATGTTCTTAAAGTGTTCTTAAAATGTTCTCATCTTCTACATTTCTTAAATATTTTTGTCTACTTTAATAGGATAAAAATTTCGCGGAGATTGAATTTAAATTAAATTTCGCGGATTTCACGGATTTGGGTGTCATCCGCGAAATTAAGTCCCAGTGGAATTTTGTAAAGGCCTTATGCGCGAAATATTTTTAAACAAAACTCAAAAATGTCAAATGAACTACTTTTGAAATGTTTATTGGCATTAAAGAAGCGCTAATAATGTGTATTTCAATAACTAACATGAATAATTATGCGTAAAAAGGCGCAATATCGAGAAATTGTTTTCTTCCATTAGTGCCATCCGCGAAATTAAGTCCCCGCGAAATCTTAAAATTTGTACCTTGACTTTCACATTTCACCCCTTTTTGTTGCTTTCCACTGGCTTTTTGCAAACTGACTTGCACTGCTTTCCTTCAGAAGTTTTTCTTTTCGAATAAAGTAGCTCTACATACAGAAAGATGTTAAAAATATTTTTATTTGACGTCACTTATAAAAAATGTAAAAAATATTTTTTTAAATGACGCTCAATACCTCCGCCTTTGATTCGTTTTATTATTTTCAACGCCCTTAAATACCCATCACGAATAAATGCTTCAGGAGCTGGTAAAACCTGTTATCGTTAGACAGATAAGACCTTATATTATATGGTAACATGATTCATTGGTTTGTCCTGAAGTCATCTAAAACGACACTCTAGCATACAGAAAAGTAATGAATTTCATGAATTTAATCACTATGTTATTTTTATTGTTAGGACCCGACAAGTGACATGGCAACGGTTGCTAGGAAAGGATGTCATTCTGTTCGTTTGCATCGTGAGAAAAAAGAAGCATTGAAAGCACAGAAAAAGGAATGGGAACTAGCAGGAACAAAATTGGGTGAAATCATGGGCGTCAAGAAGAAAGATGATGGGGAAGAGGTAAGATGGCTCGCCAGCGGCCGATTTTCTTGGGGGCGCCGAAATAAAAAGGGCCCAAAAAGACGCCTCTGTTTACAAATTTTAGCGCCCCTTTGCTCTTATACACCTTAGATATGGCAGTTCTCGGCCAATACGAGAGAAAATACCGCAAAATTTTCGGACTTGCTTCGTTCGCGTAATTTTTAAAAAGATATAATATTATATATTATTAGGGCGCCAAAAACCAAAATCTCCTGAAATTGCCTCCCCAGTTTGCGCGAATTTTAGTCGAACCAACACGCTACTGTTCACGCACACAGGCTTCTTGTTAACTTTGAATTACACGTTTTTTTTTTTATTAGAACCTAGTTTATAAGAACATATAGGCTGAAATTCGTCGAAAAATTAAGAACATCTTAAGAACATGCCCAGCCTCAGTTTGGAAAAAAATGAAAGAAACTACAATTTTTTCCTCTTTTTAAACAGTTTTGACCGAATTTAGGGTTGGATCTTCAAAAGTCGAGAGTCAAATATTGTCCAAATTTTGCCAAATTTAAGTGCTCTTTATTTTGTATCATATTGTCGATTTAGAGTAGTCTGAAAAATTAAGAACGCATTTAAGAACATTTTAGGCTGAAAATTGCTATAAAAAATAAGCACATCCAGGCTCAGCGAAATTTTACGTGTTCTAATAAAAAAAAAAACGTGTAAATGTCAGCTTTTTATCTCACCTCATTTTCAGCAAGGATCAGACGAAGATGGTGACTACAAGAAAGGTCAACAATTTTCTGAACACATGAAGGAGAAATCAGAAGCGTCCAGCGAGTTCGCTAAACAAAAATCCATACGTGAGCAAAGAGAGTATCTCCCAATCTTCGCCGCGCGAACTGAATTGTTGAATATTGTGAGAGATAATAATGTAGTTGTCATCGTCGGAGAAACCGGTAGCGGAAAAACGACCCAATTGACTCAGGTAACTCAAATTTTCCATAATATGAACCAGTTTTATAATTTCTTTAGTTACAGTAACATTCGTTTCAAGCCAGTTTCCAAAATTCTAACTGGCCATAATTCATACAAATTTGTGTGTCTTGTGCGTGTTTGAGTTATGTTCACTCCGCTGAATTGCACTTGAACACACTTGAAAATTTTTATTTTTCTTCTTTAAAAATGATGTGTAAGCAAATGGTAGGAAATACACACCCCCTTCTCATCACAGACCCACTAGGAACCCTTCCCACTGGAAAAATTGGCCAAAATATCGTCCCCAGTGGAAAATTATACTTTGATTTTTGTCCCTGTTGAAAATAATCAGATAAGCAAATCCCCACCGCAAAATAATGTGCTATTTTTCCCATCGCCACTGAATATCAATCCCCATCGAGTTTAGTTCCATTATTTTTACCCCCACTGGCTGATAAAACCCCACCGGGTCTGTGAGAAGGAGGTGTAAGTACGTTGAATGATTTCCTTTAACAATATTTTTTCTTCAATTAATAGTACCTACATGAAGATGGTTACTCCAAACGTGGTATGATTGGCTGCACGCAACCCCGTCGTGTGGCTGCTATGTCGGTCGCCAAGCGTGTCAGCGAGGAAATGGGTGTAGAGCTAGGTGAAGATGTTGGATATGCAATCCGTTTCGAGGACGTTACAAGTGAGGTGAGTGAAAGTGCCTCCTTGCCCTATCATTACAGCCAGAGGAAATATCATTATCGTATATAGAGACTGGGCTTCCAATTTTTCAAAATGTTATCTTACAAAAAGAAAATGTATAGATTAGTTAGACTGAGACTGGAGTCGTTTATAATGCGCGTAATACAGTAGTATAGGCGTTCTATGATAATACGATTGTTGTTACGAGGTTTAGTTTGTATAAACGACTGGAAGAATTCGGTGTTCCGGCCTTATAGAATCCCCGACTAGCTATGCAGAAACTCGCGCAGCGAGAAAACAAATTATCAAGCAACAACAAACTCTCAAAACGTAAATAATCAACTCAAATGAAAAAAATTTAACACACGAATAAATCCACCCTCAAATCCACACACATTTTTTTTCAAGAATTTTTTTGAGCGGGAAAAAATTACAATTGCAATATTGACACTTTTCTTTTGTTTCGAGTTAGTGCACAAAGGTTTTTAGACGACTAAGATTGTTCCCTCCATTACTTTTTGCCTTATTTCTACTATTTCTGAATTACACGCTTTTTTATGAGAATGGTGTAAATCTATTTCATCATGGATATTCTTAACTTTTTTGGGAAGATCATCCTAAAATATTCTTACAGATCCTCGTTTTCGAGAATTGGCCGGTCCAACAGAAATATTTTTTAGGCTTAAGGGTCATGGTAGTTAAGCCTGACTGGGGATGCGGCACATCAAGGGTCGACTCTCACTCTTTTCCGATGGGACAATTGCCCTGCTCTCTTTCTAGCTTTAGCGTAGGCGGCCGTCAATCCGCCATCGGAATATCTGGGTTTAACGTTTACCTTTTAGACGACGACTATCAAGTATATGACGGATGGTATTTTACTTCGTGAATCGATCGGTACTGCAGACCTCGATAATTACAGTTGCATTATCATGGACGAAGCTCACGAGCGGTCTCTCAACACTGATGTCTTGTTTGGCCTACTCCGTGACGTAAGTTTTCTTAAGTATTAAAACATTGCTACTTAGGCAAAAAAGGTTTAGATCCATAATCAAGAACATATATTTGCGATAGTTATTATTTTACGTAGTTTCTCACTATGTTATTTATCAAGAAAAGTTATCTTTCAATCCATCAAACAAAACTAAAAATGTTAAAATGAGTACATAACTCAGAGTTTCATGTTTCCACATTTATTAATCTGATAACAGATGTTCATAATTTTCTTACGTGCACGGTAAACCTCTAAAGGCGCTTGAAAATTATACATCTGAGGAAAATAGTCTTCCCGCGGAAAATTCTACAACAAGAATCTTGTTGTGCGCCGGAAAAATAAAAACTGACACATCGCCCTATTCATAAACACAATCACGCAACTTTGTTGTCATTCCCAGTCCTTTTAGACGAGCGCGGTCCTCACGACTTCGAGATTGCATATTCGTCAGATTGTTTGTTTTCACACATCCCTTTAGAGCTTCAGCGTGGTGTGCAGAAAACAATCAGAATCTGATCTCAGGTTAACATTTATCAAATGTACAACATGAAATGCCTGTAAAATTGAAAATTGACGTTATAAAGCTAGAAGAAATGTAGAAAAAAGTGGGTGATTGGCGTAATAAAATTTATAATAGGTGTACTAAAAAATGTCATAAAATGCGTTTAAAAACAATAAGGTGAATACTGAGGCTATTAAAATATACTCTATTTATAGTAGTGGGATTCTCGTGGAAGTCTCTAATGACCGTAAGCGTAAAGATGAAGTGTGGCGATAATTTGTCTGAAAATTATTTGCGAAACTCAAAGGTGTTCTTACAAGATGATTTTCATCCTTATTATAGAAATATTTCTGTTCCAACTCCTTAGGTTGTGGCACGTCGAAACGATTTGAAATTGATCGTCACATCTGCCACCATGGATGCTTCCAAATTCGCTCAGTTCTTTGGTAATGTTCCTATCTATCAAATCCCTGGACGTACCTTCCCCGTTGATGTTCTCTACAGTAAAACTTGTCTGGACGATTACGTAGATGCTGCCGTTAAGCAGTCTTTACAGATCCATTTGATGCCGCAGAAAGGTGATATATTGGTCTTCATGCCTGGTCAAGAAGATATCGAGGTCACGTGTGATTTAATCTCTGAACGACTTGAAGAGATTGAAGGGGTTCCACCGCTCGCTGTGCTGCCCATCTATTCTCAACTACCCTCCGATTTGCAGGCCAAGATTTTCGAGAAAGCTCCGGACGGCGTCCGAAAGTGTGTGGTGGCAACCAATATTGCAGAAACGTCCCTCACTGTTGACGGTATCCGGTTCGTTGTCGATGCAGGTTATTGTAAATTAAAAGTTTTTAATCCGAAAATTGGCATGGATGCTCTGCAAGTCTACCCGATCAGTCAAGCTAATGCTAACCAACGTTCCGGACGTGCTGGCCGAACAGGACCGGGGTCCGCTTTCCGGTTATACACAGAGACACAGTACCGGAATGAAATGCTAGTGGGCACTGTTCCGGAGATCCAGAGAACGAATTTGGCGAATGTTGTGTTGACGTTGAAATCACTGAATGTGGATGATTTGTTGGAATTTCATTTCATGGACCCTCCACCACAGGTAAGTTGACACTTCTCCCTCGATGCATCTGGTAGCATTGGGTATCAAGCAGAAGACTAAAAGAGAGAGAAAAATGAGAAAAGTGAACCCTCCGAATCATTCGGAATGGGCCCTATCCCTGGATAGATACCTACCCTAGGATAGGGAAATTACCACGCTTACCAGACACTGCTAACCCTGCGCTCGCGACACGACAGAGCTATTGAACTCGAACAACACGGGAGGACATACACTTTCGCAGGTGTTGAACCTATGAGTATCGTCACCATGCCACATGCAATGGCTGACATACTGCCCCGTACTCTTTTAGCAAAGTGATGGTACCCAGTTGCCCTCACAAGCCGAAGACTAGATGCTAATATTCGACATTTCCCAAGAAAGATAAAGCCTTAAGATTTGTGTCGCGTCTCGAATGACAGATTGAATATATAGTACTCTCTTAATTTTCGCGTTTTACATTTTTCAAATTCTGGTGGCATATGCTACTTCCAATCCAGCATCTGTATGAAAACCACACGGACCGCGCATACTTATTTAGGAAATAAGTGCACCTTCAAATCGTTTTTTGTTACCCCCACCTGATTTAGTTTTTTAAGAGTGTATTTTAAAACATGACATTCCCTCGCTTTGATTAATTACCGACCTTTACAAAGTATTTTAGACCATGTTCACACGTTACTGTTCCGTTACTGTTCCGTCCAGTGTGTTCATATGGGTTTCAGAGAAAGAAAACGTTCAGTTCCGTTCCGATGAAAAAAGTCGAGCGAAACCGTTTCAATCTGTTTTGCTTTGTAACGTCTTCTTTTTTGACGTTCACACTTGTTTCGGAACCGTTTCGGAACGGAACGGAACGGAACCGTAACGTCTGAACATGGTCTTAGAGGATTTCTATAGCCTAAAAGAATCCTTTTATTTGTGTATCTTTTCATCTCTATCTTTTTTTTTTTTCAGGATAATATTTTACAGTCCATGTACCAATTGTGGACTTTGGGAGCCATCGATAATACAGGAATGTTAACAAAGATGGGCCGAAAAATGGTCGAATTCCCTCTTGATCCCTCATTGGCTAAGATGTTGCTGGTGTCAGCAGAAATGGGATGCAGTGATGAAGTTTTGGTAAGAATATTGAATATCGAAGAGAATACTTTTTCCACATTAGAATATCCTAATTTTCTAGATTTTTAAAAAGAACTTAAAAACTTTTAAACAAACAGGATACACGTTTTTTTTTTTTTAAGAAACTAGTTTTACCAAGCAGCCTCAATGTTTCTTAAGAAATCGGCCTTTTGAGCCTTAAATGTTTCTTATATGTTTCTAAACTTTTTGACATAATCAGCTTCATGGAAGGCTGGATTGGAAGGTTCTTAAAGAAAAACTGAATTACAAAATGTTGTTTTCTCATTCTCAGCCTCAGCATGTTTCTTAGATGTTTCTTAGTTTTTAGGCATTCTGAGCCTCATGTTTCTTAAAAGTGTGTTTCTTAAAAAAAAAAAAACGTGTAATCTTCATTGACCTATCCTATTGTATCAGCATTTTTTGTCTCTTTTTTTTATTTTTATGTCCTTGGCCTTCCCCAACTTTCGGAAATGAACCCTCCGAGTCGAATGTGGCCGCTTAACAGCTGAATCCCTGGGATGATCCAGTGTACATAGAATTACCTTATAAAATGACTTTGCTACATGTACATTTCATTGTATTGTTTTCATTTTCTAGACTATAGTATCAATGTTATCCGTCCCTTCGATCTTTTCTCGACCGCGTGGTCGCGAAGAGGAAAGTGATGCCGCTCGTGAGAAGTTTCAGGAACCAGAGAGTGATCATTTGTCATACCTTCATGTCTATCAACAATGGAAAGCTAATAAGTAAAGTCACGTATTTAATATTGATTTCTTTTTCTCTTTTTGATATTATATTTTAGCCGGGAGGATATTGTGAGTACGACTTTTATCATTATAACCCAATACGCGCTTTTTATTTTATAAGAATACACTTTATAAGAATGTCCATGATGAAAATGGCCAAAAAACTAAGAATATCACCATCATGGGATTTTGTTACTCAAGCTAAGAATGCCATTTTTAGAGCATTTTCGATTATAAATTGTCAATTTTACCCCCAAGACGTCAAGTAAGGGTCACTTCTTTCACAAAAATGCCATTTTATGCTTGAGACGTATGTATTAAATGTTAAATCTAGTCTGAATTAGGATCCTAACCTAAGAATGCTGTAAGAATATTTTAGGATGATTTTCCAAAAAAAGTTAAGAATATCCATGATGAAATGGAATTACACCATTCTTATAAAAAAGAAGAAGCGTGTATTGAAAAAATCAACTTTATGCGCTAAAATGAACGCGAAGTTAAGGGGTATTTGTCACAGATATCTTACATTAAACACTAGATAAAGCTTCTCCATCTTTTCCAAGCCAAGGGACGAAAAGCAAATTAAAGCGCCATCTTTGCTGAAAGTAGACCACAGTAAAAAACCTCGATTTTCATTTTTGAAGCTTTTTTTGACACTGTAATGACTTCGAAATTTCAATAGGCCATTTTACAGTCGAAGTGGATCATGGGTAACCAGGACTGATTACACCTCCATAACGGCTTTCTGTTGGCTAGACGTAATAATCTTCAAAACTTTGGACCAATAGTAACTCGTCATTAGCGCACAGTGGTCCTGATTACCCGTTACGCTTTGCGACTGTGAATTGGCCTATGATCGCGCAAGCTAAATTATGATGTCACTTCATTCAAGATGGTGCATTATTTTGCTTCAAATAGGGAAGGAAAAGGCTCTATCTGTTTTTTTATATGAGATATCTGTGGTACTCGTACATTAATACCAAATATGAGAATAACTTGATTCATGGGTTTTTATTCTCAAACCCCTCAATTATTTATCATTCTGGCCCGAAGACCACACGTTGTGGTCCACCCAGTGACCTTTATATACCCCTGGACCAAGCTATATCCACCATCTTTGATCGAAGTCATTTTGAATTGGTACCCGTAAAGAAGCCATTGTAGTGTTTGAAACTTTGCCTACGGACAAACGGCGCTACATCACTAGTGTACAAGCGAAATAAGATCTAACGCTCTCTCCGCGGGTACCAATTTCAAACAAACTCCGATCATAATGTTTTGCTTGGCCGGCATTGAGTAACTTGGTCCAGGGATATATAAAGGTCAGTGGGTCCCCCTGTGGCTTTAATAATAGTCATTTTCACTTTTGTTTCTTTCTTTTAGTTACTCATCTACGTGGTGTAAAGAACATTTCATTCATATCAAAGCCATGAAAAAAGTAATTGATGTTCTTAAACTGTTTTGTTCATTTCTGAGTCATCTAAAATTGAAAGCTCGCAAAAATTATTGAAGGATTTTGGATTACACAGTTTTTTTTAACAAGAACAAACTATATAAGAACATAAGGCTTCGATTGTCAAAATATTAAGAACATTTTAAGGCTTTGCAGACTCTAAAACACACAATTTCTTAGGAAAATGGACAAAAATGGTGAGAATAAGAACACGTTAAGAACATTTTTCAGCTTAAAACTCAAAAAGCTAAGAACATCCGTAGACTTAATTTTTCAGAACACTCTTCCATATGGTTGTCTATATACCTTTCATTACAAGTTTTGGAAGACCTTTTCCTGTAGTATTAAGGGGATCACTGAAATAATACTTGTATTTCTATAGACATTCACGAAAAAATGGAATCCCAAATCTTTATGCAATTCCTTTACCAAATGTTTATACAGTAGAATCTCCATAACTCGAAACTCGCGTGGGAATACAAGTATGTTCGAGTTAAGGAACTCTCAAGTTATGGAGTAAAGGTCTATAAGGCATTGTTAACTGAATGGGCGTTGAAATTTGTTTGAGTTATGTAGACATTCGAGTTATAGAGGGTCGAGTTAAAGAGTTGCTCTATTGTACCATCCTTCTATCTCATGTTATTAACAGGTACGAGAAGTGCGTGCTCAATTGAAAGATATTATGACATTTTTGAAATTGAAAATCGTTTCTTGCTCATTCGATCATGATGTGGTCCGGAAAACCATCTGTTCCGCTTATTTCCATCAAGCTGCCCGGTTAAAGGTAAAACTTTTTATTAGCATTCAGTCGCATTCATGTCGGCCCTTTTTGGCCTGTTTAGGAATTAAGGCAGGCGTAAAATATCTTCAACAGTTTACCAAATGAAGTATGAGATTAAATTTTAAAGTCAATATTTACAATTTGAAGTCTATTTATTGAATAAACTAAAGAGACATGTTTCGATCCGATTTAACATAAAACTTCTAATTAAAGAAGTTCGAACTAGAGAGAAATGACAGTTTTGTGAAATGACATCTTCTGCGTCTCACACGTGACCAGAAAACCAACGTAAATGCTTTGCCTAGTAAAAATGAGGAAACCCTTGTAGGCTAAAAAATTGGTCATTGTAATTGCTTTGAAATAGGATATGTTTTTTCTCAAATTACCTATTTTGACATGAAACTGCTTATTATGATAGCAGATGGTAAAACCAAACATATGATAAAGGCTGACATAAACACTTTTGACAAAAATGATATAATGTTTTGTGTTTTGTTTTGTGTGGAGAAATTTTAATAAATTTTGTATGTGTGAGAGTTTAAGTCGTACGTCAAGATGCTACGAAAATACTTTTTTTTTTGAAATATCATCTGATTCATAGTTAGCCTGGATATCGAAGCTGTAAACTATTATATATTATTTTGATGTTTTTGCTGTTTACTTGAAAGTCTGTAAACCTAGGATCAGCAAATTCTTAGCTGCGCGCAATCATACGCCCCTTCTCAAAGACCTGGTAGGATTTTTTCAGCAAGTGGGGATAAAAATAAAGGACTGCAACTCGATTGGGATTGATATTCCCATCTTTTTTATGGCTGACTATTTAGTGGGTCTGTGAGAAGGGGGTGTAATCATTGAATTGACTAGCCAGTAGACCAGAAAAGTAGAAAATAATTATGCCGTGCATGTCCAGACTAAGCTTTACATTTTTTCCATATTATGCCAGTTATTATTTCAAAAGTTTTCATTTTTAGTCAAAATAAAATGACTTAGAGTGCTTCCAATGAGAAAACATGACGACTGCTACTGGAGAAATTGAGCAATGTTTAAAGAACTTGGCACCTAAGATCATTGACCCTACCAATTGTACTTTTATGACCTCAATTTATCAAGAAATCTCAAAACCAGCAGAAGAGAAAAGACGACTTGATCACCAAGCGAAACAATGGTTCAACTTGGGGAACAGTCAAACATTTAACGATCCAATTTCTGCAGCCGAGTATCTTCTTGAAAGAGAGTATGGGGAATCGTTTCTCTTCCAGCCGAATCATGCTAAACCGATCTTTATTCCATCAGAGTTCATGTCCAATCAATATTGCAAACCAACCCACCTATTAATTTCAGACTTTGACAAAATCGAATCAAAAATGAAAGAAACGCTTTTGAACCTGAAAAAAGAATCTCCAGATTTTTGGTTCACCAAACAACTTGATTCCTTTCTTCAACAACAACAACAACCGTATGATGAAATCAACCAAAAAGAATTCGACAAATGGATTCTGAAGATTAAAACAATGTACCTTATGGTCAAAGAAATTCAACCAGAGAATTTACCAGAAAATCTACCTTCGACATCGCCTGCTGATTTCATCAAAGATTGTATGAAAGAGTTGCTTGTAAATGCACCAGCCTCCAACCTCATAAACACTTTCTCCAGTTCTAAAAGTTTCAAGAACATTGCTAGAGAAATTAACAAATCACCAATTGAAGACTCGAGATTGAAGTGGTTCTTCGATTTGCAAATAGCAGACCGTGGAGAGAATATGGAACGTATTCTGATAGACAAGTTGCATTCCCTAAAAGATAATGACATTCTCAAAGACACTATCATTTTGTCATCAGTTAATTTCTTAACCGAGTTTTCTAACAAGCGTCATCAAGAGTTTGACTGTCTTATATTTTCATGGACACGAAAACTAATAATCGGGATTGAAGCTAAACGACAGATTAATGATACAAGAGCTTTCGAACAACTCAATAAGTATCACTCAATATTTGAACAGAAACTCGGTGATCAACTCGGCCTTGGATGGAGTTTTTTTCCAGTGGTTTGCGCTGAAAAGGAAGACATTTCTTTACCTCCTTCAAATCACTACATAAGCTCCAACACAGACATTGAGAATTGGCTCTCTAACGTCGTTAACGCCTTCCCAGAAAGCCGGAACAGCCAGTCTCTCGAGCAATTGAAAAAAATCCTTCAGATTATGGTGTTTACTATTCACATTTCAAAAAAAGATCAACCGAGACCGATAACTTCTTCATACTGGGTTGACTATGTATCCGATGTCATTGACTCGTTGTCAAATTTTCACAACATAGTGTTTTATTCCCAACAGCAACTTCCCTTAATGTGCTCCGACAATCCGAAATACAACAAAGTGCTTTTCGAGGCTGGCTACGGAACAGGGAAGACATTCTTGCTTGAAGAGAAAGCAATCGCGTTAAGCAAAACCAAACAATACAAAGATGGCGTGTGTTATGTCGTTTGTAATGGGAAAGGCCTTCATTATTTTGAGCGGAAACATAAATTGGAACAATATGGCATTCACATCATCTATAACATTGTAAGTCTTTTAACTATTAACTCGGCTGGGGGGGGGGTTCACTTAAGCATTTAAGTATATTATTAATTGGCCTGTTAGTATAATGGCAATTCTCTATTCTGAACTTTGCTAAGGTTCTATTTGTTTTTGAAAGGTAGAAATTTGATGAAGCAATGTTTTTATTTGAAAATAAGGGATTGCAAATCTATTATTTCATACTTGCTTCGCATTTTTAAACATCATTATATCAGGGATATGTTATAGCGGAGCTGGATGAAGGACGAGAATTCCTTAGCGGATTGCTTCTTTGTCTTTTCTATTGTAAACTGCTGATAATAGAAATCCACCTCTGTCCCCTTGAGTGTTCTGTTTTTATAAGAAAAATGAAGCAGACAAAGTATTCATGCAGTACGTTTGCACATACTTTGCTATGATGTTCCCGCTTTTCATGAAAATAATATTTGTAGAAGATACCCCAAAAGCTTCCTTGTAAATGAAATCTATTTTTATCAGCGTGTGTTATGAATTTGAGAACCTTTCATGATTTCTCTTTAAAAATTTCGGATGTAAATATTTTGACAAATATTCTTTCAATTGACTTGAAATTTTTTCCATAATCAGTCGGTATGACTTGCTATCTGAAAATATCAGTTAGAAAGTGAGGCGCCCCGCAGAGTAGCGCGGTATTTCAAATGAAAAAGTACTATTTGCTAAGTATCATTGGCTAAGAGGAAATCCAAATTTCACGAGTTTGTAATTAAAAAAGTTAAATTTCATATCAAATTTTAATGTCAAAAATGTACCACTCAAAAACAAAGAAATCGCTAGATTCGATCCGTCAACAAATTGCACATTTCAAATGCTTCACTTTTTCTTGCCTCAGAAAGGTTATAGATTCGCTTCTAGCCCTTCGAATTTATACTTCATTGGTATGGACCAGTTGAAATATAGAGGATAATCATACCCTGCGAATAGTTTTTTCAAATAACTTTTTTTATTTTGCCTTTTTAGGAAAGTTTGATCGACCTGAACAAACCACAAGACTTATCACACGTGAAAGCCATTTTCTTTGATGAGTGGAATTATGATTACGATGTTGAGGAGGACGACAGTGATTCAGATCTATCGGGGGATGATACCGATAAGAATGAACCGTTAAAAAGCCGATTGATTAATGAAATCCCGATTTGTTGGGTGGCACCAAACAGCTCAAATCGTAATCGAGCCTTTGGTAATCAGTGGAAAAAATTCACCGTTGTTAATTTGAATCTAAACCTTAGAAACACGAAGGAAATATCTAATAAAGCTTTCGTTGTTGCCGAGCAAGATCTTTTTGAATACGCAAACGGTCTATCAAAGCCACCTCAGAATTTTCCGAATGGTTGTAGACCAACTTGCGTTTCATCCCTTGATGAGGCCTTGGTTCTAGCTCGTAATTTGGAGACGAAAAAAGGTATTCTTCTTGTGTCAGATAGCGAACAAATCAACCTCAACACAAAAGAGAAAGTGAAATATCACCATGAGTACAAACTTGACTTTTCATTTCCGGAAAACCCAATTGACTTTTTAAATGAAGGAAATATACTTGTAACGTCACGAAATTACTTATCAGGCTTCGAATGGCCGGTTGTCATTTACCAGCTTAATGAAAATGATGAGGGAGATATAGAACGCCACGAATGTAACATCATATCGAGATGCACCTCCTTGCTGATTATTGTAGGAAAAGAAACTTCTACACACTTAAATAATTTTCCTTTTGCCGAAATTGCTTCATTATTAGAGGTTTTAACTTCTGATACAAGCACTCTTAGTGATTTTAAAAAGCTAGCGAGGAACTACGTCATGGATCACCTGAGCCGTTACAAACGACGCAGATGGCTTCATGATCTTCAACCAATTTTGAAAAGGGCAATCGAACAGATATCACAAACCTCAAATGTAACCATTACATTCTCAATGCTAGAAGATCTTTTTCGATTCTTGCTAAAAGACCTTTTGAATGAAAAGAACAAATCATGGCTGTCTTTACCGTGCGTGATCGGTAACATTTTTGCCGATTTTGATTTCGGTAAACTTGAAAGCTATCTGACAATTGACAACATTCTCAAACTTTACACCGAATTTAGATTTGAAAAAATGTCCACACAGCTAAAAGAGGAATTCTGGAAACATTGTGCTTACACGGGTTTTGATATCGAAGAATTACCAGAACAAATGAAATTGAGTTTCTGGGAACATTTTGAAATCGACATCTTACCGCAGGGACTAGGAACAGAACCTAGGTTAGCAGTTTTAAAAGTTTCGAAAAATGACAGTATCATTTCAAAGCAATTCAAATTTTATGTTGGTAAATACATCATCAGCCGCTCATTGTACCATCCCATTCGATACCGTATTATTATTATTGAAAATTATAATCGACGCGAGACTTGGCTGCAAGACGTTTTACCCATTTTGGAAAAGACAATTGAAAATATCTTGCAAGCTTCCAACGAAACAATAACTTTTTCAATGCTAGAAGAACTTTTTAAAGCCTTGCTAAAAGACGTTGCTCAAACATATAATCGTTCTTATCACGAGAGTAACGCTTTAAAAACTCTGTCTGATGGATTCGATAAAACGGTTAACGTTAATGGCAAATTTTCCAACGATAAATGTATAGAATGGTACCAAAAATGGCTCAATGTGGTTTATCTTACTACATTTATGAAGTCTCAACATCCATTTCTGCTAATGTTAGAAAGTTATACACCGTTGGGATGATATTTCCAAGAAGAAGAATCTAAAGGATTAAAGATTTTTGAAAGAAAACGAAGAAAAAGATGAAAAATTAAGATATTTTCTACTGTTTTAAAATAATTGACTTATTAAAGAATCAAAATTTCATAGTAAAAAGCTTTTACTATGAAATAAATGTTGATTCTTTAATAAAACTATGGCGAAAAGATTGAACAAAAAATCATGACATCACGCTAGTTAGAAAAATTAAACCTTGCTGATTTCAAATCTGTGTTTTAATTTTTGGATTAAAAGTTACAGCCCTTTGAAGTAGGTCTAAAACGGCCAAAAATGACCAAAAACAGCAAAAATTAGTTCACAGTGCTGTAACCTATTATCTAAGAAAGGCACAAAAAATTAAAACACAGATATTTGTGATCAGAAAGGTTTAAATTTTCTAAATTGCCCGATGTCATGATTTCTAAAACAGTAGAAACTTCTTTTTTCAGCTTTTCAAAAACCTTTGCTGTTTAGATTATTCTCTTAGAAATATCTTTCCAACGATGTATAACTTTCTAACATAGCATAAATGAGTGCTGAGAGAATGCTCAAAAATTAAATTGTCCACATACCCACATACTTTTGAGACATACTTTAAATTCATGGAAGTTGAAGTCACTCCTTTTTAATGAAGTTTTTAAAATTCTTTTGATCATTGCTAAGAAATCAATTCTTGATTACCAGAACTGTAGTGGGTAGGATGTATATACATTTTCTTTCGTTTCTTTCTTTTTCAATTATATGTAACAAACTATATCTTATGATGAAAATATGTCACTCAATTATCCTAAAATATGCTCGTCTATGTATAACAAAATGTCCCTTCTAAATTTGACTTCAACAAAAAAACTATATTAATTGATTGATTACAGCATTTTTTGTTTTCAAATGAACAAATGAAGTGGTAGCTTATAGCTGTACTTGATTAAAAATACCTATCAGTAACCGATTTAACCTACTCACTCCTTTGAACCACTGCGATTCTCCTTTGTATCCATCTCTATATCCTTTGAGAATGCAAAATGTACACCCCTGTGTCACGCCGCTGGGACTCTAGCCTATTTTTTTCCACTACCGACCTTTGGGAATGCAAAGTGTAGGTCAAGAATATTTTCTCAAGCTGTGATTTTAGGATAGAGAGAGAGAGAGAGAGAGAGAGAGAGAGAGATAGCGACTGACTTTAATAGTTGAAAACATAGCGATTCACGTACAAAAAGCTTCTTCCAATAAAAAGTTATGTTCACATAAAACACCCCTGTGTCACGCCGCTCGGACTCCAGCCTCCATGGAAAATTTGGCCAATATTTCTTCCCCTTTAGGGAAAATAAATTTACGGTAATTTCATCCACATTCGAAATTCAATGTAAAAAATTGCACTCCAAGCATATCCCTACTGGATATTTTAAGCTTGCAACAATTTCTATCCCCATTGGGATTTCGATAAAACATTCTCTTAACCCCACTGTTGGAAAAGTTTCACCGGGGCTGTGGGATAGGGGTGTCATAAAGATCATCAGAATTTCTGTAAACAAGAATTATAAGCTTTTAAGTTTTTATTTTTACATAATTATTCCCGTTTCATATCAGGCACAGGACAGTGTTTGCCTATTGTTGTATTATGCCGATAGCAAAAAAAATCTTATTTTTTTCCTCTTTCTGACCAATCTTACTGTTTTAGCCCCAAAATGAAGCTAAAATCTTTGGGGCAGGCTGGATACTTCAAAGTGGTCTTATTTAGAAAGGTCCTAAGAGGGCAGAGGGTTTACAATTGTCAAACACTTAATTCATAATGATGATTTAATTTTCAATTTTTTTTGTCAGGGTGTCGGTGAATACGTCAATTGTCGTAACGGAATGCCGTGTCATTTGCATCCGAGTAGCGCATTGTATGGAATGGGTTTCTGTCCCGATTATGTTGTCTATCACGAACTCGTTATGACGTCCAGGGTATATTGAGTTTTTCTTTTTTTTTATTCTATTCTTCTTTTTCGACTTTCTTCTTGTTTTAGACGCTAAATTAGATTTAGAGTGTATTTTACGCTAAAAATCAGATTTTAAAAAATCTGGGTGGATTTCATTTCGCGGAGTCGCTGATCTGATTTCTCGTATTCTTTATCGCGATAATGCGAAATTAAATCTCGCCAAATTTTATTCGATTAAAGTTAAAGTATTCTGTTACATATTTTGAGTGTAAACTCACAAATCTCTTATACAGTATCTTGAAGCGGATCGTTTGTCACGCTCCTGGAAAGAACTATTGTTTTTAGGACTGAGTTTTTTTCCTTCAATAGATAAGGTTCGATTAAAAGTTTCACCCTTTCGAGGCAAACTCAGCGAATATATAGCTTAAATTTTAGTGATTTCAGGAGGGGCAGCGTCTGATGACCGGACGCTAAAAGGGCATGAAAAATAGCCTGGATATAGAATCGTAAATTCAAGATCACTTAATTTAAACCTTGTTTTTTTGAGTCACTTAAAGGTTTTATTTTTCCGTTTCATATCAGACACATATTCCATATCAGGACAGTGTCTGCCTATTGTTATATTATGCGGATATAAGCAAAAATGTTTTTCTTTTCCTCTTTCTGATCAATCTTGCTCCACATCTGTGTCAATCCAATGTTAAAAAGCTTGTGAATTAAAATTGATGAGTAAGCAAACGATATCACTCTTATTTACAAATAAAACCTTTAATTTGTAGCCACCACACCGTATAAGCCATGAATAGAACAAAGTTTGCTTTCCTTCGATGAATAATGTAAAATTTGTTTCTTCAAAAAAATTCAAAAGATAATACTGGTTCGTTTTATAATATCTACAAAAAAAACAATAATATAATAATAAGCTTTAAAAGAAATAATGATACTATGATACATATAATACAACAGTGGGGTTTAAAACTTTAATAAATTATGGTTTTTTATAATAGGCTCTTCCAGAAAAAAATTTAGAATATTGGGGCTGGAGGATATTATATATTTTGAAAATTTACCCCCCTGGACATTGTGACTTTTGATCCCCCAGACAGCAGGTCTATCCCGCCGGTAGTAAGTATTAGTTGACCCCATGTATAATCAAAATTACCCTCAAACAGAGCAAAATTACAAACAGAGCAAAATTACCCCCAAACAGAGCAAGTTTACCCCCGGACAAGGCAAATTTTGTAGATTTTTCACTACCCCCGGACACTATATCCTACACCCCCCCCATGCACGGGTATTTTCTGGAAGAGCCCAATATAAAAAAGTACTTGAGTTTGAATGAAGTCTCGCTCCATTTATTTGGTATAATCCTTTGAGTAGAAACAGCCGAAAAATCGATCATCTGATCGCTAAAGATTTATACGAAATTCAAAGCTCTCTACTCGCAAAAGGTTTCTGAAATTCGAATGATTAGCCTTTTGCTTTCCATGCTGAAAATATTACCTCTGGTTAAACTCAATAGTAGAAAAATTGAATATGGTACTGCCTTATTTGGTTTTCACGTTCCGGCATTCAGCAAATATCAATATTGATGAATAGTACAATGTTCAAAAGATTTGATTTTCGCTTTTCGGTGGATTTAAAAAAAAACAATACGAGTCATTTTGACATAGGTTACTCTGTATTTGTGAGAGCATCGATAGCTGCAATGTAACCTTTAGACTTGATGACTCCCCGGCATTTAACAACAACCGCATAACGGACAATCCAATCGGTCGAAAAAGTCCGGTCATCGTCTGGCTTGAGGACGTTGATGAGTGCTTCGACATTCTCATCTGGTAACATGACAGCTTGATCGCCATGCGTGTGTAGAACGATACCGATTTCTATGAAAGAAATTAAAAGAACATAAAAGTATTGAAATGTAAACATTGCGCGACCCACGTGTTGTCATTAAAGAGAACAATTGAAATCAACAATTTGAAAAATAGGCTAATAAAACAGAATTAGGGCAAAAGAGGGAACTTTCAAAAACATTTTCCCAAAAATTAAAAAGCGGACGGGGAAAAATTATAAGGTGTCCGAGAGTATGTGTCTAATGGTGTTGAGATTCATTATATTCATTACGTAATGTTCTCTGCGGAAAAACCCCGGTTTTTGCCTGTTAGCAAATTTAAAAATGTAAGCTAGAGTTAGAGAAAACTTCTGACAAGTTTGCCACTACTGGCTATAAAAGCCGGGGTTTTCCCATATAAAACATTAAGTAATGAAGACCATGAACACCTATGCGATGATATTTGAAAACGAGATTGGCAGATACAGTTGATGCTCTCTAATTCGACGTTCTACTATTTGATAGGCTCCCTTATTCGATGAGATTTAAAGTCCCCGTCAACAAGAAACTCTCATAAACGACGCTCCCTTATTCGATAAGTTCTCTTATTCCTTGAAGATCGAATTAGAGAGCATCAACTGTAGATTTAAAAAATTGAATTTTGTATTTTACCTTTAGCATATTGTACCAAATCTTCAGGCATGTGACAACAAGACGTTAAGTTGACTTGATTCACTTCCGGTCTGATTTTGACCATTTCAACCAACGTTTTCAATTTCTCATGGTCCAGATCACAAGTTGAGATTTGCGTCGCAAGACCGGCGTCGCGGAACCGCTCCATCTCTTCCCAAAGTGGTAAAATAGTCTCAGCAAATGGTTGGTTTTCTGCGAACGGTGGTAAGGCTAGATATAGACTATCAATGGAGTGTAAACCGAGTTGTTTCAATGTTGAGTTAACAGAGTTCACCATGCTTTTTGTGTCCAGTTTTTGTAAGAATATTTTAGCAGTGACTTTGAGTAGACCTCGTTCCACGCTATCGATCTTCTCAGTGTTGGTACAATTAATACGGATTTCCTCTTCATTCCAACCTATGGGAAGTATTTTAGTTACCATGTTATATTCAATTATTAACATTGTAAAAGACAACTAAGCCTTGAGAAATATATTATTCCGAGGCTGTGTTTTTGTCGAATCCAGATTTTTCAGAAACTCTCAAACCGTTCGTTTTAAATACCAAGCGGACTTTAAGAAAGTTCAAGCCCCTTCAAGAGGTCTAGTTTAAGTCTGGATCCGTTAGAGAAATGTGCTCAGGACTAGTTATGAAATCCTCAATTCATAATATTCATTACGTAATGTTTTCTACGGAAAAACACCCCAATCTGCCACTGCTGGCGAAAACCAGATTATTTCCGTAGATAACATTACGTCATGAATATCACATGAATCTAACGTCCATATAACGTTAGATGAACGTCCAGGCGACTTACCTCCTAATTGCTGTGACCCATGTTTGGTGATAGTCCTACACAACGATTGGTAGAGTTCATTTGTTGGCATCTCATTGGATCGTCGTGATTTGACATTGGTCCAATTCGCAATATTGCCAGTGTGGATATAGATTTTTGAATCCTTTGTGTTTGTTGTTGTTGTGTTATCAGTACCATTGTTTGGGTTGATTGTAGGTTGTTGGTAATCGCTTGGTGTGGCTACTTGCGTCATCTTTATCTAAAGAAGAAAAAATGCCTGAATAAGATATTGGATTTAATACACTTATTTGACCATGTTCAGATGTTGCGATTCAACATCGTTCCAAAACGGAACGCTCTATATCCGTAACGAAAGCCATACCGGCGCTATGCGAAGCCGTAACATCTGAACATGGTCTTAAACGCCACAAAGGGGCTTAGTTGAGTTGACCTACCAGGAAGGAATCCTTTCAAAATTCTGTGTTATCAATTCAATTCAGCGACTATAGACATTTGACGTCAATCCTCCCTGGTACATTTCAACCCAGTCTCCACGCTCTTCAAATCTCTTTTTTAAGGGTCGTCAGGTGTATTCTACTACATCATAGTTTGGGTAGCACAACACATCAAATCAATGTCAGCTACATAATTCTCCCTGGCCTCTAGACGATTAGACCTCCTGCTATAAGAAAGAATTTCCAAAAGCTGTTTTCATCAAACATCAAGATGTCTTTTATGAACCAATTTTGATGATTTACAAACATTACAAAATTTGGTCATTGTATGAGGACAAGTATTAAACGAATAATGGATATCTTTTAAAAAGCTAATGCCAAAATGTAAATTTTTGATCTTTTCTTATCCTTTATATTATGGAGGGATATAAAGCCTAAAGAGCGTTATATTGTTGGATGAGCTTTGCCAAAGAGATTGCATAATGTCAACAAACTTGTTCGTCAAACTTGAAGTTATTATTTTCAACTCTTTCACTTTACGTTATCGGTATTAAGTAGTTGCACACAAAACAACATTTAACTTGTAAACAGTTTACATAACATCAACAACAACAAATTTTCCGCAAATCAGAAAGTTGGAAAGTGAATATCATCAGATCATAACAATTCCAAAGGTCAACTTTCAAAACTTTCAAGGTCAAACATGAAAGATTCAAACACTGAACAACTTCATCAAAGTTTTCAGCCTACTATCACCCACAAGCTACTAGTCGTAGAGAAAAACATTATATCAATAGTACAGCGTACAGTATAGTATAGTATTCTAAGCGACCTTTGTACCCGATTGAGAGAAATCTCGTGAAATCTCATTCAAAAGAAAATCTTATCTATCATGCTGAATAGCTCACGTGATTGCGAAATCTCTTCTCATTGTTGAAATCTTTGTTCTACTGGTACACTCTTCGAATTTTTCTCAGAATATTTCAATCAATATTCAAACCTATACTACTACAAAACTACTCGTCGGAACATTTTTGACTGATAATCTTCTAGGTTGTTAATGTTAATTTGATTTCCCACTTCATTTAAAACTAGCGTTGCTTGCCCAGCATACTGTACGCCCTCCCGTATTACACCGTACATGCTGCCAAATTGGCAACAAACATTTAGCTTGATTGGTACCTGAACTAATTGACAATCAACAAGGTTTTTTGATCAGCCTCCTTGTGCCTTTGCCTTGATTTTTCCATCGTCACTTGCCACTTGATTTCTTGACCGCACAGATTTAGTAAAGATTATATCTCTCATTTTCGAAATCAGTTTACCTTCTTACTCACTCACATGACCAGCATCAAACATAAACTTCAACAAAATAAACAATCATTGTTTGTTTTTGTTTCCAAATTCTTCATTACGTACTTCACTACAAATGGTGGCTAATGAATGGTATTTAAAGGTTTTGTTTTTAAATAAGAGTGATATCGTTTGCTTACTCATCAATTTTAATTAACAAGCTTTTTAACAATGGATTGACACGTACACGTTTTTTTTTTATAAGAACAAACTATATAAGAACATAAGGCTTCGAGGCCCAAAAATTTAAGAACATTCTAAGAAAATTCTAAGGCTTTGGAGACTTAAAAACATGCATTTTCTTAAGAAATTACATCAAAATGCTCAAAAAATGCTGAAAATAAGAACATTTTAAGAACATTTTTAGGCTTCAAATCCAAAAAACTAAGAACATCCGAAGGCTTCAAAAATTTTTGACGTTCTTATAAAAAAAAACGTGTATGTGGAGCAAGATTTGTCAAAAAGAGGAAAAGAAAACATTTTTTTTTGCTTATATCAGCATAATATAACCAATAGCAAGACACTGTACTGATATGAAATATGTGTCTGGTATGAAACGAGAACACTTAAATGAAAATAAAACCTTTAACTACAATCCCCCAATTTATATCTGAGACACTTCACATGGTCCCCCTTTCCCCCACTGTCAGCGTTGAGTTCTCGGCCATTTCCGGACTCAACACTGACAGTGGGGTCCGGGGGACGGATTTTTATCTTCCAAAAATGTTTCGAAATCTTCTGTCTCAAGATATTTGTTGGGGGATTGTAGAAGATTTCAAGGATACTTTGAGCCTAACCCTAAAATTTCATAACTTTTAAATAACAAATTTAGTAAATTCTTGTGTGTTTTACTTTTCTTCCTACAAAACAGGAAAGGTCACCAACCTTAAAATGCTTGATGAGTACCAAGCAGATTTTCCATGTGTGAATTCAAATTAAAACTTTTAATTTAGATTCGTAGTAAAGTTGTGTAACATTGTAGTTATAAACTTTTCACTTTACTTTGAGTATTACTTCATGTTTATGAAAACAAACGAAATTCTTCAAAATGATCTCCGGCGGATTTGCAATAAACATATTCCTTCTTTCTTTACTCTTAGGTTCCAAATAAACGGGCCCCCCCGCTTGTTAATTTTTCGAAAATTTTCCAACCCCCCCGGACCTTATTAGGACCCCCCGTTTATTAATCTCTAAGAATATTTTGAGCTGTCGAAGAGAAGGCCCCTTATTTTGCTCTATATAGCCTGATTTTAGCCTATTTTTACCTTATTTTTGGGTTTCAGAAGTACAATTTCCAACCCCCCCGGCAATTAGGTCCCCCCATTTATTGAAATCTACAAAATTTTCCAACCCCCCCGTTTATTCGAACCCCCCCGTTTATTTGGAACCTAAGAGTACTTCTCAGACAAAACAATTAACCACCCCTTTAACGCCCTCTACTCTGACTCGAAACATTTTCGGGAAAGTTTGATCATGCAATTTGTGAAGAATTTAGGATATGCTGAGCCATTCCTGGTTTAAATTCAAACACATGTCAGAGACTGTTCATCTAACGTTTCCAGACTATCTAAAAAGCGACAACAAGAACGAAAAACCCTAACAGTAACCCTACCTATCAAAGAAAGACATATTTTGCCGTCCCAAACCCCGACCTGGTCAGTGACTATTTAACGACTAGAGGTTAAAATAACGATAAATTACGCACGCGTATAAGTCTCTATTTGGGTGAGCTGGAAACATTAGATGAACTAACTCTCAAACTCTTATTTTACCTCAAAAATTAGTTCCAAAGGTCAAATAAGCTGTGCTGTAACCGAATAGATAAATTTCTCGTACAGCGCACTTCAATCAAACGAACTCGATGCGTACATATCCGATCCAAACTTGTCTGAACATGGAAATGAAAAATGCCAATTTATAATACGAAAAATCGCAAAAGATTTTATGTGCCAGGTTGTGTCATTACCTATCCCTACCCACTCATTAACAAAATATAATTCATTTAAAGCAAGTTTGATTTCGAAATTTGTTGATTTTACAATTTCGCAATTTTGAACTAGAATTCGTTGCTATTCGCAGTTTGTTACCATGTGGGTTCCTTCCTTCCCATTCTTCTTCTATGTGTACACAGCTTTTTCATTTACAAGTTTTCGTTTCAAGTTTTTTTATGTGAATTTTGAAAAAGGGGGTGGGTGGTGTAAATTTTCATGTTGAAATATGATTTTGTGGAATCAAGTTCATTGGACTCAGGGTTTAAAACTTTCAAGCCGTTATTTCTATTAGAAAACAATGCTCGGTTTTGGCTAAAAAATACACTGAGACTCAAAATTTCAAATAAAGATAAAAAAATAATAAGAGGAAAAATTGCTATAACAAAAAATAATTGAGACCTTTTATACACATTTTAGACCATCCGCCCTGAAAGAAACGTGAGTGTCAAGACTTAAAGGTTTTGTTTTTAAATAAGAGTGATACCGTTTGCTTACTCGTCAATTTTAATTCACAAGCTTTTTCACATTGGATTGACACGGATGTGGAGCAAGATTGGTCAGAAAGAGGAATTACTTATATCAGCATAATATAACAATAGCAAGACACTGATTGATATGAAATATGTGCCTGATATGAAACGGGAACACTTACGTAAAAGTAAAACCTTTAAATGCCATCATAAATTAGATAGGCAGGATGGGTGCGATCTCTGACTCCGATTTATATATTCTATATTTCTCTATCGAATTTAATGTTATAAAAAATTAATCGATTTTTTTCTAAGAAAGTGAGACCAGTGAAAGAATAGCAAAATTTGATTGGCTGTGCTATCAACTGTTATTTGGAGTTGGGAAATTCAAACGCATAGCCCAAACCATGCTCTTTTTATAAGAACAATTTTATAACAACAATGAGGCTCAAAATCGCTTTGAGCTTGAAATTACCTTATGGGCCCTTTTTACACCGGCCCTTAGTGGTGTTGTTTTTGGGCTCGTGGCGTAATAAGGGCCGGTGTTAAAAGGGCCGGCGTAAAAGGGCCAAAATTTTGCAAATTTTACCTAAAAGCGGCGTTAATTTTGACCATTTTTTCTCAATTTAAAGGATTTTAGGCATGATTAAAGGATGAAAGCTATCCATTTTTTACTCCATTTCCAAAACTTCACGAAAATCAATGATTTTTAATAGAATTTTCAACAGTTTAATACTGAAAGATGACATTTTAATGTAAATTTTAGCTAATACTTACTGTTTTGAAGCCTGAATAGCGATTTTTACAAGTTTTGGCGTTATTTGGGCCCCGGATTTGGGCCTTAATTGGCGTAAGCCCAAAATTAGGCCGGCGTAAAAAGGGCCGATAAGGTACTCAATTTAAAGCAATTAAGGGGTCAAAGTAGTAAAAATTGGGTATAAGGCTTAAAACACCTCAATTACACCCTATAAATAAGAACGAAATTTAAGAACAATTTGAGGATCAAAGTGCCGAGAAAAAATAAGAACAGCCGAGCCTCAACAAAATTTTACTGGTTCTTATATAAAAAAGTGTATTCATTTCGCCACTCAGTATCTAAAGAAGCATCCAGGCTAATCAAAAATCCACTCTCTTTAAACATTTGGAAAACTATTCGGTCAGGACATTAAGAGTATTGAATGAAATGCTTAAAAATCCTCAAAAATAAGCATTTTCGAATGATTGTTTGAAATTGGCCAAAATCATCATGGAATTCGGCCACTGAACCAATCATTGTCATTTTTAATGCATTTTTACGAGCAAATATTGCTAATTATCCCCCAGCAATGCTCAAAACAAAAACAAAATACGATATTTTTGCTTGGGGCATGTATTACAAGAATATCCATAAGAAAATGGGAAAATTCCATTCTTATAGGAAAAGCATGCATTTTCACTCGTTAAAAATTAACAATTATTTAAAGGTCATTCAACGCAAAAGACATATATACCATACTAACCATAGGCTTAGCTAAGTTTCTTGGTTCAGCTACACTTAAATGTCGAACGTTGTTTAAAAACAGTATTTGATGATATTGATGAAAGTTTTGTCTGGTGAGATTCGTCCTGGTAAAAATCACTTCTTTAGTTGCAATCGTTGATAAAACTCTAAACACATTTCTCATGCCACCTCAATAAGAATGCCACTGAATTCAATAACAGAACGTATCTTTGCTAAATCCCTAGTTCTTGATTTTTGTATACTGTATTTGGCATTTTTTAATTCATTTATGAAGAGTTTGTGCTAAGTTGAATAACTTTATTTTTATTTCTCGATTGCTCTAGAAGAATATTTTTGATTCATTTGATACACGCTTTTTTGTAAGAAAAATTAAAATTTTGAAGCCTTCGGATGTTCTTAACTTTTTCAGTTTTAAGCCTTAGAATGTTCTTAAAATGTTCTTAATTTTACTATTCTTTGGGTCTTTCTGTGCAATTTCTTAAGAAAATTGGTTTTTTAAGAGTCCTCAAAGTCTTAAAGTGTTCTTTATATTTTGACCATCCAAGCCTTATGTTCTTATATAGTTTGTTCTTATAAAAAAAACGTGCAGGAGGTGGTTTTTGAATGAGTCTCTTCATTAAATTTGAATGTCCAGCTTTTCATTGCTTTGAAATTCTTATAAAAAGTTGATTTTTTTATAGAATAAGCAAATTCCATAAATTCCTTCTTGACGAAAGCTGGTCTAGGGTTCCTCGAGATGATGATCTCTCTAAATCAAGTTATTATATAATCACCATCATAATTATTTAAAAAGATGAAATAATTATTTTGATGATTAAATTCTGTGAAACTCTACATTCTAAAGTAAGCATGCTTTCCATACCGAAGATTTTCCGGTTCTTATGGTAAAAGGTTTATGGAGTGAAGCAAATTATTAGCATTTTGTTTTATGAGAAATGAATAGCTGAAATGAATGACTCATATTTTGAATTATTCGAAATGGATCATTTATTAATTTAGCTTGTATTCAGATTGAATGTGACATTTTGAAACTTTTTCACAGTTATACCCTTTTCATTGACCATTGCTTAATCTTTCGACCTCTATTCTCTATACTCGTGACTAGACCACAAAGTTCTGCTCACTATAACCTCGAATATAAGAAATTTTGATGCACTCCGAGAGTTTTTTATGTTAGATTGAGATGAGAGCTGTTTAGTTACTGAAGCCCATGCATATGGATCTGAAAGTCTATATCATTTCCTTTTGATACTAAATCGTCACAATTGGGTAGTTTTCCCATTTGAAAATTGGTATGAGACAAAAGCGTTCCAGACCAGTGTTTTTATAATGACTATGGTTTTAGACAGGTTTCCACATCTATAGTCCCTCAATACCATACCACTTGTCATTCTATGGTAAACTGGTAGACAAAAAAAACAACAAGAAAGCCTTCATCAATACCTTCTTCGTTTTAATAACAACTGTATCCATCCAATACTAAATCCTTTACTGGTACTTTTTTCAATCGTTTGTCCTTCCTCTTCGTTACACACACATTAATTTTCATGCCAAAAAAAGCCTACATAATAAATCACGAGACGTTTAGCTCTTCCTTCCAATGTCTTCTATTGATGAATGACCAAGCTAGTTTCTTTTCCTTTCTCTTCCCTGTACCCTTTGTTTACTATGATGAGCAATTCTCAGAAAATGTAACGCTCCTATTGTTTTTATAAGGATTATTTATTCATAAGAATATGTTCCAAATTTCAAATTAATTTACTTTGTTGGTTTGCCTTTTCAAAGATGAAAGTTCAAGGCAAATTATCTTTGTGAAAACTTTAAATGGTAAAGATTGTGGGACACTATAAGAATACCACAATTCTATAAGGTCCTGTTCCATTTTTAAAAGGTTAGGAACTTTTAAAATGACATGTCCTCTAATTTCTTATAAAAAGTTTTGCGTGTATCATTGATTAAACTCAAGAATTGTAATGAATGAAATTGCTATCTAAACATCCTCCTACACATACTACAAACTCTTACTCGACTGCATTGTTCACATATTTTCTTGTCTATGTGAAAAAAATATCGCCTTTGTTGATCTAATATAGATAAAAACAAAAATTTTCATTACTATTTTTTTCTTCTTTTATACCTTTTACTTCCATTGAAATTCTAGACAGTAGTCTCGAGACTGTATTGTATAGCTTGGGAACTCGTGATTTCGTGAACGTCTTTTTACTTATCTCTGACGTAATGAATGTGCCCTAGGAACATAATTGAGTTTAGTAAACAGTGCTTTAGGGCTCAATACAATAGTACATCAATTACAAAACAAACACCGAAGTATCTACAACCCTGGTATTAAAGTCCTGGCCCAATCATTAAATTAAGATATATCAATGTCCCGGGGGGGGGCACTGGGTTTGCGGACTGACGGTATGTGTGGGCCAAAAATTGGCTTTTAAAATTGCACCCTATACAGTGCAGCAAAAATCAGTGAAAATCATACCCTTAGAGTGCATTTTCCCCCAAATTTTCGATTCCTTTCGTGCAAAATATGGTCAAAATATCTAGATTTTTCAAGAATTTTCTGAAATTTCTACCCTTACAGTGCATCTCTAATTTTTCCGACCCTTACAGTGCATTTTAAACATATTGGAAAAGGTACCCTTAGGACCCGCACATACCCGTCGATCCTTTTGCCAAGCTGCCCCCCCCCCCGGATCAATGTTGAGCTTTTGAGAGAAATATCACGGCTCAGACTCTTGCGGTGTACGGTCTTCCACCATTGACACAACATGTTTGTACTCTGTACCAGAGTGTATCTCACGTTTATCGTTTCGTAGTACACGAAACCGTAGATTATTATTATCATTGTTATTACTATATAGGGGGTTGGGGTGGGGCAATATCCCAAAGTTTTGATTTTGTGCTAACATTGAATGTCAAGATTATGAACCCTTTTAAACTTAATTAAAACTTTAATGACAAAAATCGTTATCTGCGTCTTGATTTGTATTTTCCTTTCCGTTTTAACGGATTTCAACTAATGACCCTAATTTCCTTAATTAGAAAACTATAGTTTAGTGTTGAAAGCATTTTTTTGCTTTTTCCTGGCTCATTCTCTAGTAGTGCTCTTTAAGGTGTGATCGAGAACCAGCACTTCTTAATTTTTGTTGTCATTTTTCTTCTTCTTAAATACGACCGCAAATTTAAGGGTTCGATGTATGTAAATGTTCTTCTCGGAAATTTCGCTGTAAAGGCTGAGATCCCTCCAATGCCAAGATGTCTTTCATTATTTTCTTACCGCTCTGCCTGCCGTCTTTTGTCGTTAACGTAAAAATAGAATGTTGTTTTTAAAGATCGGCTTCCGTCAATTTCATATCAAAGCCAGTAAAAAAAGTTCGTTGTTTTCTCGGTTTTTTTTTTTCCAAGAGAAAGTGGTTTTATTTATTTAACACAGTGATTCTATGGGTTTAAAATCTCAACCGTTATTTTGAAAAGTTTTTTTTCTCTCTAGAAGTGTTTCTCGGCTTGGTCCCGACAGGCTGACTAATATCGTAGAAAAATATATATCTTTTTAATGTCACACCGTCTTCAGGAAGTAAGATTCCTGAATCCATAACGTTAAAACATCACCCACTATCACCCAGACATAGTAGAAATAAAGCAAAAAGTAACGGAAGGGAAAACTTTAGTTTATGCAAACTGAATCCCGTAACAACAATCGTATTATCATATAACGCCTATACTACTATGTATTACACGTATTATAAACGACTCCAGTCTACACCCACAACGTTCATATAGGCTTCTTCGTCAATATTTAAAGGTACAAACCTTTATCCATCAATGTTTTTCTTCACTAGAGAAATGACTTATGTTCTCGATTTTCTGACTGATCTTTCCTTACTCACGCTCCGTGATGTTTAGTGATGAAAGGCAATGCGACGGAGAAGTTTTTTCGCATTTCCTTGTTTGGGAGATAACTTAAAAGTTGATCTCCGTCGTTGATCTTAAAATGTTAGACCTACTACACCTGACCCATTCCCCTCATTCATTCATGCTAAATTATCAATGAAAAGATTCTTTTGGGGTTTTTGGATTAAAACTTCCTTTATATAGTTTCTATTTGTTTGAGAAAATCTTTAGATTTCTCTTGAAAGTTGGTGAGTCATCGAGAAAATGAGAGTCTGTTAGATGTTGCTTCTGGCTTTAGAAGATTAGAAGTCTAGACCCATCGGGACCATTATACATCGGAAATATCATCGTTGAAAAATCGTACCCATTGTGAGAAATACCCCTGAAAAGTTATCCCTACTGGGAAGCTACTGAAATTTTTGCTTATCCACAAACGAAATGATTTGAAATCCGAACCCCCCACCCCATTAAGATCAAGATATTCTTATTCACTGTTACCCTAGCCTGAATCGCAAACCATAGACAAAACCGCTGGTAGTATGGCAGCACGAATCTGTTAGTGGATGCCAGCAGCCTACTGTTACCCATTTACACCTTTTCGGCTCTTTCATTTATCCTATATTGGCTAATAGATTCTCACGAGGTCACTGCGACATGGTTGAAATTGTTAAAGATATGACGTATCACTTTCTTATCTGCGTGTCTTAGTTTTTTCTGCTAATTGCGTTGTTTGCTATTTTAAAGCTGGTTTTATTTCCATCAGGGATCTAACATCGACTGGCCTTTTAATTGTCGCTCGTTATTTTACCGTAATGAAGTGTGTGGTTTTTCCTTAAGCTTTTTACACGCTTTTTTTAATAAGAATACACTTTATAAAAATGTCCATGATGAAATGGATTTACACCATTCTTACTTACGAAGAAAAAAGCGTGTATTATGAAAATAGTGCTCCACGAGTAAAGTCATTCTATGTGCCTGATTTTTAATAGAAATAATTTATATCTGCACAGCGGATCGATTTTCCCAGAGTCAAATAATTTTGAAGTCATTACTGATGCGAAGGACTAAGTCCTGGAAAGCTTGAGCTTATTCTATTGAAAATTATTTGCAAAAGGGTTTATGCATAAAATCAAATCATATTTGGGGATTATGTAATCAAGGGGACTGATAATTGATGCACCTGATTAAAACTCTTAAGTTGAAAGGTAGTATAAATATAAACTTAGGCCATTGTTGTTGTATTTCTTTTTTCAAAAATTTAATACCAGGAGATTTCAATATCGAATCGTTCAAAGTCAGTCGACGTATTTTGTTGAATCGATCAGATTTATGTTCTTCGATCGACATCGATTGGCTTCGATTAAAATTCCCCGGCGAATTACAGGGTGGCCACGCATGCTGGAAAAACTGGAAAACCTGGAAAAACTGGGAAAATGGCCTTTTTCTGAAAACTAGCTGGAAAAACTAGAAATAGGTACATTTTCCAAACAGGAAAGCTGGAAAAACTGGAAAAACTTTTTTGAAATTTTAATTTTAACTTTATGTCAGGAATTGGTTGGAATTATTATGTGATTATACATATATAATTTTCATAAGATGTTATCTTATGATTTTAGCCATTTTCAGTTTAGTCCATCAGACGTTCTTTTGTCAAAGCATAAATCTCTATGATCTATTTGAAAGAAATGTCTTTTGAAAATCTAGAAGTACCAGTGGATACCCCTTAAAACCTACAAAGATGCACTATGGGCTCTCTTAGCCTAATTATGTTTAATCCACTTTTTTACAACCTCTTATAAATGTACTTTCTTAAAATACCTAATTACGAGAATTTCGATTATCGCAAAGTGTTATAAAATTCAAAGTTATCTAAATTTTATCAAGAATCTCTTCAAAAAATTAAGTTTTTCGGACCTAGAAATTAAACATTTAATTTAAGGTCATAAAACCTATACTTTTTTGATACCTATACTTATAGTAGGTATGAAAAAAATAATTTTCTTCTTCATGGTTAGACCCCAAATAAATCTTAAGGCCCTCAATGTTCTAATTTAGGTTTTAAGTAAGGTGTATTTTGATTTTAACGTACAGTTTTGAAAATATTTAGGTCCCAATAATCTAATTGCAACATTAGTAACTTTGCAGTGAATCACTGCGCAAAATTGGAGACCAAAAGGACCATTTTATAAAAAGTTATTGGAGGAAACCCATTTTGTAGGAACAACAGACACACAGCGTACTTTCAACACAAAGTTTCAGCCTAAAATTCCACCTACATTTTCAGATAGAGGGTACCTCTATTTTTTATAGGTTTTGAGGGGTATCCGCTGGTAATAATTTTGCACTCGCTTATAGCTGGAAAAAAGTACAGATTTTTGGGTGAAGGCTGGGAAAAGGTACATTTTCCAGCTGAAAATACCTGGAAAAAATGATGTTTTTGACCAAAAAAGCTGGATTTTTCATCTAAAATAAGTGTGGTCACCCTGGAATAGGAACTGGGAACTAGGACATGCTTACACGCTTTTTTTTTATAAGAATGCTGTAAATCCATTTCATCATGGATTTTCTTAACTTTTTGGGAAAAATCATCCAAAAATATTCCTACATCATTTTTAGGTTAGGATCCTAATTCAGACTAGATTTAGCATTTAGTACATACGTCTCAAGCATAAAATGAAATTTTTGTTAAAGGAGTGAGCCTTACTTGGGGGTAATTGACAACTTATAATTGAAAATGCTCTAAAAATGACATTCTTAGCTTGAGTAGCAAAATTCTATGATGGTGATATTCTTAGCACATTCTTAATTTTTTTTTCATTTTCATCATGAACATTCTTATAAAGTGTATTCTTATAAAAAGAAAAAGCGTGAACATCACACGAAAGATGAAGCACTCGTGGTCTGTTAAGGAATGTTTGTGTGTCATGTCATGTGAAAAGGGCTCCATAATCTTTTGTTACTTTATTCTAAGCGGAAAATGTTAAATTACTTTCGCACCGCCGCTAATGTTTATCTTTTACTTTCTATTTCTTTTTTGCAAAGTCATTCCAAAAAAATATTGTCACATCAGCAAAAAGAGATATCGTTTTATCCAATAAGCAAATAAATAATGTTTTAGTGATAATTCGTGTTTGTCTCCCGCGGCACTGCCTTTGAACGGGAAAGTCATATGATCCAAAAAAAAACTATTATTTTTCCGTTTTCTCTTTTGCTGTTATTAGGCTAGAATCCTGTTAATTCTCTAGCCAAGAAACATTCTCCCTTGCTTCTTGCTCTAGCGAAAGAAGTTTCTTATAGATTTTTCATATTTGACACCCTTTTATTAAAGTGAAAGTTAATATCACAGAATAAACTCGATAATACCTTATTGGGGGGGAAAAAAACCGGCCATTGATCAAGCCATCTTAGTGGAAAGGTGGGCAAGAGACTATTAAAGGTCTGTGATGTTATAAGGCCACCGCTGTCTTCGTGTTGCCGGTTTGCTTCCTTTTGATATGTTTTCATAATATTTTATCGGGGAAAATGTCGGGGGAAAGTGACAAAAATTTTGAGGGGGTGACGAAATTTTTCCCCGACGAAATTTATCCCCAACATTTTATCACCCGACCAAAACTTTTACCCCTGATTAAAACTTTTACTCAATCCCCCCCCCCCTCCAACCAAAATTCAAATTCAAATTTTTTACGCCTTTATTAACCGAAATTAGTGCTTTAAGCGTCGAATTAAAAGATATATTTTCGAGCTATGAAGGAAACCATTTCATTTGGACAATTCAGTCGGGTGGAAGTGACTAAATTGTAAATTTGGTCGTGGAAAAGTGACGAATTTGAACTTTTGGTCGGGGAAATGCCTCTAGGTGACGAAATTTTTCCTCGACGAAAAGAAACCCCGACTAAATAAAACTCCGACATTTTTTCCCCGATAAGGTATAGAGCAAAGGTTGATTTGTAAAATCCTGCGCCTAGTTTTGGCTATGCCTCTGCACCAGTAACGAGGTCTTTTTTTCTCACTCGCTCTTACAGTCTAGTTGAGAGTTTTCTTTAGAGCTATGTATATCATCGTATCTAAAGAATGTCTGAGAAATAAAATCGGAATTTTCATCCTATTAGGTCGGTCAATTCTTATCTCTGACGTCATATGTCATCACCTTTTAAATTCTATCAGTAAATTAATCATTAGATCTTTGTGGTTATTCATTCAGTGGATTTAATGAGAGTGTATTAATCAGTAGACAGTTTGAAATATGCCTGCAGAAGTTCGTCGAATGATATCTCTATACCTTATCGGCCCTTTTTACGCCAGCCCTAATTTAACGCCGGTCCCTTTAACGCCGGTCCCTTTTACGCCACAGCCTGATTTTGGGCTTACGCCAAGTAGGGCCGTAAATAACGCCAAAATTTGTTACAATGGCTATTTATTGAAAATTCCATTGAAAATCACTGATTTTTGCGAAGTTTTAGATATGGAGTAAAACAAAGGATAATTTTTTATCTTCGAATAATACCTTAAATCCTTTAAATAGAGATAAATAGTCAAAAATTAACGCCACTTTTAAGTAAAATTTGCAAAACTTTGGCCCTTTTTACACCAGCTCTTTTAACGCCGGCCCTTATTACGCCAAGAGCCTAAAAATAACGCCAATAAAGGCCGGCGTATAAGGGCCGATAAGGTAACTATATCCTTAATGCAGTTTGAATTTTTTTTCCCAAACTCCAGAAAACACGTATTTTTTATTTTAAGTATTGTCAGCTACAGGGAGGGGCTTGAAACTTATAATTACACAAAGGGTATCATCAAACCTCTTTCGAAATCTGGTCTCCAATTAGATACTCCTATGCCGCTAGCTGCCAACATGTCACTTCATTCACCTTGGAAAGAAATGTTTTCTCTGCAGAACCTTATTAGGGTCCCTTAATTTTTTTTGCCAGCAGTTTCTTAAAAGTACAATTTCCATTCCTTGAGAGGGGGATTTAGGAGGAACCTGGAACCTTTTTAAGGCTTGCAATATTATGTTCAGATAAATCGCGTAATTCACTTTCAATTTCGTTTTGACAGGAATTTATGCAATGTGTGACGTCAGTGGAAGGACAATGGCTTGCAGAACTTGGTCCCATGTTTTTCTCAGTCAAAGAATCTTCACATTCCAGAAATGTAAGTACATTTTTCTTTTTCATGAGAACAATTTCATAAGAACTTGAGATCTTAAGAGAATCAAGAAGAAGGAGATTTCAGAACTGTCCCATGAGATTGAGATTTGGAAATTCTACATGGTGATTACAACTTAAATCTCCAATGAGATGCTCGTCCATCAGTAGAGGCGAGAATATAAGATGAACTTTTCAAACAGCTTTTTGGTTTTTATTTTGTACGAAGCATCCGAAAAACCTGCATAATATGTATCACCCAAAAAGAATCTAGAAAGTAAACCTTAATAATATAAAGTAGGAGTGTATAGTTTCAATTTCAGTGTTTAATTTTACTTCCAACATTCATTTCACAGGAAAAACGAACAGAAGGAGTGGAAACGAAAAAGATGATGGAAGCGGAAATGCAAGAAGCAAGCGAAATCATCAAAGCAAGAAAAGAAGAAAAAATGTCACGACTTTCCACTGTTTCTAGGTACACATCATAGAATTAAAGGCTTGGCTTGGGGACACGAGAAGTTTTTTCGCGTTGGTGTACACGCTTTTTTTTTAAGAATATACTTTATAAGAATGTCCATGATGAAAATGGCCAAGAAATTAAGAATAATGCTAAGAATATCACCATCAAGAATATTCATGATGAAATTGATTTACACCATTCTTATAAAAAAAGCGTGTAATGGAACATGCTCCATCCCACCAACCTGAAACGCTTTCTGGTGTCTCCATACCCCATTTTTATGAAACCAAAAAAAAGAAACCGTGTGACACACACTTTTTTCTTGTGTTGGTGGGATGGAGCATGTTGCATTGCACCAACGTGAAATAAACTTCTCGTGTCTCCAAGCAAGCCATGCTCCAAGCATTAACTCTCCGACGATGCTAAGATCCCTGATAAGTTATCATCTTTCCCCCATTTACCAAAAACCCTAGAACCCCTAGAATAAGACTAATAACTATCTCATCAACAAAATGTGCTTCAAGCTGATTGGAAATCGTGGTTGTCCTGCTTTTGTTTTGCGGTCGAATCGAGTTTACAGCAGTAGAGGCTCTTTTTTATGAGTGTTGCCATTATACATCGGTTCTAAAATCTGCCCATTTTTATTTTCCTGCGTTTACTTTTACTTTCCCTGTAAAAAAGAACATTGTCTTACCAAGACATGTTCTTTATTTTGTTGAGTAGAATCTCGGCTACCAGTTACCAGACCCTGCGAAAGCGGAGAGACTGTCCCCGATTTTGAGAAAATGAAATTTTTTTTCTCAAACTCCCAGTAAATTTTATCCCATTTTGAACCTTCAGCCTCCCCACTTTTATGGTTACTATCTAAGCTACTCATTAGATGAGTTTGCGGTGAACAAGCATCGAACTCCTTGGATTACAATGATCTACCAGCTATCAGTAGCGACCTGGCTTAATTTTCTTGGTGGTGCAAACTATGCTTAAGCTCAGTCTGTAAGAGCAGCGACTGGTTGAAAGTAACGCCCGGAATCTTTGAGTTAAAAAACTTTTATTTATACGAAAAGGTGGTGGTAATGATAACTTGATATCTATTTCCTTGTTATAATTTGAAAAGTCATTGTTTTCTGAACAAGGTAAATTTTTCAATCTTCAACTTTGAAAATGTCTAGAAATGCCCTGATTTATACTGATTTAGCACCAAAAATAAAGCTCCTCAAATAAAAAACATGAGCTGTTGGATACTTGAAATGGAAATTTTATACCTAGCAAGTCGATTTAGTCTATATTTTTCTTTTCTAAAACTTTATCAGAAAAATTGCCTGATAATCTTTAAACTTTTGCACCGCTGGTCTTACTTTACTCTCCATTAAAGATCATAATGGCTGAAAGAGGCCCCAGAAATTCTAAAGTTGGCAGGAATAAGGGTTCTTTTTTATCTTGGAGCAGCAGGCAAAAAGATTTGGTGTAAGAAACGTCAAACAGCTCAAAAGATCTTCTAGAAAGGAGAAAGTTAGTCAGCATAAGACCTAAAAAACCACAACTTCAGGTGGATACACAACACTTCTTTTACTTTGACTTTTCGCAATTCAATGTTGATAGTAGTTTTAAAATTCAAGAGAAAGGATGGAAGAGCGTAAAATAAAACGAAGCGCCGCAGGCGAAAAAAATTAACATTGCACTTATTGAAGGCGCTATAAACTTGTCGAAGGGCGCCAAGTCGCCCAATTAAACATGAACAAAATTCTAGCGCCCCTTTGAAAAGCTCTTTTGTTGCCTCTCTCAGATCTTTCTGGGTGGTGCACTGCACACCCTGCACCCCCCCTGCCAGGTTGCCACTGCAGCTATGCTACCCGACTACTGGTACGAGTAAGGAAGTTTAATGCTTATATAATGATTATCAATGTGTTATCTCTACCTTTTCAGAGCGCTAATCGCTACACCTGGGCGTAAAGCCATCGGAACACCCAAACGTACGCCAGCCCGCTTCGGTTTGTGATGAGGAGCGAGAAAGAAGTAAGAGCTTTAGGCTAGGTTTCGTCATATATGAATTATCATCATTTAAAAATATTTTTAACCCTTTTTTTATTAGAAATATACTAATTAGGAATTAAAGAAAAATTTTTGTCTCTAAGTTTTGATCCAACAATTTTGCTCCTATTCGGTAATTATATGAAAATGCTTAGTGATTCCTCGAAAGGGGGACGCCTTAAAGAAGCCAGCTGGGTTTTTTTAGTTTTTCGACTTGATGCCTTCAATTGTTAAAGAGTCAAATTTTTTGATGAGTTTTTGCACGAAAGTGAGGTTAAAATTTTAGGTTCATTCTCAAATTTACTTTGGACCTGGAACAAATTTTCCTCGGCTAAACGTGACTGGGATCTTTAAGAGAAATTTATGAAATATGACTGGACTTGAAATAAGCCGTCAGAAATCGGGATGGAATTGATCCGGCACCATTTTGGCTAAGTTTTTCCTCTTTCTTAAAGTCAAAGTTTTTTATATAAAGAATGCGACGTCAAGGTCCTGAAAACGCAAAGCTAGATTCGTTGGTTAGTTCGTCATATTTCAGAATTTTTAAGGTTTATAAACGTACTCAAGATTCACTCGTTTACTCTTTTCTTGTGAGTGGTCACAGGTATACGGGGCTTCAAACCGGGTTCCAGTCTTTAAAGTCTCATGCTTTTCCTACTCTTTTCATCTTCTTCTTCTTTGAACTGTAAAATGTGCGTGAGAGCCACAGGGTTGGATAAAGTGACAATTCAATCCCAGTACTTTCCTCTCTAGTATGCTTTCTACAACTTTGTGGTAGAAACGGATCAAAGGTGTTGCAAATTTGTCTAATATCGTCGTTTTTTATAAGTTTCCCATTTCCGCAATAAGATTATTGTCCCTTTTCCAGAGTAGGGGTGAAGGGGGTGTATTTCCCGGGAGCAATTTCCCTGTCACCCGTGGGAACAATTATTTGCTGGATAAATTTTAGCAAAATCAGTTATGTGCGAAGATGGTTATATACGATGGCTTGTAAGTGTCATGTGTAAGCTACTTATACTTATTGTCTCTACAGCACCTGACCCCGAGAATGTAGTAAACCCCGAGAATGTAGGTTTCTCATTTTTAAGCATTGTAGCCTTAACGATAGTTCAACTTCATGAAAAGTTGTTTCAGGGCATACTGTTACATATTTTAACTTGAATTATTTTTTTCCGACGAAAATCTGAATCGGATTTGATTGGATTGTCTTGGTTAAAAAGCGAAAAAATTCAATTTTCAGAATAACAAAGTGCTCTTTAGAATATTGTTTTGGCACAAAATATTTCTAAAATTTGCTGTTATTATTAATCCAATTGAAAAAATATCAACATTTTACTATTACTACATTTAAAGCCATAAAACCAAACCTACATTCTGGGGGCTATAACGAAAATGGGAGTCAACTTCAAGGACCAAAACAATTAGCCTATCTATCAAAAGTAATGAAACCAACCCCTGGGAAAGGATTTTGGGAGTTAAAAATTTCGTTGAAAACATTCAATGTTTTCTAAAATGCAAATCTACATCTTTCAGGTCTGATTCAAAATTCACCTACATTCTCGGGGTCAGGTGCTGTAAGTCAACTTACAAGCAATAAGTCAACTTGGTATTTTTAATTAAATCATAACATAAGTCTACTCAGACCTTATAAGTCAACTTTAAAAGTGCTAAGTCAACTTAGAACCATTAAGTAAACTAACACGTACTTAGTAGTGATTCTGATAATGGGATGGTGCGATAATCAGTGGTACTGGCTCGTGATTTGATGCTTGAGTTGATGATCTTGATGGATGAAACTCCAACGCGGATAAGTTGTTCTCTGGTGGATATAGTGCGTATTCAGTATGGGACTTGTTCATGGGAAGGGTTAGTCTGAATCGCAGACCTCTACAAAACCCCTGGTAGTCTATAAGGAGCACAAATCCGTTAGTGGATGCCAGCAGCCTAGGGAGGGAAGGGTGTATCCGCAGCCACCGTTAGCCTGACCGATTCTATCAAAAGCGTCGCTAGAATCAGTTGACTTAGTACTTTTAAGTTGATAAAGTACGTAGGTAGACTCTTACGATTTAGAACTACCAAGTCGACTTATTGCTTGTAATTTGACCCCGGGGGGGGGCACTCGATCTGAAAACGAACATACGTTCGGCCCAAAATTTGGCTTCTAAAATCGGACCCTTACAGTGCAGTGAATTTCCATAAAAATCATACCCTTACAGTGCGCTTGTTCAAAAATTTCTCGCCCGTAAGGGCGAAAATTTTTGCAATTTTCCAAGAAAATGTGGAATTTTTCCTTCAAAATTGACCAATTTTGTGCCAATTTTACCAAAAAATTGGCCTTTTATCACAATTTCCTACCTTTACAGTGCAGTTCAGTGCAGTTTTGTAATTTCCTACCCTTACAGTGCACTAGCTGAAATATGAAAAACCTACCCTTAAGGGCCGAACGTCTGGTAGGTCATTTACCTTGAGTGCCCCCCCCCCACCCCGGGAATTTGACTTAGAAACATTAAGTATAAGTAGTTTACACATGGCACTAACAAGCCACGGTAGTTAGAGAAAATATATATTAAAAACTTTTTAAAAAGCTGAGAAGATAGCCAAATTCGACCGGAACTCTGTACACTATTTTCAATAAAAATTGTCAATTGTTCATCGGGTTTTCCCTATTGCAATGGGAAATTACCGTTCGCTGTTCAGCCGAACCACAAGTGATAAAACAGCGTACAAAACGAGCTCAATGAAGCCAATATGATTAGGTTGCGCGCTTTGATAAGCCTGTTCACACTATCTGAGTCGGCATACTATGCACATAGGGATCGGCCAGGTGAACTGGACCTCTTAGCGTCGCTAAATCAGCGGCCTGAGTCAAAACACCTCACTGCCTACGCTCTTGGTGAAGTTATTGTTCTTGCATGCAAGACAGTACAGAAGCCTCTAGAGGCTGAAGCGCCAAAGACCGGGTAAATACGGTGCAAAAGCTCAAACCCACCCTGGGGGCTCTGTAGGTCACGGTTGTGTGGCCTCATAGAGCCTAAAGGTCCCATTGGACCTCTGGGGCAGCGGTGTCCTAAAACCCGGACACTCTATTTCATGAAACTCAAAAATAATGAAAAAACAAACAAAAATCAACCCTTTTTCATTAACTTATAGTCAAAACACATAAAAATTCAATATTTAGAAGACTTGGATAAATGGGTATGTATTATTACCTCCTCATCCCCAACCGACCACCCCTCGGCGATTCTTCGGCACTATAGCAATATAGGTAATATTCGCTTGTGGTTTTGCCAAAATATTGATTGGGAAACACCCTATACAAATGGTATTACCAGTTGACCAAAATTGCCGTATTGGGAATTAAATTCGAGTCCGTCAAGTTTGCTCCAAAATCGTATTGTTACGGGTAGAGTTGACGTCGAAATGGCAAAAGAAAGAAAGTTACCTTCCTTGATTTTTCCAAAACATTTCTAGATAAAGTTGACGCTCTCTTGACGTTCTTCTATTCGATAGGATTCAATGAAAATCCAACTACCCTTGAAAATCAAATTAGAGAGCGCCAAATGTATTATTTCAATACAGTTTTACTGGTAACATAAAAGCGTAGTGTTTTTCCTGGTCCAAAATTCTTCTTTTTTTCATTGCGATTTAGTAAAGTCCTATTTTTTAAAGATCAGCGAAATTGCTTTATTGTTCGAAAGTTTGTATTCCTATATCAAAATTGACTCAAAATTAAATTTACGGATATCCAAATTTACGATCGTAATTTTTCTTTATATCTCATCGAATAAGTAATAAGATATTCTCAAGTTAAAGCTCTATCTATATTTACAGGAAATGTAAAAAAGTTTTAGATATAAAATTGACTGAAAAATTTCCACAGTAAACAGCAATTTCGCTCCTCCAGGGGCGGGCTATGAAATGTAATTTAAAAACAAAAATCTATAAAGACTACATAGTTACTCTAGAAGGAAATAAGACTACGAGATTCAATCTAATTATTTAGCCCGAATTAAATTTCGTGGAGACTTTTGGGACAAAAAAAACAATAAAGAAAAAGCTTTATCAAAATTGCGTCTCTAGGGACTTGGTTATGGCGAATGAGAGTCTTTCGTTTAAATTTCCTGGACTTGATCAAGGAATTAGATTCATAACTTTTTATTTTATCCATGTTCATTCATCCGAGATCGATCGCACCAACATAATGTCACATAAATTAATTTTCCACACAACATCAAATAGTAAAGGCCGGTCTCCACTTGCGCGCACTTCAATCGCACTCTTTGGCTTCAATCCTTTTTGCTTGGAAAAAAGATTACGTCATAGAAATGTAGCGCGTGCTCCAAAGAAAAGTTAAACACATTTCAACTTTTTTCAACCGTTATGTCAGATCGCACCAATGGAGTTGCTTCATTTTTCTTTTGACCAATAACGTGGAAGCTTTGCTCGAAAAAGTGCGATCGCAGCGCGCGCAAGTGGAGACTGGCCTTAATACACCGAGCCATTCTCAGTCTTCTTCAAAACATGGCATCTTTATTTTCAGGGATATGAAAATGGAGTGTGACCACACCCTTTTGCGTGGCCACATCTTCGAAACAGCTCACCAAATACACTGAAATCAAACCATACGCTAACGTCGGTACACCAAAATTAATCAATTTCAAAAAAGTGAAAAATTTGTTTTGGAATTCTAAATCGATATATGATGCTTTGCTGCAATGATATTTCATGTAAGGCCAACATCCTGTACGTAGGATGTGATAATTTTCTCCATCAACTTCCCAATTAAAATGCGATGAACCAAACTGATCGTTATGTACAGAGTGATACGGTACAAAGTACGACGTCCAGTACGGGAGGCCGCGTTGACGTAAATGTGACGTTAAAACTTCCGACGCTTTTGGTTTGTCGAGACGACGTCGTAAGTATGATGCGATATTGAGTAGTTTTAGTTTTTTATTCATTTAGTTTTTGCTGAAACGAGAAAAGAGGATCAGTCAAATAGTCAGGTTATAGCAGAATGAAATTGATGTCAATAAAATTCTCAGATTTCATATCATTGCACAATAAATAAACCAACCATTCTGTAGAACTCACGAACAGAAAAAAAGAAAACTAAATGTTGAAATATTATTTTCACTTTGTACATATAGCAATCGATATATGATTAAATGCCTAAATACAACCAGTGTCACGTAACCCGTAAGATCCCTTCCCATATACTCGGAAATTGGTCGAAAAAATCTCCGGTAAAAAATACTCCGAGATTTCATCTCCATCGGAAACTGAATCCTCAACCCCAGTGGAAAGATACGATGATTCCGAAATAACCACTACATGTTGAGCTCAAAAGAATAAAACTTTGATATCTCAACAAATTAAAAAGGTCCATCCGCAATGGCTTAAAAAAATCTAACCATTTCTCTGAGACAGGGGTGTCTAAATCCTCGGGACATGCTGGAGTTTTTACAAGCTCTTATTTGATTTGGTTGGTCGTTAAGATGTAATAAAAGAATCTTATTACTTTTTCTAAAGAACGCGTCATCTCTATCACTTTAAAGGACCAATTAGTGAAGTATCTTGTAAAAACTCCAAGGCATGTCGAATCCTCAGACTTACTATTCACCGAATAGCCTGGATATCTAGGCTGTAAACTATTTCACAGTCTAGTTTTTGATATTTTATGTTCTGGTTTACAGCCTGGTCTCCCTAGAGCGATTTGCATTCTCTTTAAGAGAATGCAGTCCGATTGCTTGCGCTCACTTCGCTAAAACCGTAAGGGCCAATCTACACGGCGTTGCGCAATTCTAAAGCAAAAATAGGATAGTCCTCCAGTTGCTAGTGAAGATAGGGCTTTCTGTTACATGAAAACATGAAAAAGAAGAAAACAGAGGCAAGTTCGTTTACCAAGAAAATATGGTTGGTCATGATAATGCATGCAAACTTTTTTATGGACTTGGTGTAATCTTTGGATGTTTTAAATAGTTTTTATTAATTTCTGTTTTCCTGCCCTGGGTTGGCTAGGAAACATGGGTTTTCACTTTCATTCTCTAGGGAGACCAAGCTCTATAATTTCAGAACTTTGTATGTTGAGGTAAATTTAGTTTTTTCTAAAATTTTGAGCTTGGATATCCAGGCTATTCACCGAATAGCACGGGTGTTGCTATAATATTGTAATTTTATAAATAAAAGCCAAAATTAGAAAAAGTTAAATCCTCAAATACATTATAAAATCTTTAAAAAATCTAAAACCTAATATATACAAGTAGACGAAGGGCCCTGTTGTGAAAAATAACAAAATGAGAATACACAAAACGATTCAGTCAATCATCCTTCTAATTGTCGTCAAGAAAACTTCTTTCGATCAGATTGCCTTGCTGTCTTCGTATCGTGGTTTTGAGACTGTGAAAAACGAAAAGTTTCTGTAAGAAGAATTTTAAGCTGAATGGGGCGCCCTTTTTCTAAACTACCACCCTGGCGCACATTGATTCCCACTTTACAACGGAGTCTCAGGGGTTATTATACATGTCCGAAAAAGAAAAACATTGTGTATAAAGTACAATCCTATTGTACGTTCAATTGAAATCCAATTCCCAAGGGAATGATAAAATTATATAACGATTCGAATCAAAATATAATGAATTTTTATGGGCGTAACACCAACTTACTTCATCTCTTGGGTACAGCCAATCAAGAATGAACAAAAACAACAAATCCACGAATACGGTGAACACATAAAACTTGCCAGCAATCACAGCTCGACCTTCAAACCTGAAGAATAAACAAATGATAGAAGCAAGCGTTAGAGCAAACAAACCGTATTTTGGAGACTCTAGCATGCTCGGCGACTAAATGGGATTTTTTGCGATTTTTATCGTTGGATTTTTTCCAAACCCAAGTCCCATGGTGTCCCGTTGTCTGCTCAACGCAACAAATCTAGATCAGGGCGGAAGAAGGACAAAGTGATTATTCAAGGAGTGATTGTGTGATGCATTCTAAGAAGTTAACACCAAGGAATTTTGCCCCGTAAAATACCACAGGAAATTAGCCCTACAAAAGTTTACCTTTCGAGACGTTCCATGATGGATAACTCGACATTGTTACTGATCGAATCGTACACCTAAAGAAAAAGTTATTTTCATCAGGTCAACTTGTCAATGAAACTACACGAATCGGACAAAAATGATAAACCAGCCGTTGAAAGGACACATTTCCCGGATAGCATTAGTTAGTTTATGTATTGACCTATTTGAGGATGGTGGCGTGATTGTGACGATTTGTGGAATAGCCGTTAGTTGCGTAGGTGTTGTCTAGTATAGGCTTAATGTACCGAAACTTGAACACGGGAGAAAAGTTGCGTTCCTCGCAAGGTTGAATCTGAAAAGGGTCGCTGCCGTAAGCACTGCCATTGTCTTGACATTAGCTGACCCGGGCTAGGGCGCATTGATTTGCCAAGTAACATTTATCTTTCAGTAGATCTTTTCATGGAGGGAAGGTTAATACTTAATGCAGTATTCTATCAAAATCTAAAGACAATTAGACTAGTTACATTTGTCCAGAAAAGTACCTTTTGTATAATACTGGCCAGTTTGTAAAATAGGAAAACAGATAGATATTATTTTTACGCTTTTGAAGATGAAGAGTGTCGCGTTAAATGGGTATCAATATTTTAAAACTCGATTTTATTTCTTATAATGTTATCTTTCTATGATGTGTTAGAATAAGCTACAACTCATAAATCATAAAATATCAAATCCTCATGCTATTTAAACTCGTAAACATGTGGTGGATACGATTCAACTTGTGAAGAAGATCTCCGAATCATTTGCCGCAGTAAAAAATCTGAATTCCACCTAATAGTATTACATAACTGTTTTCTAATATATTTTTTATGTCGTTTTTTGGACATTATGGTTCAGGCTAGGGTTCGGTTTCAATGTTTTCGGGGTTTGAGAATCACTTTGAAGTCATCTCTCGGTTCCAGGGTAATCCCAATGTTGCCTTCTTTCATATCTGGCACCTTTTCTCCAGGAGCAAGTTCCACTTCGAACGTTAAAAACAATTTGGTGACAATCAAAAACATTTGCATCTTAGCTAACCTCTCTCCAAGGCATACCCGCGTACCTGTCGAGAAGGGTAGATAATGGCTAACTTTTTCTTTCTTGAGATTACCATCGGGATTGAGCCAACGTTCTGGTTTAAACTTCTCTGGTTCATCCCAATGGGTTGGGTCGTGATGCATGCTGTATAAGTTGAAAAGGACTTGTGTTCCTTTGGGTACTGAGAGGCCGGCAACTGAAGTATCGACAGTCGTCTTGTGTGGTATGCTAAGAGGTAGCGTAGACGCATACCGGTTGGTTTCATGGAGAACAGCTTGAGTGTAGGGTAATGATCTCATATCTTCAGTAGTGATTTGATGCTTAGGTCCAAGGTTTGTGTATAATTCATTGTAGATCTTGTTTTGAATTTTTGGATTGTGAAATAAATAGATCAACATCCAGCGGAGAGTGGATAAAGAGGTTTCAATGCCAGCAACAAAGATTGAATTGATGATCGATTCCAATTGAAGTTGTGTGACTTTTTCAAAACCAGCATCCTGCCACATCTCCTTGTTTTGTGACAAGTACAACAAATTATCTGTCAAATCTCGTAATTTCTCTGGATTGAAAGTTTGGATGTGTTCTTCAAAGAATTTACGAGTGATTGAATCGCGTATTTCAGAACCTTTGAGTAATTCTTTGAATTTCTTGGTATGTGGTAGGTATTTTAGCCAGGGGAATATGGAGATGGCTTAACCAGGTGCTAGACCCTGGATAATCATTCTCATGGATTCCAGAATCTGTTGAAATTCAGGATCGTGTGAATCGTATTTCTTACTGAAGCAAAGATGACATATGGTGTTGACCAGAGAATTTCCTGGGAATGAAAAGAAGTATTTCTATGATGTTGAGCAGGTAAAATAATGAAGCTTCCTACCTTAAGGCGGCGCAAATGCATCCGACATTTGATCCAACATTCCAAATTCTTTGTTAGACGAAATGTTGGATGAAAGTCACGTGGAAAAAATCGAAGTTGCACGAAAAGTCATTTGCACAAAAACGTCAAACATTGGAAGCAACATGAAGGTGACGTTAATTTCATAAAAATGTTGGATGAAATGTTTGGTGCTCAAACTTCATCCAACATGATTTCCACCATTTTTATTAAAAAGTTGCAATATTATGACTTGCACATTTCATGCAACAATAATGTTGGATGCATCGCCCAGCTTTACAGTCCGTGCAGTGGCGGATTTGCGATGCGCTAAAAAATATATATAAACTAAGAATCTTTCTTTTCATTTGAGGTACAAGGAAACTATCCGTTATAAATATTGAACCCCTGACCAAAACCACCTTATCCTATTCCAAAAGCGAAAAATATGCTTAAAGGCTTTGTTTTTAAATAAGAGTGATATCGTTTGCTTACTCATCAGTTTTAATTTACAAGCTTTTTCAAATTGAATTGACACGGATGTGGGGCAAGATTGGTCAAAAAGAGGAAAAGAAAAACATTTCTTTGTTTATATCAGCATAATATAACAATAGGCAGACAATATGAAATATGTGTCTGAAATGAAACAGGAAAACTTATGTAAAAATAAAATCTTTAAGAAAAAGACAAACGACTTTCTTTCAAAATAGAAGTAAAAGGGAAAATAAATTGAAACCAACCTAGATGATGTCTGATTGGGACTGGCTTTCCAGCTTCTTTGGTGAGTATGGAGCACATCTTTTCGACTTCTTCAATCACAATGTCTTCAATATTCTTCATACCAGCTCCATACAAGTGAAGACTCTTGAAGGCAAGTTTCCGAACGAAAACAAAAGATTTGGAGTAATCAAAGGATATGACACTGGTGAAATTATTGGATGGAATACGGTTGACGATACTATCTGTCGGACGTCCGGCAAAATCAGTTCCTCGCGTGATCAATGCTTCTTTGATATTGGTGTAGGAGTTGATAATGACTATACGAGTCATTCCTACAAAATTGAGATTACTTACAGTGAGATTATATGTACCGGGTGACCCACGAAAAAGTTCAGACGTTTCCCGACGTCTTGAGGCCGAACAAATGTCCTAAAGTGCTTGGAGTTTTGATATTTAGAAAGTAGATATCCTAACTTAAAATTTGAGCCATCACTTTTCAAATTTGACCAACTTGTTCTCTACTTATGAGCTTTTAAAGTCAAAATTCACTTTTCGAAAAGTGTAAAAAACACTTTTGAACTTTTTCGTGGGTCACCCGGTATATTATCTTCTCTTGTACAAAAGCTTTTGGCCAAACTTCAATTTTCATTTAACAAACAGACAGAAAAAATTTTTTCTGAAAAAGAAGCAATATTGTTCGCAGCATGTTGGATAAAAATGTAGAATTAAATAATTCGTTGTATTAGGACAACTTGGACAAATATGTGTATTAAAAGGATTTTCGAGAATTTCTTGCATACCACCACCCCATTTTAGAAAAGTGGTATTTTAGTACCTATGTACTAAAAATTTTAGGTACATTTTGACACAGAGACCACCCAATTTTGGTATTTTCCAGACAAATTTCTTTCTGTCTTTTCGGGGCCATGTTTCTCGAGAGTTTAGAACAGAATATTCATTTTTCTCAAAAATTGATACTTTTAAATAATGATGCTTTATGAATTGAGTGGGTTCAAAAATAATTGAACTTGGTAAATTTTCTCTGAATGAGAAAATTTTAATTTGTTAATTAATTTTAAATTGCAACTCGAACTTATTTATAACTCAATTGTCTCCTTAACTCATCAGGCAAAGATGCCTTACAAACCAATTTCCATTACTCGAGATTTCCTTCTAGCTCGAAAAAATTTATCTTGAGTTAGTGAGACTCCACTGTACTAGGAGAAAGCAAACACACTTACCTAGACTCAAACTAAAAACATCTCCATATCGCTTTCCAATTTCAATGAAATCCAAATACGGTGTTTTGCTCAACATCAAAAGATTACCAACCAGCGGTAAAGGGAATGGTCCTTTCGGATATTTTCTCAAACTGATCAAATGTTCCACATAAGTGATTAACATCCATATAAAAAAGAAACCGGGTACAGCTAATAAGATTGATGCAATCATGTCGCCTGAAAAACTCACACCAAAATGCCGTAACCGCAAATTCTGTTTTGAAAAAGTATTACGTTTGATCATAAAAATAAGAGATATAAATAAAAAATCCAAAACATTTGACACTGTTTGGTCACTCGATATTATATCGTTATTTGATAACCTTTCTCATCAAAAAATAAGGTTTCGAAAGGGTTGACAATTTTTTTTCATCAGTATTTTTAAAAATAATCCTATCAAATTGGGCGATCATCGCAATTTGAGATATCATAACAATTCTACACTCTCTCTAATTCGATCTTCAAGGAACCAAAATATTTTTCTTCGAAATAGAGAAAAAATCGAATTAAACGGATTATTTTATGAGGCTTTCCCTTTGATGGGAACATACAATTAGTTCGAATTATAGAAAAATTCGATTAAAAGAAATTCGAATTAACGAGATCTCACTGTATAATCTCTTTTAAGAAAAAATACAACCTGTATCGTGTTCAAAATGGACCAATTATTAGGACAAGGAATGATAACACTCGAAAGAAATTGAAGAAGTATCATTTAGTTTAATAATGGAAGGCTGTCAGTAATTCTAGCCGTTATCTGTTCAAAAATTACGAAATCTATGATTTGTATTACTATTAGGGAGGTATAGCAAAAGAATACTATTCAAACAAGCGCAGCTTTACATAATATACAAGAAACCGAAGCGGCATGAAGGCCCAGCGACATAGCAATAGTCGAATGTTTGTTCGCAATGCGTACACTTCGTACTGATTGTTACTCGATGTTTCTTCTTGAATTGACAAAGCGCTGCTTCTTCAAAAACTGGCATACAGCACAATGAACACTAAGATGCCAATGAAAGTCCCGATGTTGAGCCAATGGAACTTTTCCTTCGCAATTATAAAAGGGAAGGTTTACTTAGCTATAAAGGGTTTTTTGGTGTACACCTTATTAGTTTCAAGTTGAAGTATGGAGCACAGATATGTTAAAGAATTTCTTACAGTTTCTGTCTTTCTTGAGACATTTTGCCACGTGTACATCGATTTGATTCGTTGATTGAGAACAAAAGGATCAATCACGTGACCTTTAAGACGATCACTGATTGCTTGTTCCATAACACGTGTGATATCTGAAAACAATGAAGAATACATTACATTGGTCAATACAGAACGAAAGGATCAATCACGTGACCTTTAACACGATCACTGATTGCTTGTTCCATAACACGTGTGATATCTGAAAACAATCAAGAACGCATTTCATTGGTCAATACAGAACGAAAAGATCAATCACGTGACCTTTAAGACGATCACTGATTGCTTGTTCCATAACACGTGTGATATCTAAAACAATGTAGAACGCATTTCATTGGTCGGTTCAGAAAAAAAGAATCAATCACGTGACCCTTATGAAAACCATCCATCCCATTGAGTTTAAAGGCAAGCAAGAAAAAAGTGAAGCCTTAAGGTTTGCACCACATTCAGAATGACGGATTGTATCAAGCATTTTTTTTATTTTCACGCGGCATATATTTTTCGAAATGTGGCAATGCATTTTACTTTCGATCCGGGGTACATGTGAAAAACACAGTCCACGCGTTTCAGACGGGCAATCAAGTGGCTTTATTTCCCATCCGAAAGTTTTATCTCTAACCCCATCGGAGCTTTAAAATCATCCACATGACCATATTTATCGTTTTTAAATTTTTTATTCAGCAAAGTAGAGTTTGTTTTAGGCTAACGAATATTCGGGAAAAAACTTGGTAATGCCCGGAGAGGATTTGAATTGAAGAGAGATTGTATTTAATTCAAATTTTTCTGTTACTCTTTACTTCGCCAATTGCAACTCAATTCAGAGTATTCATTACGTAATGTTTTCTACGGAAACGCCCCGGTTTGGTCAGTAGTAGAAAATTTTTAACAATTTTTCTTTATAGCTTAAATTTGCCACTACCGGCAAAAACCGGCGTAATTCCGTAGAAAACATTACATCGTGGATATCAAGAATCAAATTGATCGTGAATTTTATTTGATAGCCTTTCCAAATAAAGTAATTCATGATATTCATGACGTAATGTTCTCTACGGAAATACCCCGGTTTTAGCCAGTATTGACAACTTTAAACTGACAAAAGTTGTATAAAAGTTGCCACTACTAGCAAAAACCGGGGTCTTTCCGTAGAAAACATTACGTCATGAATATCATGAATAGCCCAACAGGCTAAATCTCATATGAGAAAAAAGAGAACACAGCGACCACTAGGTTCCATCCATTGTAAATCAAAATCCAGCTGGCACACAACGTTGTTTCAACGTTAATCTAACGTTCACAACGTCCATTTAACGTTAGATTAACGTTGAAACAACGTTGTGTGCCAGCTGGGAAGGCTCAACTATTGTTGCTTATGAAAAGTTGAAGATTCGCCTATAGGGTTTCGATGTTAGATCATGAGATAGCTATTTCACCAATCCAAAAATTTAGTCACTTAGGGCCGACTAAGTTTTGGCCGATAAGGTATATTGCTGAAGATAGGAGTATTAAAATTTGGAAAGGGGAAAGTATCTGTGTCGGATTAAAGTGGAGTTTCATAAATAGATCGATATTATCATATCATTACTTTTCGAAAGATATTCTCGGTCATGGACAACTTGAATCTCACCTCATGTATTGTTTAAATCTACGCCCAAAACACCGGATTTTCATGGTAGTTTGAAAGAAAGCCGGATGATAAAGATGATTGTTATGTAACTGTAGCCTTCTATACAAAATCTTAAAATGGGCTATTCCAGAAATAATCTGTACCCTCTATGTTGAGGAGGTGTGACGTCCAGGGTGGCTTGGAAAATAAAAAATCCAGGGTGGTTCAAAGAAATAGGAGAAAAAAAATCAAACGAGGTCCTGAAAAATTGCTAAAAAATCCAGGGCGGTCACATTTAAAAAAAAAGATCTCCTCAACATAGGGGGTATAATTTTTTTCTGGAATAGCCCAATCTTAGGGTTTTTAACGCCTTTGTTCACTTAAACAGACGACGGCATTTTCGTGTTTTTACCGTCGTCGAGCAAAGTGAACGGTGATTTTGGCGACAAGTCAAATTTACTATATACCATTTCATTCGATTATCTCGAATATACATGTTTTTTCTTTTATAAGCATAACGTTTATAAGCATATGCAGGCTCAGTTTTTGGTACCTAAACAATGGCTCTATTGTTTGAGAACAATAGAATGCTAAGCATAATGCGAGCCTGATATTAAAAAAAAAACATATAAACTCGCCATTATAAATAGAGGTAGATTTTGTTAATTCCTTTATCAAATGGTTGATTTGAGTTGTTGAGTAATTATAATGGTTTATAAATGGTTTCTGGTTGAATGAATTTTAAACATGGAAATAGGTTAAACCAAATATGAATTACCTTGCACGCTTGGCTCAGCCAAATATATCATGTCTGAAGGTAATACTTCAAAAACACCCCCAACGTTGGTGCTTACTACTTGCAAGCTGAAAAGAAAAGCAATGTAAATATCATCGAATTAATTTTTTTCGAAGTTGTTTATAAGATTAATAAGCTTAATTAATAAGTGGTGTATCCAGAGATCCTTGGTAACAACTTTTAGTTGTGCATTTTACTAGTCATTAAAATGAACGATTCATTTTCTTGCGAGGGTGAAATAATTCTAAAGACTAGAAAAAAAAAGCATCAAAATTTGCAAGTTCATTAGTCGGAAAAACTAAGCTTTTGACAACTTCCTTGCGCTTAAAACGTTTTCACACCGATCAAAAGTTTTAACCAAATTATATCCCAAATAAAGCGAAATTCCCGAGAGGAAAAAGATTTTAGCAATTGAAGTCCGAGAGAAATTGAACTCACCCACAAGATGCGGCTTCTACAATTGCAATACAAAAAGCTTCGGTCAGCGACGTGTTAAGAAAGATGTCTCCTTGTACAAGCAACTAAATTGAAAACCCAAGAAAATTGAAAATTTTGAATATCATGGCGCTGAGAGCAACAAGGCAAACGTGAAGCTCGTTTCACTAATAGAAAATTCTTTCGTTATTGAGCGTGTCTGATTTATCTAAGAATGGGGATCACATAATAACTTTGAATCTCAGTTCCTGGTTTAAAACCCTGTGAAGTATTTGAGCTCATTCTAAGGAGGATATGTCGGACGAAAACCATGTGGTTTCAAGCTGACCTACGACCGATGGGAAGGTTTCTGGTTTAACGAAGCTCTCCTAGTTTCAATCACAGATCTCTCTCTCTACAAAACCGCAGGTAGCATATAAAACGAATGCGTTAGTGAATGCCAGTAGCCTAGAGGCTTTCCGAAATTCTCAAAACACTATTTCTAAAATTCCTTACATTTCTCACATCTTTATGCTTAAGTTCACCCAGCAATTGCACTCTCTCATGAAGTTGGTATTTTTCTCGGACTTCTTCCAATAAAATACGTTTTGGCCCATCACCACCTAAAATTCACAATATTGTTATTCTAAAATTCATCAAATCTAATATTATTTCATAGACGACCAGCTAATATGAAATCTTATCAGAAATTTACACCATTATTAACCGAAATTAGTGCTTAAAACGTTGAAATACGAAATTTATTTTCGAGCTATGGAAATAAAAAGTTTCTTTTGGACAATTTAGTCCAGGAAAATTTGACAAAATTGTCTCTAGCTGACGAAGTTTTTTCCCTGACTAACTAAGACCCCCACTCTTTCCAAGACAATGCCGACAGTATCATAAATAGAGGTATGGAATTAATGTTTACCGATAATGAATTGGACTTGAGGAAATTTCTGACAGAGAATAGGAATAACGCCAGCCAACAAGTCAATCCCTTTGCGATATACAAGTCGGCTTGCTACTGCGATCGTTACTGAAAACAAGACGACTTAAAGTCGAAAATTTCGCCTAGAACTTAAACTACATAGAAAAAACAAGAAGTAGAGATTGAAGCCAATTCGAAATCTACTTTACATCGAGCCTTGATGAAACAATTTTACAAGAACAACGAGGCTTAAAATTGCTAACAAAGAGACCAATTTAAGAACAACTGTTGTTTAATTTTTAAGAACTAATAAACAAACGTAATATCACCGTCTATCAAAAGTTATTTATTTGATTCTTATAAAGCAAATGCTTGTATAAGAAAGATGAATATGCTCATATTGTGCGCCATCTCTTGTTTATTTTGTAAGAGCTAATTACCGAAAGGTATATTACCGTCTATCAAGAGTTATTGATTTGATTCTTATAAAGTAAATGCTTATAAGAAAAATAAAAATGCTCATATTGTGTGCCATTGCTTGTTTACTTTGTGAGAGCTAATTACCGAAAGGTATATCACCGTCTATCAAGAGTTATTGATTTGATTCTTATAAAGTAAATGCTTATAAGAAAAATAAATAAGGTCATATTGTGCGCCATACCTTGTTTACTTTGCAAGAACTAATTACCAAAAGGTATATCACCGTCTATCAAGAGTTATGGATTTGATTCTTATAAAGAATATGCTTATAAGAAAAATAAATATGCTCATATTGTGCGCCATACTTTGTTTACTTTGTAAGAACTAATTACCGAAAGGTATATCATCGTCTATCAATAGTTATTGATTTGATTCTTATAAAGTAAATGCTTATAAGAAAAATAAATAAGGTCATATTGTGCGCCATCCCTTGTTTACTTTGTAAGAACTAATTACCGAAAGGTATATTACCGTCTATCAAGAGTTATTGATTTGATTCTTATAAAGTAAATGCTTATAAGAAAAATAAATAAGGTCATTTTGTGAGCCGTTCCTTGTTTACTTTGTAAGAACTAATTACCGAAAGGTATATCACCGTCTATCAAGAGTTATTGATTTGATTCTTATAAAGTATATGCTTATAAGAAAAATAAATATGCTCATATTGTGCGCCATTTACTTTGTAAGAACTAATTACCGAAAGGTATATCACCGTCTATCAATAGTTATTGATTTGATTCTTATAAAGTATATGCTTATAAGAAAAATAAATATGCTCATATTGTGCGCCATACTTTGTTTACTTTGTAAGAACTAATTACCGAAAGGTATATCACCGTCTATCAATAGTTATTGATTTGATTCTTATAAAGTATATGCTTGTAAGAAAAATAAATATGCTCATATTGTGCCCCATACTTTGTTTACTTTGTAAGAACTAATTACCGAAAGGTATATCACCGTCTATCAATAGTTATTGATTTGATTCTTATAAAGTAAATGCTTATAAGAAAAATAAATAAGGTCATATTGTGCGCCATCCCTTGTTTACTTTGTAAGAACTAATTACCGAAAGGTATATCACCGTCTATCAAGAGTTATTGATTTGATTCTTATAAAGTAAATGCTTATAAGAAAAATAAATAAGGTCATTTTGTGAGCCGTTCCTTGTTTACTTTGTAAGAACTAATTACCGAAAGGTATATCACCGTCTATCAAGAGTTATTGATTTGATTCTTATAAAGTATATGCTTATAAGAAAAATAAATATGCTCATATTGTGCGCCATACTTTGTTTACTTTGTAAGAACTAATTACCGAAAGGTATATCACCGTCTATCAAGAGTTATTGATTGGATTCTTATAAAGTAAATGCTTATAAGAAAAATAAGTAAGCTCATAATGTGCGCCATCCCTTGTTTACTTTGTAAGAACTAATTACCGAAAGGTATATCACCGTCTATCAAGAGTTATGGATTTGATTCTTATAAAGTATATGCTTATAATAAAAATAAATATGCTCATATTGTGCGCCATACTTTGTTTACTTTGTAAGAACTAATTACCGAAAGGTTTATCACCGTCTATCAAGAGTTATTGATTTGATTCTTATAAAGTATATGCTTATAAGAAAATAAAGAAAAAATCAAAACTGTGGAGCTAAAGACACAAAGATATATGACGTAATCCAAAGAAAACCCGCGAAAATCGTCCGTGGTTATACGAGCGTGTAATTTGTAAATTAAATTTAGTGAGTTCGTCCACCGTATCAAGCACTTTCGTTTTCTAATTTTTTTTCCGATGACACCGCCGCCGCCGCAGAAAGGCTATCGTAATACTTTCGCTAAGCGAAATTAACAATAGGTTGTAAACCCATGAGTACACAATGATGTATTTCTCTCTTGTAGCTTATTACTAAAGAGGTAAAGTTCCCTTATATGCTTTAACTATAAAACCTCCTTTAAGGTATGTGTTCACCTTTCTTGACACATTCTCTTTAATTGATCATATCTTTAGAACAACAAATTTTTATATATCAAAGGTATATATTTTCTGAAAGCCAATGATATTCTCTTTCTAATGGTAAAAGTTTCAGCTGAATTTAAAAAACTGGGCAGGATATAATTAAAATCTTAAGAATTTTAACCTTACCTACTTTAAAGAAGTTAAAGTCACCCATAGCTTTTGAATTTTGAAAAAATAATTTCGATACTACGTTCCCAATAGATCGAACTAAAAAAGTGTCTTGGGATTTTTTTTGGAATTGACTTTAACTCTTTAAATCCTAAATTCTGTAAAAATATCGATAAAAAAGTAAATCTAAATGTGATTTTTTCAGTTATCTGTAAATTGAGGAAAAACAACTCGGTTAGAAATAAAATCCTAAGACACTTTTTAAGTTTGATCTTTTGGGAATTTCATAAAAAAAGAATGAAGTCGATATCTAAATGCTATGGGTGACTTTAACTTCGTTAAAAGTAGTATGGTGTGGTAAAATCGTTTTTTTCTACATCAATTTGAAATTTTTAACGAAATGATTGCTGTTTATTTGAGTAATCAGTGAAATGTGTCAAAAATATTACTATTCAATAGAGGTGAGAATAAACATCAGCTGAATTCTCTCTTTTGTCTTTGTTGTTTCCGAAAGAGAAAATTATTTGAGTAAATAATCCATCATAAAGACGAACTTTAAGATCGCGATTTTACCAAAATGAAATCCAGTAACTTTTCTTCCACTTTGACTGAAAAAAATCGGAAAAAAGGTGTACACATACCTTAAATGATATTAAAAAAAAAACCTACTTAAATTTTGGCCTTGCATTTTTTCAAAGTTGAAATATTCAAATCGAAAGTTTTTGATTTAGGCAAGAAAACAAAGTTCATTGGTTTTGGCGTATGAACCGTGTTAGAACCCATTTTTAGAGATTCCAACACCACCCTCGACCCCAGGCTTACCCAAAATCTTTGCTAAGAGTTTTTCAGTGAATTAGGTACCCTGTAGTTCATCGTGATTTTCAACGGAAAATATCATTCGTATTAAAGAATGACCAACGTTGAGTAGTACTAATTCACTGCTTATGGCTAATATAATATAGCCCAGACCAATGGTCAATGGTATCATCGTACTTACTTTTACTGGCATCTTTTTTTGTTGGATCCGGTGTGAAGACATCAGAATCAACAGCATTTGCAATGACTGAAACTTTATCCGGATGTATGGATGCCCGTAATACGGTATTCTCTTTGCTGGAAAGTTAAAAGTAAATAATGAGATGGTGAGGTTAGGCAATTAAAGGCTTTCAGCATGGTGTGGGACGATTTAATTATCGTGATATAAAACCTCGTTCCCGTGGCGCTATCAGTAAGTATCCAAAAGCCAATACTGTAGTACGCAGTGGTCGTGTAATACATTATCCCACCAATTAAATTTTCTGAAGGCCCAACTATTTCTAGTTCTCGAGTTTTAATAGTAGTGAGTATTTTCGGTATTTAGGCTATCAAAAAACTATCAAAATTATCAAAAAGATTGAAAACTTAAGTTGCGGCAGCTGGAAGAAAGAAAGTCGGTAAGTCGGTACATGACGTTGTTTTAACGTTAACATCTAATGTTATCATATGAACGTTGTGAACATTAGATGAACGTTGAAGCAACGTTGTGTGCCAGCTGGGCGAGGATAAATGAAACAACTCACCTTGTGTTTGAAACACAAATCACGTGATCGATATCCGTCAAAGTAAACTCAAGAAGCTTATTGGTTAAAATAGAGCTGACATCAGCAAATCCAAACAGCGAATGATCCGTGAAGACTGTCTTTAATCCCATCGATTTACCATGCATGATTGACTCTTGACAGAGAACTGAGAATGCCTTTGGGAAAAAAATCGAATCAATTAAATCAACACTTGATCTGAACAAGATAATGGATAGTATTCAATTTTGAGGAGTGACTGTTTGAAGTTTGGTCCACTGAGCTTTATGAAATATCCAAAGACCTAAAGACCACTATCAGCATTGAAGAAACCTATTATGCTATTTCAACGTCCAACGACAATAAAAAGGCATGAAATCATGAAAAAATACTCTTCTCCCAGTATTGGACGGATAACAAAGAGATCCTAGGGTCGATAAGTGAAGCGGTAGTCCAAATCGTCCAGAGCGTCACAAACCTTGGATTGTTTGTGTAGGCATTCCTTAATATTAATAAATAGTTCACAGCAAAATCCTTAATAAAGCATCGGTGAATGAGATAACTTACTGAGTGTCCATGAACGATGGTGATCTTCTCACGGATAAAGATATCACGAAACATTGGTAGAGTGACAAAACCAGTCGGTTGAATGACATTGATGTACATGATACTGAATGGTAAGTAATATACCTGTCGTTGACGAAGGGAAAATATTGTTATAAAACACATCATTCAATCTTCTACATATGTTTACATAGCATATCCCTACAAACATTTTGCTCTAAAGGGTTATAGCGAGTGTGATGATATGATCTGGTTGTTCGATCATTGAACTGCAACCCAATAAAGTTTAAACTAGATTTTTATAGTCTTGTAGGATATAATAGTATTAAAACCGTTTGATGGGTAACCGACAAATATACATGAAATCGATTTCTTGTCGAACTTTCCTTTGTGTTTGGTATCTGGAACGTGTACGTAGGACTTACATCCGAAAACTTTCAAATTACTCACATCCGGTTTCTTTCGGTGCCATATTTCATAAGGTGTGGTCTCCTTCAAAAATGCTGTTGGACTACGATTCCGGACGTAGCAAGCAGTCGAAATAGCCTCAGCCCAAAATTTAATCGGTTTCTGAGCGTGATGCAACATCGAACGTGCAGTTTCTAAAAGAGTTCGATTCATACGTTCGGCAACTCCGTTCTGTTGAGGAGAATACGGTATAGTCGGTTCACGCGAGATTCCACGGTCGGTGCAAAAACTTGTGAATTCGGTCGACGTATATTCACCACCATTATCAGAACGTAAACGTTGGATAGTTTGGTTCTCTACGTTCAGCCGTTTAACTTTCAGTCCCGTTCGATTCTCGACAAGATTTACAAATTCGGTAAATTTAGTCAACACTTCTGATTTATGCTTCATCATATAAACGGTCGTATATCTGGAGTAATCGTCGATAAACGTAACGAAATACCTGGAACCTCCCACTGAAGGTACATCCATTGGACCACAAACATCACTGTGAATCAATTCAAGTAATCCCTTTGTGGTGTTCGTCGATTTCTTCGGGAACGGTTGTCGATGTTGCTTCCCCATCGCGCAACCTTCACAGTTTCGATTGACTGTCTCCTTCAAGTCGAAATTAAGGCCATTGACCATTTCCTTCTTGTTCAGTAATTTTAAGTTGTCGTAGCCGAGATGACCATATCGTTGGTGCCATAAATCGATTTCGTCCATTGCGTTTCCAATATAGCAAGTCTGATCAGAATTTATCGTGTTCAGTTTATAAAGTTTACCGTGTTTCTTTCCGACGCTATAACGTTTTCCTTCGATGGATATTCCGCAAGAGTCTCCCTGGAAATCAACGATATATCCTTTTTCGGTAACAGCCGGTAGGGAAAAAAGCTTGTTTTGGATTTTCGGTACAAAAAGAAAATCATTTTAAAACAATTTTAACTTTCTCAGTCGTATCCTTAACTGTCAAATGTACATCGCCTTTTCCATAAGAGTATAAAATGCTCTCATCAGCAAGTCTCACTGTTATAGGTTCTTTAAAAGCAACATAATTTTCGATACTTTCTTTTTGGGGCGTCATATGTTGGGTAGCGCCAGAGTCTATCCACCAATTTTCGTGTTCGATTCGATTCGATGATTTTAAAGCGAGTTCGGAATTTGCTTGTACATCAGATACGGCTTCATCTTTTGCGAGTTTGGCTTGACCTTCTTTCCTTTTAAGATCATTTTTCTTCTTGTAACATTCTCGCGCAAAGTGTCCAGTCTTTTTGCAATAGTGACATTTCAAAGTCTTTTTTGTCTAGCTTTGAGATCAGAGCTTCAGGTGATGTTGGGCTTTTCTCCGACTTCTTCTCGCTTTCGTGGATTAAACGGTCGCGAACGTAATCCCATGTCAAGTTATCATCCGCGATTGTCTCTAAAGCGGTAATTAGGTAATTGTAGTCATCCGGTAAACTGCTGATCAAAAGGATCACAAGATCTTTCTCGGCAATTGCATCGTCGATGGCTTCCAAATGCTCCCCTAACGTTTTGATTTGGTTAATGTGTTCGGTCATGTCTTGTCCTTTCTCCATCCGTGCGGAGTATAATTTCCGGCGGTAATAAATCTTTTTCGAAAGAGTCTTTTGCTGAAAATGTTTCTCAAGATTTTCCCATGCAGCTGTGGCGGTTGCGGCGGATCGAACATAAATTTGTAAGTTCGTTGCAATCCCGAGACAAATCGCAGCCAGAGCTTGGTTTTCTCGTTTTTTAAACTTTCGTTTGTCAGCCTCAGTCGCATCTCCATTCAAAGTTTTCTGTACCGTTGACTATATCCCACAAGTCTTTTCCGATTAGATACATTTTCATATTAAACTTCCATGAATGGTAGTTCTCAGCGGTCAATTTTTCAACCTTAAATGAAAAATCTTCAGACGCCATGTTTGTAAAACCAGATTACAAAAATATTCCAGTACTCTATAAAAGCTGTATTGTGTCTGGGCCCATAACCTGTTAAAAATCAGACACACAGAGTGACTTCACTCATAGAGTACTATCTTCATAATAAAAAGCCTAAGGAAAAATTACACACTTCACTACAGTAAAATAATTAGTGACAATTAAAAGGGCAGCCGATGTAAAATCCCTAATGGAAATGACATCAGCTTTAAACTAATAAACAAAGCAATTAGCAGAAAAAGTTAAGACATACAGATAAGTAAGTAAAACGTCATATTTTCAACAAAAACATTCGCAGGAGTAAGAGAAGGAAATAACTGCCTTTTAACCTAACACCAAAGCGTTTTAATGCGGTTCAATTAATATTCTCGTTCGACTGATTCCGTCTAGATTTTGTGATTGATGCATGGGGCTACTTAAAGCAAATTTAAAGATAAATTGAAAATTTATAGTGTGCCTGAGTAAGAGAGGTGTCGGCGAATTAAACCATTTTATAAAGGACGGTTGTAAAAAGAACTACAACTACTTATTATGGCTTTGAAACATCGTACCTTGAGATTATTGGTCAGATAGCGAACTCCTTTTCGATTACCATAAGCGTGTGTGACAACGATTACCTAAATAAATAACCATAGTATAACATCATAGTCATCTTAGAAAACATTTTTTTACAATCAGGGGTAGCGATTTTACAAAAACTTGTTGAATTTTCTCAAGTATGGGTTTGGGGGAAATAGGTTCTTAAAGAGCATCACTTTACATTTCTCTTACCATTTGCTTACAGAGCATATTTAAAGAAAAGAAAGTACCCACACCGCACCAGGAAAATTTTTGAGGAATTATATTGGTTATTCTGCTTTGTCAGCATAAAGGTGCGCCTCCTTTCTATATCATAGCTAGTGTTTTTCTTCCGTACAGAAAGTAAGGAAAAGTGTTTAATTTAATAAACGAATGGTACCTTGTGTCCTCTTGCAAGTAGACATTGTGATAGTTGATAAATGTGACTTTCAACGCCTCCCATATTGGGATAAAAGAAGTCGGATACCATGCTAGAATAGAAGAAACATAGAAAATATTAGTTAGCTACAAATGTCAGAGTCTGATTCTGTGTCTGAAAATTCCTCGTGAAATCGATTTCATATTAAGTCCCAGAATGTATCTCACATATAACATGGCATAGTACCGCAATTAATTTTAAAATTTCCGTAGCTATCGGGTCTATTTACAGACAACATTCTTAACAGAGAATATCTTACCAGATATTATGTTTCATCTTGATGTATTAAATCCAGAAAAGTATTGTCCACACAATCATCAAACATATTCCAAATAGACCTGCATTTGAAACCTGGTACCCTTGTTTTGAACCAGGGCACCAAACATTTACGAGTAAAAGTCATGAATTACCATCTTTATTTATTTTTGATATTCTTTACATTTATCTAAAACTGAAGCAAAAATAATAAGACAAGAATACTCAACAAATCTTTTGGCAAAAAAAAATTTCAAGCAAGGCGCCTCTTCAAAAATCCAATTTAACTTAAAGCATTAACATTAAAAGAATTTTTTTAATACTCAGTTGGTTCCAGCAGACTAGTCTGCCATACCTAAGTCAGTTCCAGAGAGCAAGTGAAGGGCCATGCGTCGTCGCAAATTATACATCGACACATTTAACAACCTCGCTATATACAATAACGTTTATAAGCATATGTAGGCTCAGTTTTTGGTACCTAAACAATGCCTCTATTGTTTGAGAACAATAGAATGCTAAGCATAATGCGAGCCTGACATAGGGACAGACACTTGCTTATAAAAAAAAAAACATGTAAATAGATAAAGAAAATCAATCGAAAAGAAACAGCAAGGAAGATGATTGAGTAATATATTTCTACACCGATGAAATCTAAAATATACAGTGTTACTACTCATTCAAAATTACCTTAAAGGAAGAAATTTTGGCGGAAAGAAGTTTTGGCGGATTTGGCCAAATTAAAGTTCCCACCAAAATTTATTTTTCCTCCATCCGCCAAATTAAATTCGCGCCAAATTTGATTCATTTTACGCATTCCCCAAATTCGTGTTATTTCAAGCCTTAAAACAGGTTTTTTGCTTATTTAATAACGCTTTTGGCCAAAAATATCCTGCAACCGCCAAATCAAATTCCCGTCAAATTTAATTTATCCAGCTATCCACCAAATTAAATCCCCTCTGAAAAAACTTTTTCGGCCACTCGCCAAATTAAATTCCTGCCAAAATGTTTTTCTTTAAGGTAATTATTTTGTAACATATAGCTCCCTATATCATTTGACAAAATCCATCCCAAAAACAATAGTCTTCTGCTCATGGTATCCCTTTTAACTCCTGTTCATAAGCCGCAAACTTTATAAAGTAGTCAGTTAGAGTTGATTAGATAGGTTGATTTGACGGGTATCAGCTGAAAAATTAAACCTCCTGAGTTATCTTCATCAACCATGGCAATTATCCTGAAGTCAGAAGGAATTTTGATAAAATAAAGTGAATTCAAAAATAAAGTCTGAAATATGTTGACACTTTAATTTTAACAATACCTCAGCACTCCTCTACGCCATGTTAGAAAGTTATGTACCGTTAAAAAGATATTCTCGAGGAGAATTATCTAATAGATTTAAGATCATTATAAAGTCTAAATTGAAGATGATTGAACCTACTGGTTCAAAAATAATGACATCATACTTTTTAGAATATTTAAAACTTAATGATTTCAAATCTGTGTTCAGATTCTCCATAATTTTCTTACATAAAAAATCATAGCTCTGTGAAGTAGCTCTTTTAGTCATCTCTAGGCCGTTTTAGTGGTTTGGCACTTTCAAATTGTATAATAAATGGTTTGGTAAAAAGGCTATACCTGTAGGAAAATGGTAGCAAGATTTTTCAATCTTGGATTTGTTGAGGTCTTCAATTGTTTCATGCAATCCACAATTTCTTCTGTTATGATGTCTTAAAAACAGATGAAGTAAATTTGATTAAAAATCAAATTTCAATGGTGACAATGAGTCAAATTAAGGGTTCAAAATAATATAATATGCAGCAAAACAAAATCTATGATCTGAGTTACCCTAATTGTACATTGCGAAGTACTACCATTAGAGTATTCATGATATGCACCATTGCAATGTCTTCCATTCCACCCAATAGCTGATTGGTTGAAAGTGTGACGTATTGACTGATTTTACGTCACTTACAACCAATGAGCTATTCATGATATGCACCACTGGAGAGTCTTCTGAGAATTTTCAAAAAGTTCAACCCGATACGTCACTTAAACAATAGAAAAAAAGACGTATTGGGTGGAACAAATACAGAAAAATTGCATAATTTCGTGAAGTCATTGCAGTGGTGCATATCATGAATTGGTTCCGTGATGTCAGAAGACATTGCAGCGGTGCATATCATGAATACAACTTTAATACAACTCTAAACAAGGATTGCGGATATAATTAGTTGAGTTCAGGGGTTATAAGGGTCAGTAAGACCTTACTAATGACTTAATAGTTTTGTGCTTGGAAACTACAGAGAAAGGTCAACAATAGACACTGTAGGAGAAAGAGTGAGATCATCCCCTCTCTTCTGGTGGACAACAATTGAAAGAGGAGCCTTTGAATAACCTTGGACTGAAGTTACACGTCTTATCATCTCATCTGAGATTTAGTAGAGGAGGTGATGGCTATTTTACCTTTCCTGGTGGCTGGTGTGACTAAATATATGAGTGTTGTCATGGCATTCAACACTATTTCTTCATTAGTGCTATAAGAAAGAGTGAAGATTTGAATGATTACAATAATTCTAGATTGGAGAGTTTTTGGAGAAAAAAAAATTCTTATTACATACGGACATTTTGAAATGATTAAAGTAATCTTTGGTAAAAAAATTAACAATTCAAAAAACATTACGGCTAACCTTGAGAAGCATTGCATAATGGCATCTACACCTTCATTCTTAATGATATGGTCTCTATTTGTTGACTCTGAAACAAAGAATGAAAACGAAGTTAAAATGTATAGCACAGTAGGGGGCCGAGCCTGGAGTTCCGTGACATCTTATTAAATCTGAAAGTGCATGTCAGACACATTTTTGGCAAGCTTAGGGAGATATAACACACCCAATTGTAGGTGGATAGAATCCAGTTTATAAGATAAACTAAATTATAAGATAAATCAAATATGATTGAATACAAGATAAGTTACCAACCAACACAGAGGTTACACAAACCAGCCATTCCAAATTCTACGAATTTTTCATTGTTTTCAGATAGCATATCTGTAAGAAAAAATCTGAGTTAAAATAAGTTAAAATGAAATGTGAGGGCAGAAACAATCCTGTGTTACAGTGTATAATACAGTATATAGTAAATTTGTTCCAAAATGAAATCTGGAATTCTTTCACTTCAGAATGAAAAGATGGAAACTCTATCTAAAATATATTTCACAGCATTATGTTCTATTATTTTTTAAACTAAATAAATCACACAATTTAGAATTTACCGATGAATAAATCAACAACATTCAGTTCCCGCAGATGATTGAAGTTGATGGGGTCGTAAGCAAAGTTACCAAGGTTGGCCAGTATTTGCAGTTTTGATTCTAAAAGAACAAAATTTCATTTGATGAGTCAAGTTTATGATAATTCAGGAGATTATACATGACAATCATAACTCCTTGTGTCTTAAATTTTCAAATTGTTTTTTCCATCACCAACTTTTCATCAAACATTACATAAAGCTTAAAGGTTATCATCCAAAAGAAAAAATAACAGCCACAGAAATTTCGAAATTAAGTTACTCCGTTAAAAGCGATATTGCAAATAAACAGTTGAATGCCAAAGGTTTCCTAATCATGAATGCCAAAGGTTTCCTAATCATGAATGATACGAATAACTGCTGTAAGATTCGTCAAATCACAAGTTCTAATTTCAGTGTATCCAAAAGGTTACGTAAACTAATATAGAAACATAAAATTTACGTTTTTTTGTTGTTATCTCCGAGTACAAAACAGGCACATTTAACACCTCGTCCAGACCTTTATAATATTTTCATTGTTACATTCAACTATTAGAAATCAGGCAGACAAATCCCCCTGTATCCAACTCTCACCTTCATTATCAGTATCTTGAAATTCAGTGACCAAAGATTGTAAATAATCAAACCGATTACGTCTACCACTTTTCTCACGTTGATCTTTGATATATTTTTCACTTGAAAACATTTATTATTTCTTTTATTTTCAATTTTCTAAAGATTCTTAAAAAGGAAGACAGAAAATAACTTATCTTGGTAGGGGGGGTTGTAGGGGTTCCAAATACCGTTTTCCGGTCAAATTTTTTGCTGAATCCCAGATTCCCGAAAATACCCCCCCCCCCTAGTACTGATCAATGAATCAGTGTATAATAAATAAAATAACAAAAAATACAATAACATTCTAGAGACATTTCTATTACTAGATTACTGAATTAGAATAGGAAGAATTTAGAACATACTACAGTATAGATCCTATAGAAACATTTTTTCGATCTGGAATACAGACATGCAAGGTATGCAAGGTTTGGGCTCTACTAAACTCTGAGGGTTTTCCGCCACGTTTTACTATCACTAACAGAGGGTAATATCATCTATTGTATATATTAAACATTAAGTGCAAATAAGCATTTTTTTCTGATGTGGGAAGCACTGTCCCAAGAAATGATGCTGAACACAATTTTTTATTTATTATTTCTAATGTTATTTTTCTTCAAATAAATTCAGGAGCCTTTTCGAAGGCTATTCATTCTTTTAAAGCATGTTAGTCTAAAAAAACTAAATAGAAGAATACATACAAAAATCTATTAATTTGCTTGAAGCAAAAAAAACTTAACAAAAATTTTGTCCAAAAATAATACTCCAAACCAAAAAGAAACATCAATGAGGTTTTGGTACATGACCATCAACATAAAAATTACGCGTAATTTTGGGTAGCGTTAATTCAATACCGTCCATTTCTTTGGTCAATATAATTTGACACCCAAGTCGTGAATTGTCCTGGAGAAATGGGGCCATATCAAGCATGTCATCCTCCTCTTCTAACGGCTCTGATAACATATCAAAAAAGTCTTCATTCACGTAAACATGACATGTAGAACATGCTAAAGACGCCTCACATGCTCCTTCCAAGTCAACATTATTTCTATGCGCCAAGTATAAAACATTGTCACCAATTTTAGCCTTGACGTGTACTTTATTATCATTGCGATCAATATAAGTTACATTCACAGTTTCTTCTTCACTTTGAGGTCCCGAATGATCACCACCATGCTTCAAAGTACAGGTTGTTTGAAATTCTCTACATGGGAAGGTTCTAATAGGCAGTGTTTTTATACATTTTGGCAGAGTTGACTTGCAAACAAAGCTTTTTGCCAGTGTCTTAAAAGGACAGGATCTCACAATATGTCCCAGTGAATTCATATTTTAAGTTGTCTTATCATTTAGTTTAGTTCTTTTATTCCTATTAGCTGAAAAAAAAATAAAAAGGTTGTTAGAAACTCTTATACTACAAATTTAAGTTGCAAAATACTCGATTTTCTGACCTTTTCTGACTAACTCATTAAGTACCACTTGTGTCATTTTTTTTCTTACATCATTTTTTAGTTGGGGTGAGTACATGCATTTGAAATAACAGAGTGATGGCACTTAATGGGTTAAGAGTAAGACAGACTTGCAACCTCGACTAATATAATTTGACGATTGAGGAGACCCAAATCTAACTAATGAGGAATAACTTGGAACATATTTTCTTTCGTTTGATAATAATACAAAAATGTTTGAAATTTCTAAGCATTATTAAATAAATAATAATTTTCCCTAGTAAACAAAAGCAAAACTTTTTTCAATCAGAAGCAATAATTATTTTTGTTTTGACCAGAACACTGAAAATCTTTCGGGAAGCTTTATCTACATCCAAAGCGTAAAGAATACTATCAGAGAAGCAACTCATAACCCATTCCGAAAATCTTGACTAAAAACTATACACAAAGAAAAGTTTATTCCTTTTGTTGTTCTTGTTGTCGTGCAAGTTTTTTAGCTTTCTTCTTTTCAACCTCTTCTTCTTTTTCTTTTTCAATTTGTTTGACATATTCTTCAATCTCATTGGTTTCTAGCAATCTCATTGGTTTTCCACGTTCCATGACTGCCATTTCTATATTCTTACTACCTGTTTGTACGACCTGGAAAAAACAAAGTGTACAGAGTGTTGCAAGAAGAAAATGCATGTAATCAACCTCAAAATATTGAGAAAGTCACAGGATATCATCGAAAATAAATTTGCATAATACAGTGGTGTTTCTAGGTAGAATTTTGTAGATGTATTAAATCATTGTAGATAAAGATGAATGTTGATGTAATTGATATTGTCAGAGATGATACACACAGATTTACACAGAAAAACAAACCTCTAATAATGCTTTCAATGCTAATTTAATAGTGTAGTCGTCAGATTCAATCTCATCATCAGCATAATTTTTCTCCAAATATTCTTGAACTGTTTTTGAGCTTCTACCAATTGCATTTGCCTGGTAAGGTAATTAAATTTGCTAGTGAATATCATATTGTTTCATGTATTTTGACAAACCATGGTAAATCTAGTTGCAATAGATGCATTGCAGTAAATTAAGCTGAAGTAAATTTTGTTTTCTGATTCTATAAACTCTCATAAAAATCTAGTCCATAAACTTTAAATGGTAAAAGAAAAATAGAAACACAAAAATTTTCTACATTCTAAGAAAGAATGATTGACTGATTACAAACCTTTATTCCTTACTTGAAGCTAACAGATGAATTTAAACTAAATCAGCTTGAATAAAGTATAACAATTAGTTTTTACTTGTGGGTTCAGCATCCCAGCAATATTTTTTTATTTCATTACAAAGGAAAAACAAGTTCAACTTTTCATTGACAAACCTTCCACTCATGATAGGTTCCTGAAGGATCTGTTTGATATAAATGAGAGGTGCCGTCATCATCAAAACCAACAATAAGCATTGAGATTCCAAAAGGTCTCATACCATTACTCTGTGTATATTTCTAAAGAATCAATATAAAAGTAATTATTATTTGTACAAGCCCTTTAAAACTTCAAACAGAAAAGGCTCCTATGAATAGATGAAAAGGCCCCATTTTGAAACAATCGTGTTAGTCTTAAGACAAGAAAGAATCTACTTCAGCAAGGAGCAGCACTCGAGAGATAAAGATTTAAAGAAACAAGATATCTTTTTAATCAGTTTTAATTATTAAAAAAAGTCCTTAAAAGAGGCAATCAAAATATTACTTGTTTCAAGCTTGCAATATATCTAGTCAAATATTCAAGTGTAACAGAATCTTCAACATTGAGTTTGTGACTTTGACATTCTACTCGTGCAGCATTTATCAAAATTCTTGCATCAGCAGTCAATCCTAAAAAAACATTTTGCAAGAAAAAAAAAACAGAATCAAAAATTATACCTTAAAATTAATTTTGTGTTAAAGATTTGAGGTCAGCAATGAAGAGATACTAGCCCAATCAATAATATGGTTGTGAGTGGTTTTTAGGGTGATTTGTGATTACAGTTCTTTAAAAAAAATACTATTTGTTTATTTGAAATCACAACATTCTTATTCAATTCTTCTGAACAATTAAAAATGCTTGTCTATCTGGGCAGACTTGGGTGCTAACAAAAATCACCTGTAGTTATTACCTGCAAATGCAAGGAATACATGATCATCAACAGCACAGATTTTTCTAACTGTACGAGGTTCTTGCAATTTGGCAACTGACTTGCGTTCAACACCAAGTGCAACAATATTTTTCCCTCTTACACCAACAGCAGTTGATCCTTTTTTGACAGCCTCTTGTGCATATTCAACTTGAAACAAATGACCATCAGGAGAAAAGATGGTAATTGCTCTATCATAATTGGCTGACATTATTTTTCTTCTATACTAGCTTTATCATCAAAACAAAATTGAAATATAATAACAGTGGGACTAACATGTCCTGCATTAATAACACGCATGCATAATTTATTGTTCTTTAAAACCATAAGTTGTCAATTTCGCAATAAACAAAGAGGAATGGTATTGTAGAGGTGGACAAACTAACCGTCAGTCAGAGTTGAATGGAGAGCAAAATTTGTCGTTTTTTATACGTCATTTGTCGTTATTTTTGTCCATTTTTAGCAAATGCAGGAATAAGTGAGTAACAAAAAAGTTAGCCTGGATATCCAGACCGTAAACTATTTCACCGTCTAGTTTTTTATAATTTTGTCTCTGGTTTACGGTCTGGTCCAACTAACTCTTCTGCAGGAATATTTGTCCCTGCATATGCGAGTGCATCTAATTGGCCAATACGCGCCCAGTCACTGAGCAGAATATTCGCGGGGTTTTCAATATTTTTCTATGCGCGCTTATAATTTATAGAAAAAGCTGACATTGCAAAAAAAGATGAACAAATGAAAATGAAAACACAGGTTCATCTCCAAACAAAATGGCTGATGGAAAGGATCCTTTATGAATGTGGCTGACGTTTAGATGTAGTTTAAAGGCTTTTGAGCTTGTAAAAGAGGTTTTATGGTAAGTCATTATGTGTGTCTGCCTGGGTTTCCAAAGTTTTGAGATTCTGTCAACAAGGGTTCACTCACAGACTGTGTCATTCAAATTGTACCAGACTTTTTTAGTTGCATCAGACTCTAAAAGTTTAAAACTTTGTATGATGAGGTAAGAGTTTTTTTCTAAAATTTTGAGTCTGGATACACAGGCTACAAAAATGTATACCTTATTGGAACTCATTTCCGTGGGAACTAATTTTTGCGGTCGAAAAAAAATATCCGAAAAATAGCATTTCGTGGGTTTTAATTTTCGCGTTTTTTTTCATTCAAGAATTTTCCCAAGTTTTTTTTATGGAGTTTGTGATTAAGTGTGATTATATATACATACTTAATGTAAAAAGCAGTTAGGATGTCAAATGTCAAAGTCAGAAAATTCAAGATGTAGTGTTTTTAATGAAAAATGTTTTTTGGTCGAAACATGAGACTGTTGATATCTGGCTTGTATTTTCACATACTGTTAAATCTCTTTGACAACAAATTTGTTTTGATAACTCCACCAAGTTTATCAGTTATACTTTCTGTCATAACATGTCACGATAGCGTGCCTTTTTTAATTTTTTTGTTTTCATTACCGGACGCCAATTGGAGAATTAGAGAACACCCGCTGCCTAACCGCCTATCGTTCGATGGGATTAACAAAAAGCGAGTGTGTAACTAGCCGCGCAAGTGACGTCAAATGCTCCATCATTTTGCCACTAATTTGTTCTTCTTCTATCCAGACACTTGCGTGTCACACTACGGATTTGTTTTCATATTTCGATTTAAAAGCCTACTCGAAAGCCTAGTGCGAAAGAGAAATTGTGTATCTTTTAATACGCTATTCATTGACTCAAATCAAATGACTTTGGAGGTTTGGTGAAATGGTGGCCGTCCCATGTTTTGTCAGATAGTCCCAAGTTAGAGCCGTTTGACGTCATTCGTGCGGCAAGTTAAACTCGTTATTTGTTAATCCAATCGAGCAATAAGCGGTTAGATGCGGGCGTTCTCTAATTCTCTTATCAGCGTCCAGTCAAAAAGTTAAAAAGGGTGCACTATCAGTGAAAGTTGTCATGACATGTCATAACAGAAAGTGTGGTTGATAAACTTGGTGGAAACTGGTGGAAAGTATCAAAACAAATTTGTTGTCAAAGAGATTTAACATTAAGTGAAAATACAGGCCAGATACCGTGAGATCGGGTAACTTACATCAGTGAAGGCTAACATGCATAGCCCTCAAATGAATGACCTAGCTGGTCATTAAAATACAAAGTTAAATGAAAACAAAAGTGGTAGAGTAGACACGTGCATTTGCGTAGGGTAAAATGGCGAAATGCGAAAATCAATTTTGGCAAAACTTTTTTTTAAATGACCCTACAAGATTTGACTATATCTTTTTATTCCATGAAGTGATTACTTTCAAATAAAAAATATATTAAAAATGAATGGGTAAGCTTTCTAGAAATCCAAACATAAATTGCATAGCTTTTACCAAAAAATAGCACTTTAGGAGCAGAAACAGTCAAAAACCAGCTTTTTCCAATCGAGTTATAGGAATTAGGGATCTTCGACAAAAAACTTTCGAATTTTTTATCGGCATTGGGCCGATAAGGAGGGGGGGGGGGGTCCAACTACATGCCGCTAAAAAATCAAGTATTGAGACGAAAATCCTTTCAGCCAATTTCTTTCTGATTTCGTCCACAAACTCCACTGAAAGCATATGAATTCACTCGCTTTCACCTTTGCGCAAATTCGCAGCTTTAAAAGTACAGTTTTGAACTAGCTTTGATAAAAAACTCTTTTTTCATTGGCCAGCACGCTGCCTTTTCCTTTGAAATGTTGCGACTTCATCCCGTCATTTTAACTTTTGTTTTGATTAACAATATCAATGCGCGGGTATGAACAAACTCAATGTTGGTGCACAAATAGACAAAAATTCGACGATGACGGGTGCCGAAGGCGATGGCCGACAAGATTTGAGGAAATTGTGTCTTTAAAGATGTAAAAGTTGAATTTGAAAAATTTTGGCCGATAAGAGCAAGGGGGGGAGGGGGTCTGAAGCTTATCGGCCCAATGCTGATAAAAAATTTGAAAGTTTTTTGTCCAAGACCCCTTAATTCCTTGTTTGTTTTGATCTGAAACTTTCAGTAGGGGTGGCCAACATGGTTCCCTCGCTCATACAGTTACATCAATATGCCTTCTTACCTGTCTTTAAAAATGTAAATAAAAGTAATCACGGAAAAGGACGCGAAAAAAAAAGACATAAGTGTGAGAACAGAGTAATCAAACTCGTTAGAAAAAGTACTATTAGAAGTCATAAAAAATCAACCTGAATAAATGCAATCGGAATCCCAGAGAACTTCATAATTCCCCAAACAACATTACATTACTATGTCAAACTCCCATTACATAAATTTTACAATTACGTCAGAGTAGACTACGCTCGCCACCGAAGAGGTTTATTTGGAAAGGGTAATTACATTTTATTGTTCGCTTCTTTTTTAAAGATTGGCCGGGTTGGAAAAGTATGAATTTCTTTGTACATATTTTACCTACCCCAAATATTTAGGAGGCTGAGTTTAAAACAAATTGTCAAGTTGAAGCGAACGATAAATGTATCAAGGTCTGTTTTATTCTCCCCCTGGTGACTTAACAAAAGAGACTTAACTCGATGTTACAATCCAATTATTGAAAGTTTGTCTCGGCCTTTTTATAATGAGCGAGACATACGTTCTCTGATTACGCAATTTTCATATTGACATTTTCGAGGCATTTTGATGTAACTGTCATATCAAGGCGGCCCGGGACAAGAGTAAGAGAATTAAAGTTTCTAAGTAAAATCTTAAATATCACGCAAAAAAGTGCCTTTTTTGTTCATTTCTTTTAAATAGAGGGTAGAGCATGGTATAGAGCGGTGAGTTGACGGTGTAGGAGTTTAAATCTAGACTATTCAGCCTTATAATGTGACTCTTGAGCTCCAACCCAAACCCTAAACCTAACTGATAATAACTGAACCCCTGTCAAGGTCTGCAGATTGAAAAATACCCAAAATTTTATTTGCATCCTGGAGTATGATGGTAATAAAAAAACAGAAGGACTTGGTCTTCTTGGGAAGAAATAAACAGAAAAACGATATAAACTACAAACGATAAACAACTTTTCCTTTCCTTCCTTCCAAGACACTGGTGAATAAAGGACTTGGGAAAAAATAAACAGAAAAATGATATAAACTATAAACGATAAACAACTTTCCTGCTATCAGTTAAAACTTCTGCTTGTTTCTGCTCAGCTACGCCGCCATTTTGATAGAAATGCTGACTGCTTTATAAATTAACAGGAGCGCAAAGTACAGAAAAGTAATCGCATTTGCCTGTGAGCATTATTTCAGGCTAGAATTTTGTACTTTTGACATATAGGTTTTATATTGGTAATGGTTTCGGCTCTTTTACGTCGCCCAGCCGGCACGCTGGACAGCTGGATGATCCCTGATCAGCTGATATCACCAGCAGAGCACTCTCGGCAGCTCAGAGCAGGTACAACAACAGAGCCACATATAAGTATAGATTCTTATTTTGTTTATTTCATATTAAATTACACATCTATTTTTTCTGATGACACCTCTGTTTGTGGACTCTCCTCAGCCTAGCCTATCACATGTGTTTGGAAAAATATCTTTCATCTTTTTTGCCAAAAATTGAAAATAAACTTTAATGGCTTGCTTAAAGTAAGATCAATCTTAGATTCATTTTTGAAGGCTAAGCAAAAAATGCGTTGTGGTATAGTGGACATAAACCTTGATTCCTGTACAGCTACAGACGACCAAGGTTCGATTCCCAGCCACTCACAACGGTTCACTTGGCAAGTGAACAAACCTTCGCCCGGGTGTCAACCCATGCCATGATATGAGGGGAATTGGGTAGTCAGTTCAAGGTGCTGACGGGATGCTTACTCAAAAAGCATCTATAGTTGCGAGAATGGGCTCCCAGAGCCTCCTCCTTTTTTTTATTCGCGCACTGACTATCGTCGAGGTCAGACGTGCTCAGTCAGGACCTCATTTCACTTTATCTATATTACGCATAACAGCAGTGTGCGCTAAATAATCTTGGTTTCGCTTTCGATTTCAAGCAAAGGTCTTAGCAACAGGGCGCGCGTACATAGCAACGGGGCTGGGTAGAAAAATCTAAACATAGAATTCAAAAAAAATACCGATCATCGTATAGAGCACTAAAAAATACTCCCTTTCTATGTTTAGTTTGTTCTACCTTGGATTATAACTGAAAATATCTTCAAAAAAACCTTTGTCCGCTATCAGCCGCGCGGTATACTTTGCCCGCTTCAATTCTTAGATAATGAATAAGAGAGGTGCGGTTAGCTAATCCGTGCTCGCGGGCGATAAATTTATGTTTACTTATCTTGTATATTTTAGTGGTATTTATCCAATGAAAAGGATGTTGACAAAATATGCACGGCGCGGACAAAATATGCACAGCATTGATTATGACATCATTAAATATAACAATGTCAATTCAACGCCCGTTAATAATAATAATTCGTAGATAGTTCTTTTTATCTTGAAATTTAGAAATACGAGAAAAAAAAGATCAAATTTAATATTTGTTTCCTATCTAGTTTATATTAGCGTACGGTAAATTTTCACGAAAAATATTTCGCGATGGCGGTACGCCCAATCGCGCCCACGGGAAAGTTCCAATTTTTAATTATCGGGAAATCAGGGAAACCGGTTCACAACGTGGATAAAAAACGTACGGAATGAAACATGACAAATGGTTTTCAACCAGATTTATTCAGATAAAGCTATAAGAGGTTCATTACTTGTGGATTTTAAAACCTACATAAGCAAAAACAAAAGCTGTTGGGAAGGAAAGAGTAAACGCAAGACAGAAGGTTTGGTTGTGTTGATCAGGTATGTTTTTATTCTATCCGAACTAATGTTAAAAAAGACCAAGGAGGTCCTGACTGGACGTGCTCTTGCGTACGCAAAAAAGCTTCTTACTTCCTTGAGTGGGTTGAATATTTTGATTGAACTTTTGTTACAATGACGAAACCAAAGAACAGCAGCAAAAGAAAAACCAAGAAACTCTCTTCAAGATTTTTGAACAGGAAAAAGTGTGATAAACTTCACCAAAACAAAAAAAAACTTGGTAGTAAATCCGCTTCAGATAAACTGAGAAAGGCTAATCTAGAAGGCAAAATTTTTATCAACTGTAACCTTGCTCCCTATTCAAAATTTCTTTGGAGTTCCTGTAAGAAATTATATGATGAAAGATTGATTGACAGATTCTGGGTTTATAATGGAAGTGTTTACATTGCAATCAATGAAAATAACGTTGATGTTCACACTAAAATAGAACATTTGTCAACTCTGGAGAAAATTCAATAAACAATAAATTGGTTCCTGAAAATTAGTTTATTGTTCAACTTGGAGAGGGAATGTTTGTAAACATAAATTTTTTTCATAGAATTCTTTTTCATAGCAGTTATTTGGAGGGTCAAATTTAGGCAGGGCTGTCGGATTTAGGACCACTCATGGTATCCACCCAATCATCCTAAATTTACTTTAATTGCCCTATGAGTTCCAAAAAATTGTATTTAAAACTATAAATTTATGATACAGTACTTACAAAAAACAAAAATTTTGATGCAAAATTAGTGAAATATTTCAATAAATTCCTAGTTTCTATTTTCAGTGGGCATTTTTCTAGCGCTTCATTTATCGCACAATTTTTGCGTCACACAAACTTTCTCGGTCATTCGTAATAATTACACAATGTCAAATTTGGTGTTCTCCATTGTTCTTACTGTCAAGTCAGGATCAATGGTGACGTCACCTAAGAATAAAAAAGAAAGGAACTCGTCAGTTTTATGCATATATTAATTTGCAAGATATTCTATTTGCCGTGTGTGAGCACATTTTCACAGACTAGTCGGAATACCACTTATTACTTGCGGATTTGATGGTAACTTTTCATCTTTGTTATTTTTAAAACGAAGCACAACCAAAAAAAACTTCCTAAAGTTGCGCATTTCCAGTGAGTAAATGATCCTAATAAAAAATAAACCCTTGTTTTGTGACATTTTTACCGTCAGCCACTAAATTGACCATAACTTGGGAAAGTTATGTGGCTTACACTTAGGATCACTTTGATGGTTAAGCTGAGGAAATTAGCTACCCATTGCATAAAGGGCGAATTTTTGTGGCTTACTTAAAGGGGAGTTACAAGCAAATGAAGTGTGGGCAAAAAATGTGGCTTACTGGTCATGTGGCTTACCCTACCAAGAAATTTTGAAGGCTGAGTTCTCAATAATGGAAACAGTCACAAATATACTTTCTTTTCAGCATTGCCAGCAAAGGGCTAAATTTTTCATTAGCTGCACTGATTTGTGGCTTACAGTTTGTTAAGTGGGCAAAAATGTGGCTTACACAAGGGAATAGAGGTGAATAGGTGAATATAGGTGAATAGGTGAAACATAGGTGAAATTTTATGTGTCACATTTTTTAAATTTTTGGCACTCAATTATTAAAGTATAACAACAGTAGGTGTAAAAAATTACAAAAATTTTGTTGTAAGTACAATTTTGTGGCTTACAAAGTCACATTAAAAATTATCGAAAAGTAAGCCACAAAAAAGTGCATTTAAAAGCTAGAAAGAATGTACATTTAAATTTTTTATTTAAATTCAACCTTTCCTCTGTCAAGTTAAGAAAGTCCGACTCTAAGATCTCTTACCTAATTTGTGTGGCTTACATTTCTAAAAAAGATACAAATTTTGAGTTGAAGCCACTTTTTCAGACCAATTAACGAAAAAGACTTATCGGTTAAGACTTCATCAGCTATGACAAAAAGTTGTTTTTTGGCATTTTTCAAAATGTCACACTATTTTTGATTGGGATCAAATGCTTCTGTAGATCAAAATGCGATGGGTGTTTTTCTGTGGGGGGGGCACTCACAGTGCATTTTACCACCAAAAATCTCTGACCCTTACAGTGCAGTTTGATTTCATATCTTATTTTGCGAAAGTCACCTGAGAATGAGCCTGAGATGTCGACACAATGTGCAAAACAAATCAAAATTGGTCTGAATCAAAACTATAAAGATAAATCACAGATTTTTACTGTCAGACTTGCGATTCAGCAGTTCCTAAACACACCCTTACATTGTATCCAGCTAAAAGAAGTACACCCTTACAGTGTATTTCGAAAAACCTACCCTTAATAAAGGCGGCACATACTGTAGGTCGTCCCATATGAGAGCCCCCTGTGTGTTTTTGTAGTGAAAAATGCCTTAAATCTTAAAGAAGTCTTTTCTTTCATATCGTCGCTGTAAAATAAGAGTGCCTTTTATGTCCATTTTTGACATTTTGAGGAAATAGCATTTTAAGTATTCTCATGTTTGTAGTAGTATTGGACATAAGGCACTCTTATTTTACAGCCTACATATCATCGCTGTAAAATAAGAGTGCCTTATGTCCGATTTTTTCAATATATACCTTTGGTTCATTTTGTAAGATTTATTTTATAGATGTTTTGGCACACGATAGAGAACCATCCACAATACAGCAAAAATGTTTTGAAATTTAAAATAAATTTAATGCTGCATAAATCATGTGTAATTTTGGGAAATTCCTCATTTCCTTTTATTCTTTTTGACCACAAAAACCTGTTATTGTAAAAATTATTTCAACCATCTGTCACATATACACATTAAAAAGGGTCCAGTAGTTCTTGGAAATAGTTTCCATTAACAAAGTTTGAAAAATCTTGTTTTTTTAGATAAAAAATAAAACTATGCTGTAATGTCTCTATATACAAGGTTTCATCTAAAAAAAGTAAGTATTCAGAATATCATGTGTCTATTGTTTTTATGAAGTTTAAAGTCTTTAAAATTATCAAAACTTGAGGGTATTCCCCTCTGTTTTTTAATTAACATAAATGGATGAAATATTGCAAGAATAAATTTAGCAAGGCAAAAAATTGAATTTAAGGAAAATTTTTGAAAATTTACCTGAAAGCTCTTGAAAATTCCAAAGTCTTATGCAGGAAATCTGATTTAAGAAGTTTTGCATTGTAAAAACTTTATGAGTCAGCTATCTCACACAATTTTGCAAGATATATTAGTATTTTTGCAAAAAATGGTAAAAATTTCAAAAACTTGAAATTAAATCTCACGAAAATTAACTATTCTTTTCTCTACGTTATTATCATCTAAGGTTCTGAAAGCTTATCGATTAATTAAAATTATTCTTGTTAATCTTCAAGGAGTGTAATACTGAATATATAACTCTAAATTTCAGGTTGAGAAGACTTTGTGTGTAATTGCAAATTATCAAAGATTAAATTCTACAGCTGCAGCAGCTGCACCCTCACACAAAACCACCAAAGAGAAATATGGTTATGTAATAAGCGATGCTGGTGAAAGTAAAAGAGACAGAGATCATGATGGCTTCTTAAATATTGGACTGGTCAATTTACCAGCTCCATTGAAAGAATCTTTGAAAGTCTTTTACAGTGGTATGTTTTTGAAGCAAAATATTTCGACCCATTTTTTTTATGTTTCCAATACTTAAATTTTCTATTTTGATTGCTATGTCATGTTTGCTTTGTCGTGTATCCACTCTCTATGATTTTTGAAAAATTCTCAGTGGTTAGGTATTTTATCGTTTCAGTTTAAAATATTTCAAACTCAATTTTTAATCTTGAATACTCAAAAGAAAGAGTGATTAAAAAAGATGTCGACTCATTTTTTTAGTTCATCCGAAAAAAAGACTAACTGAGGATGGTATGAGATTAACAAGACATCTTCGAAACCGAGGTCGACCAACAAATTCGACCTGGACAAAATATAAATCCCAAAACAAAGGATCGAAGAAAATATTGAGACAGGAAGGTAATAATTATCTCACCTTTCCATCATCTATCACATTAGATGTATAAAAAAACCATTTTAGTTTTCTATTTCCAATTTGCTTGACTTTTTCTGGGAAATACCATAGAACTGCATATAGAAAAAACTGAAAAAGCCATAATACATGTTTTTTTTTTTTATAAGCATTGCACTTATAAGCATATCTAGGCTCAGATATGGGGAAAAATTGAACATATGGCAAGGATTGCTTGAGCCTACAAAAAATGTTTTTTTCCTGATTTTGGCTTTTTTTGGCTGGAATTTTATGGATTTTCCAGGGGGGTACCAAGTCAGTGTACTGGACCATAGGGTACTAACTTGATTTTTGGATTTTTTTCCAAACAATTAGACCACCACCCTTTTTAGTACACTGTACTAACTTTTTTTCACAGTCGGGGCTTTGACACCACCCTTTTAGTACAATGTACTAACTTTTTTTCACGGTCGGGGCTTTGACACCACCCTTTTAGTACACTGTACTAACTTTCTTCCACAGCCGGAGCTTTGATACCACCCTTTTAGTACACTGTACTGATGTTTTTCCACAACTAGATTTTTATTACCACCCTTCAGGCCATTTTTTATGCCCTTTTAGCGTCCGATGACCGGACGCTGCCCCTCCTGAAATCACTAAAATTTTGGTAAAAACAGCCTTTTTAGCGGAAAAACACAAGAAAAAGTGCCCTATGTGGCCACCAATGGACGCTGCCCTGCCTTTCTAAAATATGGCCTGCCCTTTCAGTACACTGTACTGACTTCTCCATGACCGGATTTTTTTTCTTGGCCAGATAAGTTTAGTTGCCATCATAAAGGTTTTGAAGCATTTTGCTAAGAAAAGCACCAAATTATATAAAAGGAAAGATTTGAATATTAAAATACTTGAATCCTTATATAGTACAAACACTGAAACAATGAAACAGACAAAGCAAAGTCAATCAAATACAGTGAAATTAGCTGAAATTAGCACGTCAAAACACTCAAAACCAACTTTGAGTTATTTCCCTTCTTGTGACTTGATTTCTGGTTGTCTGGCAAGCTGTAGCAGTTTTTCTTTTTTGAAAAATAAAAATAAAAGACTTAATAACATTGTACACAAACTGAAATGGAAAATCTAGGTTTTTTGGACTTTGGAAAGTGCACTGTAAGGGTGTAAAATTTTATAAAATACCAAATTTTGAGGTAAAATTTGGTAAAATTTGAGAAATTTCAAAACATTTTGCCCTGAAAAGGGCAAAAGAATTCGAAAAATTACACTATAAGGGTCGATTTTCAGCCAAATTTTTCCTGCACTGTAAGGGACCGATTTTAGAGACCTGATTTTTGACCGAACGTACAGTCGTTTTCACCCCCTCCCCCCGGTGATTTCACTTATATACAGATTTTTTTCAATTAACATCAATCCAACAAGGTTTAAAAAACATAAAACAATAGAGCGGATTTGTTTTTATAAAACTTGAAAGCTTCGATTCGAACGACCAGCTTGGACCTGGCAAATTAGGGCAAATATACATGGGAATTCACTGGGTTTGTGTGTTTTTACCACTGAAATTAGTACAATGTACTAACTTCTCAGTGTGCATCAATTCAGAACACCACCCTTTTTAGTACAGTGTACTAACTTTTTCATTGTATTTTTCTCAGAGGACCACCCTTTTAGTACACTGTACTAACTCAATTTAACCTAAAAAATACACCACCCCACCAGCTATGGGCCAGTACACTGACTCGATACCCCCCCCTGGATTTTCAGTATTTCCCTGAATTTATGCTTTGGATTTAAGCATCCCCTCAAGCATTTTTCAGCCTTATTAAGCATTCGAACTAAGCATCTCTGAGCCTGTTTTCGGATTTTTGTATGCTTATAAAAAAAAAAACATGTAGGTACCTTTCAATTCCTCCAACGATTATCATGGCTTTTACAGTTATCTTTTATGGTATTTCCCATGATTTTTAGGCGCTTTCCGCCTAATTACCAAATACAATTTTATCCACTCATTACAAGGATTTGCCTAACCTTCGAGACATGATTTTTTTTCTCCAGTCAAGCAGTTTTCATTGGAAGAAGCTGTGAAAGCTGGATTAGTTGATTCGGATGTTTCCCTACAACAACGAGAAGAAACAAACAACGAAACTGAAGATGTCGAAGAAGATATTGGAGGTGAAACGAAGCCAGAGAAAAGGCAGAAGGGACCAACCAAGCCTAAATCAACAGAATACTCTGTTGTTAGGTACGTATACAAACATAACATTATTAATAACGTTATTTCTATCATAATTTATTGTATTCATGAGAGTTGAGAGTCTTCTGAGAACTTTTATAATTTCCCACCCAATAAGTCACTTAAACAATAGAAAAAGTGACTTATTGGGTCGAATTTTTGAAAATTCTCAGAAGATTTTCTAGTGTTGCATATCATGAATTAAAGACATTATAGGTTTGCTTTAGAAGATACCTAGATGCTTTTAAATGTTGTTGTTCGCAAAAATGATAATCATCCTGTTATGCTTTATCCATAAAGCATGAATCGAAATGGGACATCTTACATACTTCAAAAAGATGGGATCCTGAACTCGAAAATTTAATAACCTTTCAAATGTATACCGAGTTTATCGTTCTACATCTGCAATTTAAAGCTTTACTTAGCTCATTTGACGTCAATCGATTTTTCGATTATCAGCCGGATTGAGAGAGAATGACATGTGAGTGAAGGTAAAGTGAGTGAACGATAAAGTCGGTATACATTCAGTCACCATCTGCATAAGGCTATCACTGCATCTCACTAACATTCTGCCGATTGGTAGTGTGAAGGTTTCGATCACAGACTGTCACTGCAATGGACTGTGTTCAAATCTTAAGCTCTTCCAGGCAGGGTGTTAGGGAAATATGGTGATAGACTCTCTACCTTCACTCGCAACCTTTCAAATGTTACGCAAGAAACCAAATATATTTTAAAACACAGTGATGAAAAGAATAATCCCAATCGAACTTTTACTCATTCCAGGTATGGAGCAAGGGAGACTACAGCTTATGTTGCATCACAATCAAACACTGTTTACGCTGCTACTTATAGGGCTCTCTCAGAGGTACGGATTGGTGTTTTTTTTATAAATTTGGGTGTCGGTCAAAAGCCCGCCCAGCAACTAAATACTTAATAATTATTTTCCCAAGCAACTCTGCCTCTTAGTTTTTGATCACGTCAAAAGTTGCTGTAGATAATTCGACCAAGAAAGCAAGAAGCAAGACATCCTTCCTTGTGGAGCGATGACCAAAAGTGGTCAAAGGCGTCAGCGGCTCAAACCAGGGATTCGCGGTTCGAATCCCCGCTCCTTCCAATGTTCCGTTCAGTTCATAGATAGCCGAGCCGACTGGCCGTGGATTCCGTGAAAACAATCGAAAGACTGTGCTATCCACGTCAAATATCGACTCTATCTATCTATCTACCCCCTCACATACGTTATCAGTTTCTTATAACGAACGATGTTTCAGACATTTTTACTCTGCTTTCGTTTTTACTGGCAATTGTATGAATTTGTTTTTTCAGTTAGATTATTTTATATCTTTGTAATGATTTCAGATCAAGAAACGTGTGCCAGAATACAATCCAAAAACGCTTCTGGATTTCGGCTCCGGAACAGGTATGACTGTCTGGTGAGTTTTTACCATTTAGTTATAATTGTGATATTTTTGATACCCCCTAGAAATGGTGTTTGGAAGTCAATAATTGTTGAATAAATCAATTTCAGGGCAGCATCGGAGCTTTGGAGAAAGAGCATCAAAGAATACCAATGTGTTGATGTGTCTGAACGAATGAACGACACTGGTGAATTCTTACTGCGTGGCGGAGGTAAATTCACTGGTGATCTCAAAACACCCCCTTCTCACGGACCTGGTAGGATTTTTTCAGTCAGTGGGGATAAAATCAACGTACTGAAACTCGATAGGGATTGATATTCCCATATTTTCTATGGGATTTCAGTTCTTTTGTTCTCAATCAGAAAATTCAGTGTGGATGGGAAAAATAGTATAATATTTTGCAGCGAGGATTGTTTTTTTTTATTATTTCAGTGAGGGCAAGAATTTTCCACCGGGGATGATATTTTGGCGAATTTTTCCACTGGGAAGGGTTCCCAGTGGGTCTGTGAGAAGGGGTGTCTCGAACTATTTTAGCTTTAACCGACCGTAGTGGAAAGGCAGAGTGTTTGGCTACACAAAATCGTTCGTTATATCCCCGGCTGGGTGGGTCATACCAAAGACTTCATGTTTAGTACAAGCATGGTACTTGATGCCTCTCTACTTGTCGTCAACTTATCACATTAGTTTGAAGAGCTTCGCAACTGATAGCAGTTTGAGCTAGTTCGTTTTTGCAGTTTTCCGGAGAGATTTTGATTTTAATACTTTTTTCCATATTTCCGAACTTGTTTTACAATTACTATTTTGTACCCCTCTCATGACCAGGACTAGGTCATTAAAAACTTGACTTTTCTTTTCTTGTTGCAGACGATCGAAAACTACCACTCAAAGTACCGAACGTTTACTTCAAACGATTTCTTCCTATCTCAAATCAGGTATGATATTTCATTGATTCGTATCTGTTCCATTTTCCAATAGCGTATGGTTTAGGAAAAGTTGAACTGATTGTTTTAGAAAATTCAGTTTTTTCGAGAGTAATTAAAATCGATTAAAAACATTCTAAAAACAAAAGAAAATGCATAAAATATCTACGTAAATCCATTTCTAAAAATAGTGGTCTGATAGAACACTCTTGTATTTTTATAAGCTTGAAAATGGTGATACCACCGAAATTTTAAACTTTTAAAAATGGCTTCAAATTATAACAATGATTGTTTTAGGTTTTTGTAGAAAGATTTTTGACTTTTGTCTTGATATACTGATGAGATTTTTCTTTAAACATATTCCTGAAGTGTAATAGCGTATTAACAGTTCAGTATTCTACACCGGTCTTGTCCCAGGGGGGGGGGGACATCATGACATTTAGTGACGTGGTGGTACTGCAAAAAAGCTCAAAAATAATTTTAGTACCATGTGTACTAAAATACCAAAAAGGGTGGTCCCTTAAAGAAATTTTTGAAAAATCTTGGTATTTTGTTCTAAAATCAGCCAAAATAGAGCATTTTTTTGAAAATTTTGGAAAAAATTTGATTTTTTTCTCAGGAATTTTCGAAAAAATCTTCAGAAATCTTTCAGAATTTTTCCAATTTTTTAAATATTTTTTAAAAATATTTTTATGTACAGTTCAGCACAGTTTAGTAATAAAGTTATATTATTTTGCAGATTGATGCACTAAATTCGACTAGGTTTGTAACGATGACCCCGTTTTGGTAAATTTAAAGCCGTAAAAGGGCAAAAAATGGGTGGTATCTATGTTAAATTGCTCAAAATAATTTTAGTACATGTGTACTAAAATAGCATTTTCGAAAAATAGGTGGGGGTATGTCAAAAATTAACGAAAACCCTTTTAGTACTCATGTATGTCTTACATTTTAGTACTGACCCCCCCCCCTGCTTGTCCTGTCTTTTTATTTCACTCATAGTAGTGAAAATAATCATTTTTACAAAATAAAGTTATGTATGAACTTCATTTTGCTGCTTGATAGAAAAACATTCCACTGGCATTTCTATACAAATTACTAAATTCCAGGCGTTTTTTCTTTTCCCATTTAGTTAATGTACGATGTGGTTGTATCATCCTACTCACTGACAGAACTCCCGTTTCGATCACAACGTGCTCAAGCTATCAGAAGTCTTTGGAACAAAACTAACGACTTTTTAGTAAGTTTTACGAAATTTCCCCAATGTAATAATTATCATGATCAGCATTTTACATTTGGCCGGGTAGCTCAGTCGGTAGAGCATTCGCCTTACAATCTAAGGGTTGTGGGTTCGATCCCCGGTCACCGCCAACTCAGCGGATGAGTAGCTTAGATTGGGTGATCTGATCTAGGTGGTAAGTTAATGGGAGCTGAGAGTAGGTGTGGCGCTCCACCTCAGCATTCGATCTCCCAGGTCTAGCGCAAATAGAAAAGGGGATAGACTCCCTCGCTCCCGGCTCCGCGGACAGCCACCAGATGAATATGATCATGTCATCTTACTTGTAAAAGATATGGCTTTACCGAAAGTAGAAAGAACCTTTTCTGTAAATAAAAATATGGGAAGAAAAGAATTTTAGAGAAACGAAAAAATGGTTTTCCCACAAAAAGTTTATAATTGTCTCCCATCGTAATGTTAAGTAAGGGCTGTTTGTCTGCCGTCTCGAAATAAGTGTTCATGATATTTATGACGTAATGTTTTTTACGGAAATACCCTGGTTTTGCCATGTCATGAATAAGCCAGAGCCATATTCTGGCTAACTGTTTTCTATTTCTTCATAGGAACATTGAGGGTCAACTTTTGCCTTGATTCAGTTTACATGGAGGGGGTCTATCCTGCATTACTAAAAATAGACAAAAAGAACGACAAATTTCATATTTCGCCGTCCATTACCCGACCAAAAATCACTGTACCTCCCATATGGATTCATTCTTTGTCTATCACGGGAATTAAATAATGTGGTTCAAAAGAACTAAAAATTGCACAAGTGTGTTATTAATGTAGGAATTGCAAGACAAACCTACTGAATGATAACCGTCGGATAAATCACTCACATCTTTCTTTTCTCAGGTTATTGTTGAGCCAGGAAACAACGAAGGCTTTGACGCAACATTACAAGCTCGACAATTTCTCTTACGGGTAATAATTTATAAGCGTTTTTTCTTTGCTTTGCGATCTGAACAGTCTCGTCATTCCATTTCCCAAAAATTGAAATACAAAGACTACATAGATTATAGAGGTGTACTGTCAGATGTCAGAGACCCGTTTTTCAGTCAATTCATCTAGATAACTTCGTGCCGAAACGTTTCCCCTCGTTATTTTTTCAGTCACTAGAAGAAGAATTTATGGAAGATGATTACGACTCAGGTATCCAAAATGTTTTTCAGATTTTGCAATTTTATCTCACCTAGCATGGAATTAGAACGCTTTGATGATATAGCGAGTTTTTTGCTAAATTACATATCACCCTGCCCAATCTTAACCTGAAATTCTCTATTATACCCTGATGGACTGTGTAATCATATATAAATATATATTAAAGTATACAGCGGTTCCAGTACGCTGCCGTCAGTTCCGTTTATGTTTTAAAAAAGTATATTGTAAAATGGCAATATTATTAAATTATTTATTTGTTCTTTATCTTCAAAGGAGGATCGATTTAAGTCAGGTTTTGAGGAGATAAACTCAACTTTCTTCTTAAAATATTTAACTTCGCAATTTCTGCCAACTAAAATATTACTCTTATCCTGATAGGGCATATATCTTAATTCTTATATAGGTTGGGATTCAATACAAGGAGAACAAAATAGAAGTGATGGCTACATCTTTGCTCCAGTAAGACTTGAACTGTTTTTCATAAATTATTTTGGACAAATCTCTTACAGCAAAATTTTGTTCGTTATAAAATCCTTTAAAAAGCTGAGTTCATATTTTGTACACACTTGGTAAATAAACCCTGTGAAAATGTAATCTTACGGGTGTAAGTTTTATAATATCGATTGGCAATCTACAGTATTTTAGATGGGTGATGTCACATTGCCAAAGACTTCCCCAATTTTTTTAATCACTCCAATGCGAATTTTGATCATGTAATCAATATCGATGGGCATAAAAAAATATCAACCTTGAAATCCAAAACAACCCGACTTCCAGACCATGTTCAATAGTCTATTGACCATGATTTAACAATTTTATCTTTCCACGTTTCAGTGTCCTCACGAAGAAACATGCGCAAGAACGTACGTTGAGACACGTGATCAACCGTGCAATTTCTATCAGAAAACTGAAATCCCCTTCGCATTGGTAAGAAAGTCTGAAAACGTTTCAAACGGTCTTTGTTGCCGACGGCCTGTAGTAAAATGGAACCAACAGCTTATATATGGGTGGGGTTGTACTCTTACAGTGTGACGGGATTGGCCCTTTTTAGTACGGTATTACGGGATTTGACGAGAGACGAGAAAACGGTATTTTGCCTTAATTTTTGTCATTGTGCCGGTATTTCACCCTCTACAAACCGATGCGACGGTGTTATTTATTTTATTTTTTTTTCGGGATTCCGGGATTTAGCAAAAATTTTGACGGGAAAACGGTATTTTGAACTTCTACAAAATAAAGAACTTCCCCCCTCCAGCACATTGATTAAATGAAAATTATTTTATTAATTCTTCAATGTCAGCGTAAGTTGTACGCCTGCTTTTTCTTTAATCAAAAAAAATAATGTCCTTGATGTGATAATTTATGGCAATTTTTCCATTCCAGCGGAATACCAACATGAAACGCTACGGATATGCCGGTGAACGTTTCTCATATCTCATTTTACGTAAAGGAAGGAACAACATGCAGACAGGTATGTAAATGTTTTCTGAAATACCTTTCCACACGTTAGATTTCTATACACCACCCACACGAGTTAATGGAAGCCTCACAAATTCACAGTGATTCAACAAAGGCATATAACGTTCTTGGTTTGCTTGAAATTTTCGAATACAGTGCATTGGAGTCTCCATATCGTCGAACCCGTGCTAAATTTGCTTGAATTATAGTAATTTGAGGTTTATCAGGCATTTTTTACTTAACCCTATTATTATCAGGCTTTTTGGTGTTTCGTATTCTCAAGGGGGGGGGGGTGTTTTCCACCAGCCTTGCATAACTTTTGATCTAGAAAGGTTATGGACTTGAAACTTGGCAGAAATGTTCTCTACAATAGAAGCATGAAGGTAATAAAGATATAGATGGAGAGAAAACGTCTCGGTAATGACCTAAATGGTCGTTGAAATCTTTTATAAATCTATTCAAAGCGGCTTTTCTTTGATGTACCATCATTGGAAGCAAAAAAATCGAAATGTAAATTTATTAGAACAGAAGTGAGAATGTTATCCTGATTGAAATTCATGATATTCATGATGTAATCTTTGCGCCTAAACAATAGATGTGACGTAACAACTTTGCCGCCATTATTGGTGGCAAAAAATTTGGCCCGCTAACCTATTTTGTATTGAAACCGGGGGTTTACGAAAAAGAAAGCTTAATATCTTGTGACGTAATATAATAGAATTAACTATCTTTTGGAAATCTATTGTAGATAATTAAAGAATTTCAATGAAAGAGTTTTTTCTTTGATTTGGAGTATTTGGACTTCTGTATTAATCTTTTCTTATTTTTTCCGGGGGTCCTTGCTTGGAAAACATTGGGGAACGCATTTGTTTTGCCACCAATAATGGAGGCCAAATGTTTTGATTCGGAGTGTCAATCAACGAAAAGATTACATCACGAATATCAAGAATAAACATTTTATGCAAAAAGTTCTTGTTCAAACGCGATACAAAATAATTTTCTTAAAGTAAGGTTACAATACCGGGTGCACCAAAAAAAGTATACAGGTTTGTTGAGATATTGTGAGCTTCAGGATTTAAATTTTTTGTTCATTCTTTTTTTATCGTATAGAGGTTGCTCTAACTTGAATTTTAAGCTATCATACATAAGGTTTGAAAAATTAGTTCGAAAATTATTTCAAAAAAACTGACTTTTTTTTAATGTCGAAATTTCAAAAAATCGTCAAAAACAGCAAGAAAACTTTTCTCTTGACACTTACCTTCTTTGCACATAAAAATACCAAAAAATGCAACTGTGTTCGTCAAAACTTGTTACGGAATTTAGAAATATGGTAAAAAAAGCTATTCCCATGTGGGATAATATTTTTGGAAAAGCTGAAATTAAGTTTTCGAAATCTCAAAGAGAGGTTTCGATATTATGTGTGTGCTATGTGAGAAAACTTTTGAAAAAATAGATCACCATTCCTCGACTAGTTGCTCAAAGAATTTGGGTGTGCATCGAGTTTGCTCGTGTTGGAAATGTTCATGACTTGCAAATAAGATGGAGAAACTGTTGGTAAAATTTAAATAAGAAAAAAAACCACCAAAAAACACAATAAAATTATGTTTTTGTCATCTTGTCTTATTTATAGCTTGATTGCTGTTTTTAATGATTTTTTGAAATTTCGACATGGAAAAAAAGTCAGTTTTTTTTAAATAACTTTCGAACTACTTTTTCAAATTTAATGTAGGATAGCTCAAACTTCAAGTTAGAGCATTCTCTATATGATAAAAAAAGAATGAACAAAAAATTTAAATCCTGAAGGTCACAATATCTCGACAAACCTGTATACTTTTTTTTGGTGCACCCGGTAGTTCTATGATTTCATATCCATGTATTTTTGGGCGAACACTGTGCAAATTTTGAGAGTTTCAGCACATTTTCCTTGAAAATTTCTTCATAATAAATCTTTACAGAAGGTGATGACGTCATCACAAAGTTTCACAGTTATCGCTGACCAATGAAAAAGTACCTTTCATTAAAATAGCAATTAAAGTTGAAGGAATAGAGATTTTTCAATTGTTTTGAATTTCTAAAAACCAAAAAGAATACCTTTATTTTATTTGCCTGTTTTTACCATACTAATAAAATTGACGTTTAAAATCCTTGCAGAACATGAGTAATTTTTTTTAAACAATGGCGTCATTTTTGATGACGTCGTCAGTTTTTGAAATATTTTTAAAATTTATTATTGATACCTAAAACCTGTCAAAATTTGAAGTCCGTTGGATGGCTAGATCAAAAGTTATGCCAAATTTAAGATTTTGGGATTTCAGGGTTTTAGCTGGATTTTATGATATACATGCACAAAAAAGTCATAAACCTGATCTGGTCGGTGTATAAATGTAACATTTGGTATACATGCTGCTAATAAGATTATATTAAAAGTCAAAAACTTTCAGAGTGTTAAAGAAATTTTTCAGTGAGCTATTAGCAAAAAAGTGCCAGCCTGGCATAGTGTCCCCCCCCCCTTTATAAAGGGGGGGGGAACCAATTTTCCAATTTTGAATGGGTGAGGGGAGAAAATGAAAATTTGAATAGTAAAGGGGGGAAAAAAAGAGGGGGGAAAACATCGATAGTTGGCAAATTTGGTTGAAGGGAATGTGAAATCACTTCAACTTTATCAACTTTGTTTTGATTTCATTTAGGATTTGAATTTTTCATTTCATTGTTGTTTTATTTTGTCTAGTATTCCTTTTGCAGCTAAATTTTACTTTTGTGTCAGGTTGACATTTGAGAAATTTATATGGGTATATGGGGGGGACTGATATTTTCAGAATTTTCCGGGGGGAAAGCAAAAAAGAGGGGGGAAACTAAAAAATCATAGGGGGAAAAAAAAGAGGGGGGAGATTTAAAAAAATCAAGAATTTGGTGGGGGGAACAAACCCTGGAGGACACTATGCTGGTGGAAAACACCCCCCCCCCCCTGATAAAAGTAGGGTTAAGGGACTAGACAATTTATTCAAGTTGAAGAACTTCCACTGTACCATCAATTAACCAAACAGTTCACTTTCATGTCTCTTAAAGACTAAAAATGTGTGAAAAAAACTTTGTAGATAATCTTAGTAGGGTACAGTGTAAACCCTCATTTCTCATGGTACACCACTAGTTGATTGATTACAAACTTTCCTTTCTTTAGACGATGAAGGGTGGACCCGTATATTGAAGGAACCGAAATCAAGAAACCGTCATATCATTTGTGAATTATGTTGTAGTAACGGTATGTGTTCGAAAATTTGTCAAAAGTTTTAATTTTGCCCCTAACCCTGCTGGCACACAACGTTGTTTCAACGTTAATCCAACGTTATATGGACGTTGTGAACGTTAGATAAACGTTGAAACAACGTTGTGTGCCAGCTGGGAATGAGTCACTAAACGATAGAAAAGTGACGTATTGGGTAGTAAAGTATTTCCGAAAATTAAAAAAAAAAACAGCAAGTATCTCTGAAGTCATTGCATCGGGTGCATAACCTAAAGAACAGCTATTCAAAGAATTCCACATCATTATGACTCCTTGGAATCATATTCCTTAGCCTTAACTCGCAGTTGACATTTCTGACGAACTTCTACTGAGCTAAACAGAGTCCATAATCAAGACGGCTTTGTCGTTTTTGATAAAAGAAGCGGGAGTGGGACATGAAATTAAATGGGGACGGGACCTTTCAGGCTTTGCCTTTTTCCCACCAACTCTGTTAGCCTTTTAGAATATTTTCACCGATTCACCAGTCATTTTATTTTATTTTCAGGAAATATCGAGAAACACGTTGTCACAAAGAATAAAGATCCGTAAGAACTTTCTCATTTTTGTATTTTCAGGTATTTTTATGTATTTTTTCTAACCGAGATTTGAATTGTCATTAGAAATAACTTAGAGTTTGCAACAGAGGGAAGTCAAGAATTCGAGAAATTGGCTAGCAGTCCCGACCATTTTTATCCATTTTGATTTTACGTCTGTTACGAAATCCGGCTTTGGTTTACAATTTTTCATTATCAATTTAAGCAGATGATTCTCACTTTCCTTTCTTTTTGCGGTTTAGGTATGTTTACAAAGCACTAAGGCATTGCTTACACCAAGGAGATCGTATGCCACTGGAAGAAGCGAAACGACCGATGAACATTCGAAAGCCTGTCCCACCTAAAGAGAAAGATGAGTGATGAGCTTTATAGATTTCTTGATATTTTTATAACAATTTTTTAAACTACTCTTAGGTTCCAAATAAACGGGGGGGTTCGAATAAACGGGGGGGTTGGAAAATTTTCTAGATTTTAATAAACGGGGGGGGCCTAATTGCCGGGGGGGTTGGAAATTGTACTTTTGAAACCCAAAAATAAGGTAAAAATAGGCTATAATCAGGCTATTTAGAGCAAAATAAGGGGCCTTCACTTTGACAGCTGAAAATATTCTTAGAGATTAATAAACGGGGGGGTCCTAATAAGGTCCGGGGGGGTTGGAAAATTTTCGAAAAATTAACAAGCGGGGGGGGCCGTTTATTTGGAACCTAAGAGTACATAGATATAGATAGTTTGTTGTACAGAAATAAGATGTAATAAACTCCATTGGAGGTCTGTTTAAAAATCTTTCATTTATTCGCAATGCTGTGTAGATACAGTTGATTCTCTCTAATTCGATCTTAATGGGACCAAAAATGTTATTCGAATTATAGAGAGTAATTTAAACCACTTTCCAGCTGAGGAAAGTTACTTACAGAAATCACCTATACTTGCAATATATCTCTAATCTTAATTTTTTGAGATCTTTCCAAAAATATACAACAGGTCTCCGTTTTCTCAAGCTAAAAATTTTCATTAATTTTTGACCCTATGATTTTTGGCTGAGACCGTCATATTTGTCCGAAAAAAAACTAAGTAATTTTGATTCTCCTGCCCCTTAGTTTTCCAAAAATGTATAACAAGTGCTTTGACTAAAACAATCGAGCGATTTTACAAAATGCTCTCCAATATAATATGTAAAAGAAGGTCACGCAAAACTGAATTACTTCGGGGAAAAAATCATTTTCCGATGTTTCGCGAGTCGTGTTCTTTAAGAATTTTGGTGAAATCTAATTGGTTGAAATATATCAAAAAGACTTGACCTAAAATCTAATGAAAAATGTCCAGATTTCTTTTTTGCACAAATGAAAAATGAAAGAAGATTTGATAAGCACATTAACATTCTGGCTCGTGTGGTGAAACAGTGAAACAGGGAAGAGATTACTGGAATTGGATTAAAAATCTTCGTAGGGGATTTCTCAATTGAGTGGTTTCGTGACTCATCCTGCGTAAAACAGCTTGTCTTTCCTTCATTCAATGTGCCTCGACACCTCTGAAGAAACCTTATGAGTCAGAAATTAGATGTTTTGATTTTATATGAGTCACTAACGACTTTTGGATAGTCTAATACTCTAGCACCTGACTCTAACTATATTTCGAATTTTCTTATAGTTTTGTTTGTACATTTTTCAATGAAATCGATACCATGTTGTAATTAGTAATCTAATGAATTTCTTTCTTTGAAATTCTGCATGATATATTAACTGCTTTGAAACAGTGGGGTATTTCATTTATTATTCAATTTTCGGAGACAAAAATGAAGGGTAGTTTTGCTTTTCTGAAGATTGACAATGAAAGTTTTGTTTTTCTGGTGAAATTTGTGCAGCAAATTTCCCTAGTGGATTAGATTAAATTAAGGGTAATTACATATAACAACAAGATGTCATAATTAACAGCAATTATGCCGCGGTTTAAAATCCGGCTAAAATTTTCTAAATTTCAAAAGTTTCTTGGCAAGACGTCGTTAATTAAATATTCATCATTTTGTTTAAATTGAATGGCGCTTCCTTTTTATCGAAATAATGAGCCAGACCGCCCTGTATTTATTCTTTTGTTCTTTTACTCATTTTGAGTATAATTTTTCTGATGTTTTTTAAAAAACGGCGAAATATTTTAAACAATTCAAATTTTTAAATTGTTTAGAGAATATCTTAATTATCGGCTCATGAAAGCTTAGCAACCCCAATTTATTTGTTAAAATATTTTGAAAAGAAAATCAAAGGTTTTGATTAATACATGAGATATTTCAAAAAGCCGAAAACAAATCCCTGGGTATTTTTGTGCCCAAACGAGGGAAAACAACCCTAGCATTAATGCATCTATCATTTCAGTTAGGGGGTGTGCCTTTGGGAAAATTGATATCATAAGTAATATTCAGAGAAAAGCTTCATTGTATTTGAACAAAAACTTTCAACATCTACATGATAAAAAGGGCAGATGTTTTTGGCTACTATGTAGTTTGGGGAAAAAACTGGAAATATATGTTTTGTGATTACAGTTCATAATTTTCAAATTTTTCAATGTTAATAAGTATTTTACAAATGCCTGGATAATCCCTAAAAGTGATTCTTGCAAAAACGAGTAGAGACTTCAAAAATAAAGGCTTCAACAAATTTCAAACATAATATATACAAGACCTCTGTACAGTATTTACAAAATAATATCAAGCTTTAAGATAACATGATGGGAATATGTAATACAAACTTAAAAATTTCCAAAAAAATATCATAATACTGGATGAATATGCTTCTAAAATATTTAAAAAATGCTTATACAAAAATGATTTCACATTCTGGTAAAATGTCACTAAATCTTCGACAGCCATCTTCGGTGATCGAATCACACGGTACCGAAGAATTCGGCAATGTTATCAAGGAACGAGCTTGCAGAACTACGGATTGAAACGAGTCTGGAAGTAGTCGTGCAAAAGATATAAGTTCTTTATCATTTGTTATACATTTTGTACCAGTGAGCTCTAAACTGTGTATACTATGAAAGAATTTGAGTGAGTGTTCCAAACCAGTGTTCGTTAAAAGTAAACATTGCTCAAGTGAGAGGTATAGTAAATGTGGTAAATTTTTAGCAATAACACTTAATCCAAAGTCTGTAATATTCCAATCTTTCATAGAAAGTTTAATGAGGTTGCGAGCACACGGTGATTGAGCTATAGAGAAAATAGAGAGATCAGTTAACCGGCTATGTACACCAGCTCGTAAACTGAAGCTATCCAGGTTGTGGCAGTGATTCATAATGCTCATAACACCTAAATCTGATACAGTAGCTGTGTTGCCGAACTCTAAATGCTCCAGTGATTGACAACATTCAGCTATAACTTGAAGTGTAAAGTCAGTAATAAAAGTCTCCTTCAAGTCTAGTCGCAACAGATTCGTGCTTCGTGTACACAGAGCTATAACACCATTATCTGATAAAGGGGCAGTGTGAGTTTTCTGTCCAATTTCTACGCATTCGATTCTCTTACACTGGGATCCAATTCTCCATAAGGCGTGGTCATCAATGGATGTTATAGGATAACGTAAGATTAAAACTTGTAATTTCAAACAGTTTGATGCAAGTAATTCGATCATTTGGTTTGTAAGTGATACAAGTTTATTTTGATTCAGTTTGTTCGATTTGTAGTTTGGAGTGAATTCGTTTTGCTCGACATGAAGATATTCTAGATGTTTACAATTTGTTGATAATATTTGTATGGTTTTGAGTGTCACGGTATGCGGTGCTGAGGTCAACTCAATTAAATGTTTGTTTTCTTGTAGTAAGTAACATAGACCGTGTTCCGTGACAAGTGTGTTGAGTGTGTTTACCGTGCGTAGATTTTGGCACGCGCGTGCTAGTGTGATGATTCCACGATCAGTGATTTTGAAACAATTTTCAAGATTCAGGTTTTGTAGGCGTGATCCATTGATAGACACACCTCTCAAAACTTTGTTGCTGATTTGATAACATCCACGTAAAGATAATGTTTTGACGGTTTTGGCATAGTTTATGAATCGTAGAACAGTTGAATCTTGAATGTTTATTGAAGAAAATCCGTCAGTTTGGATTTCTCTCCACAGTGATGGATCGTAGGACAAACAACGCCATGTCTTGCAAACCAGAGCTAATTTGGTGACAAGTTCTTTCGATGATAGATAAGAAAAAATCTCAATAATGATGCTATCTGGTAGTTTATTCATCTTTGATTTCTTCGACACTTTCTCCATTTAATATCTTCCTTCGTTTTTTTTGCTGTAGTAAATACGTCTTGTTTTCATCAACGAATATTTTTTATAATGTTTGTGCTTTCGCTTTCTAATCAACTATCTGTAAAAGAAATGGAAAAAATTTCTTATTCAAACAACAGACGGTTCTTTTGTTTTTATCAATAAATTTCTTTTTGTTTTATTCTCTTGAGTTCGACTCAATAAGGGGGGGGTCGCACATAAAAATTAAAGCATGCTTTATTTTTGGGGGTTTCCTTGGAGCGTTAAAAATTATACGAAAAGTCGGCGACATCACAAGAGTGAACTGTAAATAACAGCGTCTTTTTAAATTTGCCATGGAGGGGGAAAGACTGTTTTTTTTTTCTGTGGTGGAATTATAAGAGAAAAAATGCGCAAAGGCGATCAAGAAGAAAATTTTCCAACTTTATCATGATGTATCGTGCTATTACCACAAGACTGCGGTCTATAACTTATTACAAATGCAAAACTGTATGTTACTTGGGATTACAAACTCTAATGCTCCACGTTATTGGGCTCAAGACTACGAGCAAAATTGGTTTGAAACCATGTGGGAAAATAGAAACAATCAGATATTTTCTGAATTCTGGTACAAAGAGTTTCGCATGAGACCTGAGACATTTGATTTTATCGTTGAATTGGTTCGTGCTGAAATGGAAAGGCGTGATACAACTTATCGTCGATCAATCCCTGTAGAAAAGAGGGTGGCTGTTTCCATTTGGCGCCTCTCTAATGGAGCCTCTTACAGAACTGTTTCCAAAACATTCGGGGTGGGAAAAACTACAATTCTTGAAATAAATCAAGACTTTGTAATTGCACTCCTACGACATACCAGAGAATTCATTCACTTTCCCGAGACAGAACTAGAAACTGCTATCGCAATCGAAAAATTCCATGAGAGTGCTAGGTGTGAATTGCCACAGGTAGTCGGAGCTATTGATGGGACCCACATGGAGATTCTCAAACCTGACAGCGAAAGTCGAGTGGATTACTCAAATAACTGCACTTCTTCTACACTCTTCTTTCTGTCTTAAAAAAAAACACGAATGAAAAATCAAAAATATTTTCAATTTGCACACGGCATGTGAGCCAATTCAGTTCAGGTTTATTTACTTTTATCAACAAAAGGTCTATTATCAAACTTCTCTCGAAACAGCCTAAAGCACGCATAAAGAGTGGTTTGAACCACGCTATAATTTTTAAAGCACGAGAACATCAAAAACAATAGAATTAAACAAAGTAAAAAGTGGTCGCACATCAAATTCGTGCTTATGATTTTCATTTCCATGGCAATAGAATAAAGCATGCTATAATTTTTATGTGCGACCCCCCCCTAAAATGAATAGGGGAGAAAAAATCCTTTTATATAATGAAACCTCTAATACAAAACAAATAGGCGCACCATGTGTTTTCAATGGAAAATCTTTTGTTTTGGGGTTTTTCAAAATGGCGGAATAATTTTTAACTATTGTTATAAGTAAAGTATTATTCATTATTTTATCAATAAAATTTGTCTTTGGTTCGGCCGGCTCCGACAAGCGGCCTTGTTTTACATTAATTAGTGTGACGTCACTTTTAAATGTAATTTATTCATGACGTCATTTTTCTTAGACTTCCCTTTTGTTTATAACCGACAAAAGTTGTATTCTGTACACAATTTAGCAAGGAATCTCTTTGGAACAATCGAACCGACCCATGCACAATGTGTGCACTTTCATTAAGCCGATATAGACCTCAAGATTGCACAATTTCTCGACTAGTAATGCCACAAAAGTGTAGTCTAGACTAGTCACGAAAACTTCTTTGTTTGTAACATTGTACCAAATGCGATTTTCGGGAGTTTCTAAACATCGACCAGAAACAGGGAGTTTCTTAGACGATGCTATCGTCAGTAAACGCGGGAAAAAGTTAGGGCGTCAGGGCGGTTTACGGGAAAAAAGTGGCGGTAGAGTTTTGGAACAAAAACACTGTAAACATCTCCGCCACTGCTTACTCCACCCGAATTTATCACGCCTCTTCTAAACTATTCCCTTTTTTAGTGATCTTGTGTAGACGATAGGATCGTCTAGGAGTTTCTAAACGTCGACCAGAAATGACGACCACGACCGGCGACCACGACCAGCGACCAGATAAATTTGGGTTATCGAGTTTTTTATGAAATTACATCGCCGCCAAAATTCTATCCTTCAAGTTGTCCCGTCGTACTTAGAAGTCGTCCCGTCGCAATTTTCGGTCGAATCATCCCAAGTTTCAAGTCGTCCCGTCGCACTAGAAGTCGTAATTCTTTTAAGTCGAACCATACCAAGTTTCTAGTGGTTCCTATAAGAAGTTAACTTGGTACATGTTCCAATCATGTACGTTTAACTGTTTTCATAAGTGTTTATGTCATCCGTCCATTCTTGCCTGGGAAAGGTTAAGAGATTCTATTCTAAAAATAATTCAGGAAGCGGGATAAATTTGAAAACGAGTTTAGTTCGGGGCGGAGTAAACAGTGGCGGAGGTTACAGTGTTCCAAAACTCTACCACCACTATTTTTCCCGTAAACCGCCCTGACCCCTGACTCTGCGCATACTTTCTCGCGTTTACTGATCCTCTAAACGGACGATAGCATCATTTTCGTCGGGGAAAAATTCGTCACTTGCTGGTAGTTGGTAAACGCATTAAGGCCGGGGAAAATTTTCGTCGGGGAAAATATTCGTCACTTGTCCAAAATTTCGTCACTTTTCCCCGACGAAGTTTTGATTTGAGAAGCTTTGTATTTAATTATAAATTATTTCTGTCGAAATTAGTCATTTTGTCAACAAAAAGACAATAGAATAATTGATTAATTTCATAGCTATATCTGTATCTACACTACGAAGGGGGAATAAAGCTTTTTTTGTTACAGAATTTCATGTCATGTAGATCAGGCCTTACGGCTTTAGCGAAGTGAGCGCAAATAAGCGGACTGCATTCTAATTTGAGTAAATAAGAAACATAAACTAGACTATGAAACAGTTTAACGCCTAGTATCAAGGCTATCGATAACCCAATTTTGTCTGGTCGTCGGTCGTGGTCACTACTTCTGCTCGATGTTTAGAAACTCCCACGATTTTCTACGGAAATTAATAGTTTTTATACAAGATAAGAATAAAGCATATACGAACATACTAAATATAAGTTTTCCAGGCCAAAAATTTAATAACAGCTTTGAAAATGTGCGTCCTGGTTGAATTGCCTGGATTCAGGTTTAAGCCAGTTATTATACCGGTACTTAAGCTATAACTTATCAATGTATTAAAGACCGAATAAGTTTGTTTTTCAAGCACAATAATAACAACACTCGTGTTTCAGACAAAATCAACAAAAAGTGAATTTCCCTTTCAGTAAGTGTTTTCTTTCATACTTTGTACAAAAACAACAACAATATTTTGGTCGTGAAAGACACAGATTTTGTCACTTCTTCATATCACTCACTCTTGTATTCACAAATCTTATGAAGCATGATAGTTAAACGTTGAATCTTATCTGATATTCAAGTCTAGTCTGAATCACAGACTACAACATAGGCTTCTACTCACCCTTTAGCGAAAAAAGTTTCTTGTAGGAAGTATATCTATAGAGGTCTTCGATTCAGACTATTACAAAACCGTAATTAGTCTTTAAAAAGCACAAATCCATCAGTAGCGATGTCATAAAAGTTAAAACTGTTTAGTAACTGCAAACAACACTGAACAATTTTCTTCACGCAACGCCCAACTATGACTGGCGACATTTCTTCCCCAAAATTCTAGTTCCCGACTTCAAACCTATTGCAGGCGGCCATGTATTCCCAACAATTATTCGAGGCAAAAGTTCGCTGTAAGAGGTATCGAACGACGACAACACAAAACAATCAAATGGTCAAATCAATCCGCTTTTTTATCGTACGCACCACTGTATTCTATTCCGCAGACTTTCACAGATACTTCTCAGTCTAATTCCTACCCTCTCCTTTTTTCCAACTCTTTGAAACGAAACAACCATCTATCAAGAATGATTCAGAAAAAGTCTATCAAAGTTGATACCAAGTAGATTGAAAACAATATTAATCGCTAATACGAATCTGAAACGACTATCGCTTGGCAACTTGTGAAGTACCTTTAATGGGTACACACCTTTAAGAACAAATCGGGAACAAATTCTTTAAGAAATTTATCTTAGTATCGCGTCACAAGGACATTGTCTGGGGGGGCACTACTCAAGGTAAACGAACGACCGTACGTGCAGCCCTTAAGGGTCCTTTTATCAGGCTTTCCATAGTACACAATAAGGGTCGAAATGAGCAAAGACGAGAAAAAGTGCTTTCTAAAGGGTGTAAAATTTGTAAAATCTGACCATATTTTGCCTTAAAATGGTTAAAAATCTTCAAGAAAAAGCACTGTAAGTGTGAGATTTCAAAGGCCTTTTTTTGGGCCGCATGTACGGCGGTTTTCGGAACGGTTGCCACCCGGGCATCGTCTTCGTTCAAGAGAGAAACGTATCAGATCTCATTAATCTAGTAACAGATCCTTCTGTACCGACATCCCTACAACAATTCGAGGTAGAAAATCAGTAAAATTAATTTTGAGGAAAGCCCAACTAATAAGAAGGCATGAATGTTTACAGTTCCTGCCGAATTGACCTCAATTTCATTCCCAATTAAAATTCAATGATTAAAATTGCACTCCAAAACCATCCCTCTTGGATTTTGTAAGCTGGGAACAATAGAATTTCTGGTGTCCGGACAATTCCCCCCTGGTGAATTCCCCCCCGGTGAATTCCCACCCAGTAAATTCCCCCCTGGTGAATTCCCCCCCGGAAAATTCCCACCCGGTGAATTCCCCCCTGGTGAATTCCCACCCATATATTTTCATATGTGTTTTTACGTTTCGAAATCATGGACTGTAACCCCGGGGGGTACTAGGGTTGGCGAATGAGAGGTATGCGCGGACGGGACCTCCGAAAACCGACCCTTAGAGACTTTATTTTGAAATGTTTTTTTCGATTTTTGAAAAAAGTCATACCCTTAGAGAGACTTTATTACAATTTTTTCTCTGTAAATCAAAAAATTCCCTGAAAATCCTGAATTTTCCGACCCTTAGTAGAGAGATTAATTTAAAACTTTCAATCGAAACAAACCTCCAATTTTAGGGTCAAGTATTTTATTTTACAAGTTTTAAGAATCACAACGCCAATTTTTTTTGATTCTGAGAAAAGAACTGAGAGATTTTTACATGATAGTCGTCTGCACAGATTTTTATAAGATAAATAGTAAAATCGCTTATTTCAAATTACATGGTTTTTTAGTTCACCAGGGGGGAATTCACCGGGTAGGAATTTTCCGGGGGGGAATTCACTGGGTGGGAATTCACCGGGGGGGAATTCACCAGGGGGAATTGTCCGGGAATCGAATTTCTATCCCCGTAGGGATTGAATAGAAACTTTTATAGCCACTGTGGGAAAAAAATTAACACAGAAAATGAACACAGCAAATTCCCAGCCAGTCCAAAAGCACTAAACTTACATAATTTATAAACAGTCAGTGAGTGATTGGTATTTAAAGGGCTTTGAACGCATCACTTAATAAAAACAAATAAACAAATTGGTCAGAAACCGGATAATCAGGCCTAAGTTCTCAATATCTTTCCCTCGAAGTTTATAATTCATTTCCTATACAAAAATATCCCAATAAATCAAACATTCTCTCCTTAAAAGATATTCTTTGAACCTCATATGAAAGACGCAAAGGTTTCTACACGCTTTTTTTATAAGAATATACTTTATAAGAATATTCATGATGACATTGGCCAAAAAATTAAGAATATGCCAAGAATACAACCATCTTGAAATTCGGCAACTGAATCTAAGAATTCAGATCTTTAGAGCATTTTACCTGTAAATATTACATGCTAGATTTAGGCTGGGTTGGACCCTAACCTTAGAATATAAAGTAAGAATATTTCAGGATGATTTTCCCCGTAAATTTAAGAATATCTATCATGAAATGAGAATGAAAAAGCGTGTACTGGGAAAGACTGTATGTTGTCGTCAAAGTTTTACAGTATTTAAGGGTGGATTACACCATTGAGTTTCAAGCCCTAAGGGCTAGAGGCAATACTCTTGGATTCGAAATGAAACCACCTATTTCCCATCCAGAACGCCCACGCGTAGTTTTTACACAAGCGCGGGACTGAAACTAATCTATCGCTAGATTTAAAAAAATGTAGTCTTCCAAAACATGGCGCGTTCTATATGGGAAATAAGTTGCTTCAATTTCTCTTGCCTGAGAAGTGATTAAAGTTTCGCCTCTAGCCCTTCTGGCTTGACACTCAATGGATTACACATCATAAATATTCTGGAGAATAACCTCCTTCGGTTTGCCGAGAGTCACCGTTGGCCGAGGACCGGATTGGAGAAGGTAAAGCACGTAAAACATCTTTCAAATATTTCCTGCATTTTTTTTCATGCAAGTAAATTCCAATTTGTATAATTAAAAAAAAAATCTAATATATAAAAAATAATTTTTACAATAATTGGAAATCAAATAGTAACAGGTATTTCGATAAGGGCTGGAGTAAAGAAATATTGAGCCTAAAAAGTTAAGAAAAACTTCAAAGTCATTCCCATGCCAAACGAAACGTACACAGTCTTTAGTTGACAACAAATTATTTACAATCAAAGGATTTTCATCGAGAATGACGCATATAAGTGAGTAGATTTGAACTTTGGACTTTTCGACTACTAGTATACTACAACCACTTAGACAAGACATTGGCTGGACGGATAAAAGTTTTTACAAAGTCAACATTGCAAATAGCCTAGAAATCTAAGCTAGTTTGATTCAGTCACCAGGATAAATCTGATGGTAAGTTGTGACTGAATAACAGTATTCCAAGGGAAACTTAAAATCCGTAAATATAAAAAATCTTTAAAGCGCCGAAAACACTATATTGCCATTAGCCGTGTGTCCTAGCCTTGTGAATACGGGCTTAGTTAACTAAAGTCTATTCACGATAAGTGTGCACTCTTTTTTCTTTTACCTATAACTTTTGAAGGAATTCTTCAATCTTTATATATTTGGTATCATTGGAGAGATATTTGTGAGTGGAACAATTTGAAATAAAAAAATCTTCAAAGGAATTCTAAAAATGAAGATGAAAATGAAGAAGAAAGAAATTAAGATCTTGTAGAAAAGTGCTATAACTATCATTTTCACTGGAGAGATTCTTTGATCTTTGGAGGTCATCACTGGGAAGAAATTTCACTAAAATATTCATTCAATATAAAGTTATGATACAAAGTTGATAAGTGATTGACCCCAAAAAACAGCAGAAAACAGCGTTTTTAGACGTCAATTAGCTTATAACTTTGTTTGATATCTTTTGACTGAATGATTATTTTTGAGAAATTTTTTCACAGTGATAACGTTCGATAATCAAGGTTTTACTTCAGTGAAAATTATAGTTATAGCACCTTTCTACAAGATTTTCATTTTTTTTCTTTCATTTTCATCTTCATTTTTAGAATTATTTTAAAGATTTTTTTATTTCAAATTGTTTCACTCACTAATATCTTTCCAATGATACCAAATTTATAAAGATTTAAGAATTCCTTCAAAAGTTATAGGTAAATGAAAAAAGAGTGCACACTTATCGTGAATAGACTTTAGGCTACATTGCAAATTCGCTTTAAAAATTGTAACTTCTACTGGATATAAAGACGCGTGCAAATCACCTTTAAGAGACTAAGAAAGCGTTTCTTGCGCATTCCCCGGATATTTTATAGGTTTTATAGGACATAACGGAAAATAAAGTTGTCTGACTGCGCACAAATGCCAACGCTTTACTCTGCAGCTTTTGGGTTGACTCTCTAACTACTTAAAAAATGATTCTTTACTTTTAAGACCCCCTTATAAGTCTTATTAAACAGAAAATTGCTTGTTTTAGAAGAAAATGACATAATAAAACTGATGGAGGTTAAGAACATAAAAACAGAATCCTCAGTAAAGTCTACGAGTCTATTCCATTCAATTGCAATCAGTGCCTCGATCACCTTTGCTCAATCTGGACAGAAAGTTAAAAAAAAAAGAGTTAAACAGATTTCCTTTTTTCAAGGCCTACGGAAACAAACCAAAGTGAAAACCCCAGCTGGGCGGATTCCCGTATACAGTGGGAAAAGTTTTAACAATGAACAATATTTATAGTTGTTCAATCATCAAGGAAAGGATTCGATGTCTTACTCTCTTCATCATCTCCGTCATCCAAAAACGGATTCCCCGATTCCGTATTCTCATCATCGTCCAAAAACGGATTACTATTATCCCCGATATTTTCGTCCTCATCGTCTAAAAACGGATTATCTCCCTTCGCAGCCTGACTGGCGGCCTTTTGTGGCGTTGGAGCTTGGCGTTTTGTTTGCGGTACTGGTGCCTGTCGTTTGACTTTAGGAACGGTGGGCGCTAGCCGCTTAACCTGAGGGGCGGCTTGACTTTTAGAAGGTACGACATGGGCAGAAGGTTGCTGGCTATCAATAGGTTTAATCTGAGAATCAAGAGTATCAATACTTTTTTGAACTTCGAGTTTGTAAGTTCCGCTTTGTTTCTTTCGCGGTGGTTTCGTGGCTTTTTCATTCGATTGAGCTCGGTCGCGATGGCGTTGATCAGCACCGCCTGAAAGTGCTCTATTTCGAATGTTTTCTTTTGGGTCTGACGGGACTTCACCGTCTGGTTGTTTGAAGGTGGCAAGTTGATATCTCATCTTCTTTTTAAAGTCTTCCATTATCTCCTCCATTTTCCTGCAAAAAAGGGAAATCTTTCAGTAATATTGACAATGTCAAAAAGTATTGTCCTGAGCTTGCAATGCAATGTTTGTATCAATCTTTCCAAGTAAGAACGCAAGCAAAGGAAGCATTTTCCATAAAAAGGATAAACTCGGGGAATAATCTATATCAAAACTGTTTGTTCGGGTAATATCATGAAATATTGACCTCTGTCAAACGTACCCAGCTGGCACACAACGTTGTTTTAACGTTCAAATAACGTTATTTGGACGTTATGAATGTCACATGGACGTTGTTTTGACGTTGTGTGCTGTCTGGGTATTGTATTGCCCTCGCAGGCTCGAGATATTCCCTACTAAACATCAGGCGAAAGATTGATAAGGTCCTGAACGAAATTCATTATACTAGTAATGCATTTATGTATAAAAGTAGAATTCATGATTGGTCGTTCATTCGTTAAGAATGTCATGTTTTTCTGGCAGTGTTTCCGATATGATGTTACGCGCTTTAAATTATCCCTACACCCTCACAAAACTTATAAAAATAAAAAGTCTATTGGGAATACGAAAGTCTATATAAATTTGAGATTGATGCTAATGATAAGGAAAACTTGGAAGATAAAAATACCTTTTCTCGCCATCACCCAAAGATGGAATCTTGGTTAAGATCTTTTCCATGTTCGATCTAAACGAACGCAAAAAAATTAACTGAATAAGAAAAATCTAGATGAGATCTTTACAAAAATTGGAATTAATAAATTTAATATGCTATGAAATATGAAATCTTCCCTTCCACCAATAAAGTATTATCCCTTTATCTTAGTGCTTTTTCATAGACATTAGTGACCTGTTTTACCCATCTTAGTCCATTGTGAGGCTGGGATTGACCTTAATTCATTCTTAGGTTTGGGCCAAAATTGAGGCTTATGTTCCTTTCTATACAAAAGCACTTGTTCAAATAAACTTACTTGGAGTTCTCCGTCATGTAGGATTCTAGTGCGTATCGCAGGGCTTCCAACTCCACCCGTGCTTGTAGTGCACCCATGGCAGAGAATTTCTGAATGCACTCAAAGATGCGTAAAAATTCTTCAGTGATCATGTCGTAGAGTACAGGGAAAATTCGCTCAATGAATTGTGTTGACACTGAAGAAACCTATGAACAAAATTAGAAGACGTAGAAACAAGTAAGGGCTTAAAAGAAATCTTCAACTATACTATGTTTCAACGTTTCCCAAGCAAGCAAAAATGATGTCTTAAAATTTTCGTCACATTTCAGATGACAGATTGAATCTTGAACTTTCTTTGTTTTCGCATTTTATATTTCATTAATTCTGACAGCAAAATTTACTTTCAGAGAAAAGTCGGAAATTCCAGTTCTTATTCTCGAGTCTAGGATGATTTCTATGAAAAACAACCATAATAAAGTGTACCTGATTATGAATGACGGTAAAACTCATCAAAATGTCTTGAACGAAACGGCGAATACCTAGAGTCAAATGAGTACAGTAATTCTATTCATGATTCAGAAAATATGTAAGCTTTCCCTAACCAAAGTTTCTAGTCTCATCGATTTTATTGGTTAATCTGGTGTTGATTTGTGCAATCTTGAAGGGAAAGAAAACAGGAGGAGCCGTTATGTTAACTACTTCACACGGCGGACCTGCGTAAAGGGTCCTGTTTTAGTCGTACAAAGATTGAATGAGGAGAGAGAAAGGACCCTCATCAAACATACACCCAAGGATGTCAGTTCAAATGTTTTGTTAAGACCATGGGACCATAGTTCCATGATAAATTGGTATAAAAAAGACGTAGTAAAATTGTCAGCAGCTAAGCTAATCAATTGCCAATATCCAAAATACACTATGAGAGACAGAGAGAATCAACTACATACCTTTGACAGGACTTTCGATATCCCATGCACTTTCACCTTGGTTGATGCCCAGTTCGATTTCACCGACCAACGGTTCACCCTTCATATCAATATAAGTGTTGAAAACGCGCTCATCCAACTTACGTAACGCTGTATCGATCTCCTGCAAATCCAAAGAAACAACATAAAAGAATATTGATCACTCTGGACGGAATGAGCTCTTTCAGAAAATTTTTGTACTTGGGGGGGGGGTGGAGGATATATTGGATATTCTTTTCGGGGGTAGTGAGAAATCTGCAAAATTTGCCTTGTTTTAGGGGCAAACTTACTCTGATTAGGGGTGATTTTGAATGTCCGGGGGTAAATTCCCAATTTCCGGGGTTAAATTTCCAAAAAATGTTATATCCTCCACCCTCATATTCATATTTTTTCTGGAAGGGCCCAATGTCTGAAGTACTACGAAGTTACTTCTTCACATCGATCCTAATCGGGTATCGAACCAAGACCTACCACACGGAAAGTAAAGGATAAAATCACTATACTAATGCTCAGTGGCGGCCTGGCAGGGGGTGCAGGGTGTGCAGTGCACCACCCAGAAAGATCTGAGAGGGGCGCCGAAAGAGCTTTTCAAGGGGGTGCCAAAATTTTGTCGATGTTTAATTGGGCGACTTGGCACCCTTCGACAAGTTTATAGCGCCTTCTATAAGTGCAATGTTAATTTTTTTCGCCTGCGGCGCTTACTTTTTATCTACACTCTTGCATCCTTTTTCTTTAATTTTTTCAAAACTACTATCAACATTGAATTGCGAAATAGTCAAAGCAAAAGAAGTGTTGTGTATCCACCAGGGGTTAAAGAGGATGCCCACCCCCAAAATGAGAAATTGCCAAAAAGATCGAAACTTGTTGATGCTCGCTTTGGTTTTTTAGGTCTTATACTGACTAACTTTCTCCTTTTTAAAATATCTTTTAAGCTGTTTGACGTTTCTCACACCAAATCTTTTTGCCTGCGGCGCCAATATTAAAAAGAGGTAACCTTTCTGATAAGGTTTTAGAAAATAAAAATATAGACTAAATCGACTTGCTAGGTATAAAATTTCCATTTCAAGTATCAACATCTCATGTTTTTATTTGAGGAACTTTATTTTTGCTGCTAAATTGGTATAAATTGGGCATTTTTAGACATTTCAAAAGTTGAAAATTGAAAAATTTTTCTTGTTCACAAAACTATGACATTTCAAATTATAACAAGGAAATAGATATCAAGTTATCATTACCACCACCTTCGTATAAATAAAAGTTTTTAACTCAACCAGTCACTGATCTTACAGACTGAGCTTAAGCATACCAGGATAATCACGACGACAGACGAAAAATGTAATAGGCTAGTGAAAATACGAGCTTTGATTGGTTGAAACTCACTAGCCTGTTAAATTTTCGTTCGTCGTCGTGAATTTACCGATTTACTTAACTTCACTAATATTTCCACTTAACCTTTAGACACCGCTGTTTTTAAAAACAGCGCGCGCTGCTGCCGCTGTTTTTTTCATGAAAATGGAGGTTTCGCGGAAAATGTCATAAAATCTGAACCGCTAAAGCTTAAGTAAAAAGTAAACCCATTTTGAAAAGCTAAGGATCTATTTTTTCAGATAATACCAAAAAGACGCCTCATCACCCTTTTAAACCTGACTACACAGCCTCAAATCAAAACAGTAAAAATTCCATGTTTACGATGTTTTCACTTTTTTTCTTTTTTTTGACAAATTGAATGAAAAAAGTGGGTACAAGGTAAAGATTGGTCCCAGAAAAATTATTTTGTGTTAGTTTATGTTATAAGCCACCATTGTGTGAAATTTCAGGGCTGAAGAAGCTCATTTCATCTCAGAATCTAAGTTTCGGTGAAGCACACTTTTCCACCAAAATCGACACTCTGGCCACAACAGGTAAAATAAGTGGTCCCATTGCTCTAAAATTGGCCCTGCACTTACCCTAAGCCTGTAAAATTACTACAATAATCATAACAGACTCTCTATCATGTAAATTCAAGCAATAAAACACCAGAATAGTGGAAAAACTGAGGCAAAACAGCCCTGAGTTGTTGGAGCTAGAGATAGGCATGTATGTCAGGAAATACCCCCTAAAACCCCTTCAAACCACATAGAAACTGCCAATAAAGGTTCTCTATCTCATATAATGATATTTATATGCTGAAACCAAGAAAAAACCAGACATAAACATGACTTTTCAGTCCAAAAATCCATCAAACACCCTCTGTCCACCACTAAAACGATGTTTTGTTGACATTTGAAAAATACACCGACATTGAGTTCCGATATCTCGAGATGTATAAAAGCAGGACCCGTTAAATTTTTAAAAAATGAACCTTCACCCCTATCCTGTCTGCTAAATTTTACAGAATAGAAAAATTCAAACTGGTCTTTATTTTATTAAACTTTGAAAGGACCCCAGTATCAAAACGTACGTGGTACGTCTCTCGGCCTGTATATATGACGTACGTGGTACGTCTCTCGGCGGCTAAAGGTTAAAGATCGAGGGCGCAAGTAAGGACAAAAATACAGGGGCGCCAATTTCATAGTTTGCACCTCCAAGAAAATTAAGCCAGGCCGCTACTGAATGCTCCCTCCTTGTGACTTGAACTCAAAACGAATTCTGATCCACCACGATTTTCGTAAAGGAATTCGCTATACTCAAATAGTTTGCTAAATTTATCCAACCTCACCTAAAGATAAGAGACAAGCCAAGTATTGAAACATAATCACAAAAATTCCTTTAATTCGACAACCACCAGTACATGAGTCAGCCATCGTTCAAAATCTTAAACAGTTACCGAAACCTCCAATGTAGATCGTTTGCACTAGCCCAAATCTTCAAAATAATGACTTACTACATCAGCAAAATCACTCCTTTAGTTTGTGCCTCGATTACACTTGATCTCGCTAACCCAAACTCAAAATATTATAACAATTGCTTCGAGACATTGGAACAACACGGCTTAATCCGTCTATTGTTAAAACTATCTTTTAGTACCCTGATTCAACAGTAAACTAGGTATATGCCTTATTGATCCAAAAACCATGTGTTAGGTAATGTTTAGCACGCAATACTTTATCCAGGAGGCCAAGGCAATGAAAGGTACAGGTAATAGTTCTCACAGTCCAAATTATGTTGTATGAAAAAGTAACAGCTTGTTTGCAACTATAGCCAAGTTTAATGACATTTTTCTAATCTTTTTCCTTCAATAAAAAGTTACAGGCCTCCGTCAAAACTGTCCAAAATGAACAAAATAAGACCGAGTGATTCAATTGAAACAAAAAGGAGGCTTAAATGAAATTCTGAAATTTTCATTTCAGCTCTATTTAAAGCTGAATAAAACCTCCAAGTATAATTTGTCAACATATGGAGAGCAAATTCATCGTAAAGGCAAAACAAACCTCATTAAGTTCTTGGATTTCGTGGAAGCCTTTCTTGATGCAGAATTCCAAAACACGAGGCATGACTACTTTCTTCACATGCTCACAATTGCTCAGCAAAACCAACACTTGATGGTCCTGTAGGTAAAAGAGAAAGATCTTTACCAGCCGACCTTTTCCCTTATTGCGGTATCAATTAATAAGGGTTACTAAATTACGTAAAAGACACTTTGAACTACTCTCATTTTTACAGGGTGTCCCATAAAAATTTACACAAACATAAAGTTTTATTATTCTATGGGGAACTTTGTTAAGAAAATTAAAGCTGTACTGTAGTTGTGGTACAAATAAAAAATTGAATGGACAATATCACCTAACATCCCTGTATGCTTTGTTGTATGTGTGTTTATCTCATAACCTGGCAACAAAGCACTCTTCTGAAAATATTCCTTAGATATTTTAGCCTAAAAATTGTAGAGATGCCTCGATTTTTTGTTTATTTGAAGAAGTCGAATTTTTCAGACTCGTAAGTAAATAAACAAAGGGAATGAATCCTTGCTGAAAGGAAGGGTCATTAATCAAGTATCTAAGCTATCAGGAAACGTTGAAACAACGTCCATAGAGCATCCATAACATAGATTTGATGTAAACAAGGATAAGAAAAAAACGTTGTGATCCAGCTGAAAAAGATGATATCTACAACTGTTGCCCAAAACAACTAAACGATGGACGCATAAATTCGATATGGAGTCGTGGTTACTTACTTATTAATTAAAAAATATAGACAGGGCATAAGTGGTTTAAGTGGTTTTGTATGTATGCGGATTATTTATGTTCAGAGATTCCTCAATCAAATCCCGCTTACTATTTGACGCGCTGTCACTGATCATTTTGAAGAGCAATTCATCAAGCGTCAATTTCAGAGTGGGATTAAGTGGGACTATTCGTTTATCATATATTTCTACTAGAGTAATACGCTAACGCGAAAAATAAAAGAATGTATAGGAAATGATACTCATCGAAATATCGTCCTCTCTACAAAGCTCATGGATTATTCCTGGAATATATGTAATATCTGACCATTTTCGCAATAGGTTTTGGTTAACTCTATCTATACCCTTATAAAAGGCAAAAATGAAAATAATTAAAGACGTTCACCTTTTGTATTGGTTCTGGCTCTTGTTCTTTACTCAATTCTTCATTGCTAGAAAAGGGAAAAATTGAAAAATGTTTAGTAAAGTCGTCTCAATATAATTTGCAGCAGAGACAAAAAAGACTGTAACTTTTGATAGAATTCAAATTAGAAAACATTCTCGTGCTCGTTTTAAAGATAATCGTCAGCCGTGCAAAATTACTCGAATCTGATTGGTTTAGAGGAGTGCGATTAATCGTTAATTGCACTATTACCACTTTTTGCACTCTTCGGCGGGGGGACACTTTTGTCCCCTTATTCTTTTCTCTCCCAAGTCCTGTGTCAAAGACTTTTTTTTACTATATAATAAAAAACAAAGACATTTTTTTCTTCAATATAAAAAAGAACAAAGAAATTTTACGTTACAATAGCTTCTTTTAATTGAAAACAAAGAAAAATTACACTGCAATGTTTTCTTTTTAAACAAAAGAAAAAAGGGAGGTTTTCGAATGTTTATATTATGACGATTACCTCGGAATCGTATGTTTTGTCGTGCAATTAACGATTAATCACTCGTAACAAAGGAGAAAATATCGTAATTTGTACTCGTCCTTCGGACTCGTAATTACTAGTACTAATCCAGAGTATAATATTATCAAAAAAGAAAAAAATTTAAAAAATGGAAAAACGAAGATGGAAAATGAACAAGAAGAAAATCAGCTTGTTATAGAATAATGCTATGATCTTCATTTTTATATCAGAGATTCTTCAATGTTAGAACGTCATAAATGGGAAAAAATTATATTCAAAATACGAGACACAATATTGGTAACAATAGGGTTGTCAATATGCTTTGCCAACCGGCTATAAAAAGAATTATCGTGTTTTCCAATCTTGTCAAAACTAAATAGAACGTACTGTTAGAGCCCCTCCCCCAAGCGGTTTGCGTGATGTCGTGATGGGGAGTTTTGACTAGCGTGATTTAGTGATTTGGAAATTTTTTATCGTGAATTTCGTGATCAGATGTCAAAAAGTGAACGTGATTTGAAAGATTTTTGAGCCGTGATGCGTGATTTGGACTTTTTCAAAGGAGTGCGTGATTATCCAAGTTTTTTGATGTTTGATGTGATCGTGATTGAAGACAAAATATGCATGATACCATCGTTTTCAGAGTTACCGCTTGGGGAGCCTCCTGTAACAAACATCGTTTTTATTGTTGTCCCTACATGTGTTGTGCAGGTAATTTCGCAAAACGTCCTCTTTTCACCGAATTTCTTTTATTTTCCTAGAAGCCTTCGTCAAAATAGTATAAAATATAACAAACCTGCTGGCGACATCTTTGTACACAGTTTTCTCCAGTGAAAGAAGGAATGCCTAAAATCAAATAGCATTCATTAGAAACATCTAATTATATTAGACTAGCGAAAGTAAAGCCAAAAAAAAGGTAAAAAAAAATAGGATAAAGCGAGTACAATTGTGATCAATAAGTACCTCAAGCATGTTTCCCAGGAGTTTGATGACTTCTTTGCGGACATCCTCACGATTCCTTTCGTCCTGTACGAAGTGAAATTTTAAATAAATCTTGAAACTTTAGATAAATGAGTATGTAATTCACAAAGTTTTTCATCATGATCTCTATGAAACCAATCAAATCCACAAATTTTCCTAAAATCTTTTACCTTGTTATCCAGTTTAGAGTCAGCCAAATAGTCATGCGCGAAACTGACTGATTCCATAAACGTCTTCTGGAATACGCTTGGCTGAAATAAAACACAAGGTTCGAATTTAAATATTATACATTAATTTTATGTTTTTAGCATAATAATAATTCTTAAAATTTCCGAAGAATTTCAATGGATCAAAATTCTCTTCTCTTAAAAATTTAAAAACATATCTTCTTCTCGACGCCAAAAAAATCTAAGTTCGAATAATTGCAGAATGGTTTAAAAGGCAATTTACCAGTAATGAAATGCAATAATCTTTTGGTGAATAATCCAGCACCCATTTCTCTTTGAGACTCATCTCGCCAACATCTGTATGTAAAGATTTGACAAAAATAACATCAAACCGTAATATGAAAGCGATCATGAATGTAGATCACTAAAAACATTTCAACCGCGGTCTTCTTTAGGCAAAAAAAATGTCTTAAAGCGTCTATCTAAGTAACGGCTGCACTGTGTTAGGTTAAGTAGAGACAATGCCAGTTCCAAGCTTGGTAATCGTGCTGAGACCAAACTTGACGAAGGTAGTAAACACAATTACATTCACTTCAAATCAAACAAAGTTAATTTCATACCATTGACAGAGGAGGAGAGGACCTTCTTGATGCAGTCTCCAACAGCACTGGTTGAAAGAGCTTTCAATGGTGAAATGATATCTGACGCCAATCCAAGCTTGTTCAAACGCTCTAATGTAGTTCTTAAAGAAAAAGAGAAATAAAATTCAATTCCCGGTTACCTTTCTTTGAAAAAGAAGTAAGCTTTTCATCCATAGCCTTGTATAGGTCTGCGAATCAGACTGAATAATCAGAGGCTACAGTATTGCTTAAACCCAAAACCTTTTACAGTGGTTTGCCGTCCGTTTGAAGTGAGGGGAAAAAATTCTGAGGAAAAAATTTTCGGGTTGGTGTCATCCATATTTTTGCACCTGCTAAACGCCATAAAAAGCTATCTTATTGTATAAAAGCATTTTAGTTTTTGAGATTTTTGAAAATTAGTCCGCCGACATTACCTGACGCATTTGACAGCACTAGGTAGCCAGGGTACCAGATGTTTCATTCGTCTCTCTTTTTCAACAGTGAGTTTCCCATATTCATCAGGTTGCAGAACTGTCTGTACCATCTCACAAAAGACCAGTAATACATCTTTCACAATCGCCTGTAAGATAGTTAAGTAACAAGTTGGATCATTTTTGAAATACCACAAATGAAATAGAGCGACACACAGATAGAGCGATGGCTACCAAAAATCAGAGTTTTTCTGACTCAAAACTCACTTTAAGTGGTTGGTTATGAATTCATTAAATGACATTTCAAGAGGGCTTCTTCCAGTAATGAGTTTAAAGCAAAAGAAAAACCCTACCTGAAATTCGTCACGTTCATTGACCTGCTTATTGTGTTGATCTTTCTGAAGATAGGCGTAGAGAAAAATAAATCATGGTAAGGCGCTTTGTTATCTATATATACTGGCAATTTTAGGAATCCGACCATTATTTACGACTTAGAGATCAAAGAAAAAACTCTCAAGATTTAATTTAAAATCTAATCCTAACCAAGATGATCTTAAAATTTCTAAATTCGCATTTTTGGCGGAGAATCTCCATTTTTGACAAAAATGGCTATTTTTCAGCTGTTTACAGGCTTATTCGCAAAAATAAATCCACACAAAATTTTCAAAACTCTGACTCGCGAAATTTAATCCGATCAGGCCCTATATCGCATACATATCATTTGAGTCTGTGTGAGTCGGTGAAATACTGCGAAATTCAAACGCCATAGAATCGGATATTTACGTACCTTTTCACCGAGTTGATGTGAAAGATAGGTTTGTCCAAGGTTCCAAAGATCTGACAGGTTTTCCGCAATCAGTTCACAAAGTGATTCAACCATCAGAATGCCTGCAGGTGTCTTTATGGCTGTTAAAGAAACAAAAGAAAAGGAATTGGTTTTTATATACCTATCTTAATCACTCAAAAAAGTGATGGAGCGAAAAAGTAGTTATAAAGAAAACCCGTCATACGAAATCGTTGGCGGCTGTTGGATAAACCACACGACAGAACGAATTATCGGTCTTAAGGGCTCTGACCATAGTCGGAAAATTGATTTTAGTATTTGAACATAAAAGTTATGTTTTAGGTTCTTTAACACTTTTAACAACGAATTGCCTTTATAAATTGCTTTTTATTTAATCAAATCCCTTCAGAGTAATTAAGAATTTTATTGCAGAAATGACGTTATGAACTTTAAAAAGACGTTAATAATATGTTGCATCACCTTCTTTTATAAAAAGTGCTAAGTTTTAATGGGTAATTAACCTTTTTGTTTCAAAATTTTTTTACACTGTCCGCAAAGAATTGAACTATTTTAAATTTTGCGGGAAATTTTTCTAAAAAGATGTGTCAAAAGTTATGACTGTTTTTTTAAGCAAAATCCAGATTAAAATTTGATGAAAAACCACTATTTTGAAAATTTCGAAACAAAGAAGCATTTACAAAAATTTTCCGCAAAAAATTTTATTGTTCGGTAAAAGATACACCATCTACTGCGAAAAAATTTTCAAAATGTTTTTTCTTCGCCGAAACTAAGCTCTTCAAAGTTGAAATACTCTTCCTCGCAAAAGTCTTCATTTTCTTTTTCATCAAACTTTTTCATTGCAATTTTTGAATTTTCAGATTCAGGAATAGTTTGTCTAACAGAAAATGTATAACATGCCATAGTTTTGTTGGTTACATCAGTCAGAAAACACATTTTAAACACGGCAGTTATGAAAAATTCACTATGGTCAGAGCCCTTAAGAACAAACGTCAGACAAAAAAATCTAAATGCCAAAATCAGACTCGCTAGGACCCCCCTTCCCACTAGAAAATTTGACTTAAATTTCGTCCCCGGTGAACACCCTACCCTACAATTTCAGCCCCATAAGGGAAATTGACTTTGATTTCATCCCCATTCGCGAAATTCAATGGAAAAAATCACACTCTAATACCATCTCGCTGGATCTTTTAAGCTTATCACAATAGAACATCTATCATAATTGAGATTTTGATAGAAAGTTTTATACCATTGTGAGAAAAAGTTCCACTGAGGCTGTGAAAGAGGGGTGTTACAAGGAAACCACTTACTGCTGTCCATCTGTTTCTTGTGTAATGCTTCTGGTAAAGACGGCGTTCTTTGATGGGTTTCTATAAGAAAAAAGAAGAAGATATAACTACTGAGGAAATATAAATCAGATGGGGCAAAAAGTAACCAAGATTTTGAGTTTGGATCTTGACTTGTTGTTAATCAAATACACGTTTTTTTATAAGAGCATCCAAAAATTTTGAGGCCCTTGGATGTTCTTAATTTTTTGAGTTTTAAGCCTAAAAAAGTTCTTAAAAACATGTTCTTATTTTGGCAATTTTGTGAATATGTTTTTGAGTCTACAAAGCCTTAAAATGTTCTTAACTTAAAGTTCTTAAAATTTTGGCCAGCGAAGCCTTGCGTTCTTTATATAGTTTGTTCTTATAAAAAAACGTGTAAAGCATCTGCTCTGCAAGGAAGGGAAGACTACACCCGTCAAAACGTATTTACTAAATTGATATTCCTGGAAGTACAGAGCTAGCAGTACAACATTTATGGTGGCCGAAGACTGCCACTTAAAAAATAAACTTTTAAACAGTTTCAAATTTAAAACAATTTTTTTGATCTTACTTTTGAAAGAAAGGTTTGTATCGCTAGCTTTCCTCTGTTTACTTTCTTTGGCAGCTGAAAACAAAATGACCACATCGTTATGTACAATTTCTAAAGTAATATGGTTACTAGTCAGGACAGGTTATAAAAACAATATCCATTTATATTAAGGTTAGTTGGTTTGTTAGAATTTAACATTCAGCAAAAACACAAGGTTATCTAACTCTCACCATTTTCAACAAAACTTACCGTCATTTCTCTAATTTAGTGCGTCCTCTAATTCATGCGGGTAAATTGTTTAGACAAATTTATTTCCTCTAAATATTAGTGCGGGCACTTTTATAATATAACAATAGCGTTCAGTTTCAGGTCGTTGTTGTTATTTTCCACCCGCGCAATTTGATTATTAGCCCGAGAAGAGTGTCATTTGGCACTAATGGCACTAAAGGGCTAATAATCAAACTGGAAGGGCAGAATTAATGACAACAACGAACAAAAGCTTAACGCTATTACTATTATTATCAATATCGGACATTCAAACAACGTTTCTTTCTAGCGTCAGCCAAGTTATTTCGCTTCAATGCAATGACTTAAGGCCGGTCTCCACTTGTGCGCGCTGCAATCGCACTTTTTGGCTTCAATCCTTTTTGCTTGGAAAAAAAGATTACGTCATAAAAATGTAGCGCACGCTCGAAATAAAAGTTGAACACATTTTAACTTTTTTCAACCGTTACGTCAGACCGCGCCAATGGAGTTGCTTCATTTTTCTTTTGACCAATAGTGTGAAAGCGTTGCGCGAAAAAGTCCGATCAGAGCGAGTGCAAGTGGAGACCGGCCTTTAAACAAGTTTTGAGTACCCTTGCGAGCGGGCCGTGAATGATCAAAAAGTGTTCTTTTTCTGACGTTAGTTTAGTCTCTTCGCTTCAATGCAACGACTTCAATAAAGTTCCGAGCGGGCCGCAAATGACGCTATCGCCCTATAACCATGGTAGTTAATGATATTTCAGCCCTCTGAAGCGTCGACGTCTTTAGTTTTCTCAGCGCGGGTATGACTATTTGAGTCATAGAACTTTTCAATACCGCCCGCCGTTCGAATCTTTAATAGCTTACTTAATGACCGCTATATGGATAATAATACTTATTTCTGATTTTCCTCTAGTTTAATACGGTAAAGGTCATATTTTTCTCTAATTATAGTATGGCTTTTGAAAAATCTGCTTAAGGATTTCTTTCTTCACAATCAAAAAATCTAAGACTGTCTTCTATTGGGATCGACAATCGGGGGGCGATTTAGCCTTGTCAAAATGTTACACTTACACTAAGAGAAAAATCCGTTAATTTCCATTAAATAGTTTTACATGACGATGCTAAGACAAAAAGCCCTAGGGTCTATAGAAAATGTTTCGTAAAGATGTTCAGAGGCGCGTCTTTATGTTGACAAAGCAGTATAAAGAAAATTCATCAAAGTTTTTGCTCGCACGACGCGGGAGGGAGAAAAAGTTTTCTCCGTTTTATGTTTAGAAATGATGTGTACGCGAATGGTGGGAGATACATTAAATGTTGTCCTTTAACCCTTAATACATCCCGCACAAAAACTTTTGATAACTTTTAAAATATTTTCCCGGTCAATACGTGATTTTATACAAATTTAAATTCTGGTCTGTAAAATACCAGGCCTCCATACAAAAAATAGGAAGATGCACAAAATGTTAAGGTTAAGACAAAGATTTCCTATTTGCAACGGTGCGAATATTTTTATCGAGAAAAATATCCAGGGGGCCTTGATGGCTGACAATGATGGGAAAATGAGCCCTGTTAGACATCTCCAGAAATTGAAAAAAAGGACCTCGGATCCATTCTTGTAAGTGTCAACTTGGAGGAAATATTTGAACAAAAACATGCATGGAATAATAAAAATCTTTAATGTTGAAATATATAATACCTTTAACCTTTGGATGGTCCCTCATATCAATGGCAAAGGTTGGAGGATAAGTTAACTTGTTAATTTCTGCAAAAACATATCAAAATATTTATGATGAAAATTTATGTGTGAGGATAAAGAACATGCTTGGTTGTGTCTGTGCGTGTTGTCGGTATGGTGATAGTATCGTTTTTACAGTGTATAGAATAAGTTTAGAATGATTTTTGAGATTTTAGTAATGTTTGATTTCCTTCAGTTTTAGTTCGGTCCTTTGAATACAAATGAATAACATGTTTTTTTTATAAGAACAAACTATGTAAGAACATTTAAAGGCTTTAGAACATCGAATTCCATAGGAAAATAAACAAAAATACTCAAAAAATATCGAAAATAAGAACATGTTTTTAAGAACATTTCTAGGCTTAAAACTCACAAAGTTAAGAACATCTGAAGGCTTCAGAAATTTTGGATGTTCTTATGAAAAACGTGTATGGTGATAGCATCGTTGTTACAGTAAGTTTAGAATGATCCTTGAGATTTATTTTTAGAATGTACCGTCAGTGTGATTGTCTATTTAATGTTTAACGTGTAAAGTTGTTTATGTGTTAAGGCCAGTGAAAGTGTTGTTTTTTATGGGTCAATGTCAATGTCTCTTTGCGTTCAGTTGTTCTTTTACGATATAGTGCGACGACAATACAGGGTGAATTACACCAAATCTGTACACTGGTTTTGAAAACAAGACAAAATGTCTTCAAATTGTCTTAGAAGTAAATGTGTTAGGTATTAGAACTTGAGTTTTTGTGGATCAGTCCGGACAGATTTGGCGCAATTCACCCTTCAAAGGTGCCATAAGCCGCAAACTACTAGAGCGACAAGTATAGCTAACTTCCAATGAAACTTTAAAACAGGTGGGTAACATCCATCTACTTTTAGTTTCTTTGGAGGACATCTTCTGAAGCTCGGTAGGGTTGATGGTGTTGATGGAAAAATAATAAAAACACTCATGTGCATGTGTGTAAGATAGTGAGCTTGAAAGAACTAAAAGCCAGACTATAAACCACTCACTAAACGGAACTCTTCTAATATCATCATCATCATCATCATCTTTCGACTTACGTCGGAAAATTTGCGTAGCCTTCCTTCCACAATACCCGATCTTGCATGACTGTCTTTATTTCCTCAATCTCGAGACCTGTTTCCCTCTTCAGAGTATCTAGGAAGGTTAACTTCCTTAGTCTTACTAGACCCGTTGGTGACCAGAAAAGAAGTCTGGATATTAATTCTTCTTTTGCTCGAAAACAGTGGCCTGCGAACTGAAGTCTTCTATTGGTGAGTATACGCGAGATGCGTGGTAGATTATTATATATTTGATTGAGGTTCGGATGGTTCGCCCAGTTTAAATTTTGAACCTTTTTGAGGAGGTTTGTATAACACCCGTCTATACTTTTTTCCATGGCTCTCGTCATTGTCCAGGTCTCCGACCCATAAAGGAGAATAGGCTCGATTAAGGTTTTGAAGGTTTGTACCTTAATCTTATTATCTAGATTAGACTTCCAAATTTTGTTTAGTTTGTTGCAGGCCCTCCACGCGAGAGATTTTCTAATATTAAAGTCTTGTTCAGATCATTAATGTGCGAGCCAAGGTATTTAAGTCATTTACTCTTTTGATATTGACACTGTTCAGCGATTTCAGAGTACGGACGGAGTCAGAAGTTGCACAGAAATTCAGTTTTTTCCCTCGTTACAAAAAAGGCCGACCTGACTAGCGGCATTTCTCGAGAGAGTGGAGAAGGTTTTCTGCGAACTGAATGGTCTCAGAGACAAGGGCGAGATCATCGGCAAAGTCTAGATCGGTGAGAAAAGTGGCGGGATTTCTTCTACTTTTTTGGGCTGTAAGTTGGATGCCCTTGTAGTTTAAAGGATCAACAGAAATACGAAGAACGTAGTCTAAAACTAGAATAAAAAGAAAGGGTGCAAGGGTGTCTCCTTGAAGAACACCAGCATGGATGTCAAACATTTCAGTGTCCCCGTCAGGAGAAATAACTTTTGCCTTGGTAGAGGTGTAGAGCGCCCTGATGGCAAGAATAATTTTGTCAGGAATGTCATAGAGTTTAAGGATTTCAAACATTTTTTCTCTGTTAATAGAATCAAAAGCCTTTTTAAAATCAACGAAACAGAGAATAACTTCTTTGTCTAATTTACGCATTTCCTCAAGGATACGCCGAATTGAAAGTATTTGCGAAAGAGTACCTCTACCTTTCCTGAAACCATTTTGATTTTTTCGCAACAAAGGATCAAGATATGGGACTATACGATTCAGGATCAGTTTGTTATAGATTTTTGAAGCGATTGGCATTAATGTGATACCCCTATAGTTTGAAGCAAGGGTGAGATCACCTTTCTTTGGCACAGGGATGATACCCCCTGTGAGCCAAGCTGATGGAGGAGAATGGTATTCGAAGGTGTGGTTACAGAATTCGAGGAGAAGTGTCAAAAAGGTAGGATCTTTCCATAAAATAGTTGGAATGTTGTCTAAGCCAGAAGATTTGTTACTAGAAAAAAGTTTTACAGTTTTCTTCAACTCATCTAAGGTAAAAGTATTAGTTGGAATGTTTAGATTTTCCAAGACTTGATGAAGTGGTAGTGCGTTTGCATTACCTGTTGGTACATTTCCGAGCAAGTCCTTAAAATGTTTTAGCCAGTTTGTCCTCCTTTTCTCTGCAGAACCTCCCTTTAGTTGAATCGAAGGGTAGTCCTTATGTCCAGATATCTCATTAATGACTTTCCAAGAAGCGGAATGTTTTTTTGACTCGTGAAAAGCTTTGATCGAGTCAATCTTTCCCTGAATAAAAAGCGATTCAGCGGTTAGGTAAGCGTCATCCAAGCCTTTTTGCGCATCTGCGAGAGCTTTACCGCTTCTTCTAGTAGCACGTGTTTGATGTTTTAATTTGGCTGACTCGAAGGTTTTGCGCGCATTTTTGACAAGGTTGTCCTCTTCTAATATAACATATTATGAAGTCAGAAAAAAAAACCAGAACTACGCTGTTAAAATTTGTACTGCTGCCTGCTAATTTAAGGTTGAGCTCAAAAGTACAAACACCTAGTATTAAGTTTAAAAGGTAAGTCCTAGTTCGCTCGCAGCCAAATCTCTATCACGGAACATAGGCCCATGTTTAGACGTTACGGTTAAGTGTCCCTCCGGTGTGATTTTCGTTACGGTGTTCATATTAGTTTCGGAGCAAGAAAACGGAGCAATTCCGTTCTGATAAAAATAGTGGAGCAAAACAATTTTGATCTGTTTGGCTTTGTAACGTCTTCTTTTTTGAAGTTTCCAATTTTGACGTTCAAACTTGTTTCGGAATCTTTTCCTTTCGGGGCGAAACGAAACCGTAACGTCTGAACATGGTCTTTAGTTTTGTGACTATTAAGCCAACGTTAAGTTAGTTAGAACCATTTGTACCACTAGTTATTTAGTACGGTGCGACACCCCTGTCAAACATTTTTTACACTACCTGTCAATGAAACCTCTTCAATTTCGTCAACAATGTTAAAGTCAGTTGTCAGTATGAGTGGTGTTAAGTTGGTCGCTCGTACTGTTAGCTTGTTAGCATTATTTGCTAGAAAAATAATATTCACATATACATAATGACAGTTGAGGAAAATTCTATAAAACTCAATAGTCATCATTAGAACTAGACTAGACCTTATTTTTGGTTGGTATATGAATTACGAATTGAAAAAACTAGTAGCAAATTAAAGAAATTCTATCAACGAAAAGATTCAGCCGATTTCAAGACATTGTATATACAGTGGAGTCTCCTTAACTTAACCAGAACACGCACGGGGAACACAAATTTGTTTGAGTTGAGGAAATCTCGAGTTATGGAGTAAGGTTTGTAAAGGATTGTTAACTGAAGGGACAAGAAAACTTGTTCGAGTTAAGGAGGTTCGAGTTATAAAGAGACTCCCTGTATTGAAAGTCCGCGCTATTATGACTTATTAAGGCAATAAAATTCCCAGAGACTTACCCAACATTTGGTGTTCCACTTGGCAATCAAGCAACATGGATTTGATCCAGAGCGCTTGTTTGGTAATGCATTCCCAGCCAGCGTTGCCAGGGTAATCAAGATCATTCAAATATCTTGAAAAATAGAGAAACGAAAGTTCTTTGTCTAAATCAGTTCAACTGATATCTTTTAAAATAGCCAATGTCAAAATAATAAAAAGTTGCACTTACCTCCTTCGCCCATTCATTGCATCTACTACCGTAAGTTTGTCTAATGTCGACATCCCTCTTCTAATTCCGACACCCTTCTTTAGAGATTAATATGGAGGTCGGAATCACTGATAGAGAAAAGATTTTTTCCTCTCTGATTGATAAGCAAAGAAAATTAGTTTCAATCAGCGATTCTGACCTTTCCTATTATTCATCTCCAAAGAAGGGTGTCAAAACTAGAAGAGTGATGTCGACATTAGACCAACTTACGGTAAATAGCCTAAATGTATGATATTATTGGGTATGGGCTATCTATAATAATGAGTTTCACCTGATGATTTTCTTTTGCTCTTCAAGAGGTGTAGGGAAATCAAACAGTTTTTGTTTCAACTGTGTGGAAAATGCAGAAATCTTTTGATCTACTTCTGCCAGAGCTGTAAGGAAAGGTTAATATATAAATGCTATAGTTGCTAACTGTTAAGGGCTACATACACTACACAATATATTATCAGGCAACATATTGATGATATATTGCTGAGTATTGAAAATGTGTCGGCAATATATTGTCAGCTCGATTTGCAATTTTCCAACAATATTAGGGGGATTGTTTACAAAAAAGAAACTTTCTTTTTATAAATAGAATACCTGCTATTTACTTCGTACATTACGGTCCGAAAACGATATTGTCAAATATTGTTCGTCAATATATTGTGTAGTCTAAGTAGCCCTTTATGAGTTCAACATTCAACTACTAAAATCGTTTCTATTTGGCAAGACAACAAAAAATGGTAAGTGTAATCAAAAACAATCAAAAGCAATCAAATGCAATTAGATTTTACCTTTTTTGAATGAAGTGACTTCCGTGTTTTGAAACAAAGCTTTGGCACGATTGTAATCGCTGATCAGAATTTCATATTCTCGCTAAAATAAAAAATTCATCAAGTCATTTATTTATTACCAGTATATAATGCTGCCCTAAGTAATAACCTCACTATGTCCTCGATATGACTAACGATCTGGCAGTATGGCGTACGATCATCAGAAGAAGGCGTCCAACCCCAGATGCTGGGAACCACAGACGTTAAATCGTGCAATAAGTAAGTACCTTATCGGGGAAAACTTCGTCGGGGAAAAGTGACGAAATTTTGCCCAAGTGACGAATTTTTTTCCCCGACGAAAATTTTCCCCGACGAAGTTTTCCCCGATAAGGTACTATGTAGACTATGTTGAGGAGCAGGCTCTGCTACTCAAAGCTACAAAACTCAGCACTTACTGTTTTGAGCTCTCTACGGACAACTGCAGTTATGCTCGGTTACCCAAGCTGCACTGAAGAGTCTTGGGAAGGACGGATCTAGATAGATATTCGCTATTCAATAGATTTCACCAAGTTCACAAAACCAGCAAGCAACAAGATTAAGCCTTGGCACGGTAAGAATAAGAGATTGTGTATTATGTAATGTGAAGTTAAGCCCCTCAAATATTTTTTGGGGAATGAACACTCACCTGTTGAATGCTTTTCTCGATACTCCTTGGCAAGTTGAAAAGAAAGCGATAACGATGTAAAACGTTGAGAACATTCCTTTTCGCATCGCAATCATCTTTCCGTTGTAAAATATCTTTGAAAAGACTGTGCGAGACAAAATCGCAACCTGTCAAATGGATAAGAAACGCGAAAATTTAATAATATTCTTTTTAATGATATAGCACCAGAATAAACAAAAGAATTTTTAAAAATCTTTGCTATCACGGCACCAAAAGCGGAGAAAGTTAAATTATATCCTTTAAAACGGTTGCACAGTAAACTTTAGAGTTTAGAGAGCTTGAGTTCCTCCTAAATCGTATCTGTTAAATCCAAAAATTTAAAGTAAATTTGAAGTATTAAAAACCTAGAGAGGTTGAAAGAATGTAAAACGCAAACATCTACATATAGTGGATTCTCACCAATTTGACATTCTATCATTCGATTTCTTTTATGAATCGAACTAATTTTTGGAGGCGAAGTACCTTTTTGGAACTAATTTTCGCGGTTGAAAAAAAAATCGGAAAATTACATTTCGCGGATTTTAATTTTTGCGGTTTTGCCCTTTTTTGGACAATAGACCTTTTTATAAATTACGTCACGAACATCACTTGCCTCGTTTTAAAATTATCGCCATGGTGATTAACTCCCAGTGGATTTTATCAAAACTAATTTCCTTTCATAAAAAAATCATTAAATGTCTCAAGGGACATAATCACCATAATAATTGTTTGAAAACGAGGCAAGTGATGTTCGTGACGTCATTTATGAAAAGGTCTATTCTCTTTCATTTTCCTAGGGATTTTCGCAGATTTGCCAAAAAACCGCGAAAAACTCTAAAATTAATTCCCGCGAAAGTTAGTTCCAAAAAGACGATAAAACATGTTAAAGAACTCAGAAAGAAACTTACTCTTGAGAACACCTTGTAACTCTTCACAAATATTTCCTCCATTAGATTCACTCTCGTTGACTGTATGCATCTCACTCACTTCTACAAAATGGGCGAAATAAAAAAAGATTTTTGCAATCGTTGTTTGTGATTGGTTATATTTGGCTATTCACATCCCATAAAAAGAAGATCATATTTGGAACGTCAATTTACTGGAATTTAGATTTCTGTAATACAATAAAGTCAAAGTTTAGTCGTACAGAATTTTGCAGTCGACAGCACAATCACGTCAAATTTTAAAACTGATGGAAACTTTTTTTGGACTGCTTGGAATATGTTTTTGGTGTTGGTTGGATATTAGTTGGTTGTATTGGACTGTTCCAGAATTAAATTCACACCCCATGATAAGAAGGTAAATTCCCTGGAAATTTGGCAGATTTTTAGGTATCTCTTCAAAACCAGAGATCTTTGCCTATAATTAAGAGAATTTCACAAACTCCTTAAAATTGCACATGTTCATTAAACGTAAGTTATGAATATGGTCTCCTTGACCTGAGCGGTAAAGTATTTTTCTGGGACAGCTTGGTTATTATGGACATTCAAAAGATGTCGTCGAAGAAATAAAAGCATTCTACTATAAATCTTGACAAGTACTTGTCGAACCCCACTCGAAAAATTAATAAGGTTTAAAACGATTATGAAAATACATTAGTTTGTTTTCAGATAACTACCAGGGGTCTTAGTTAGGCCCGACGAACGGCGAATTTCGCCAGCCCAAGGAACGAAAAAAATTACAATTCGGGCGAACCCTAAAAATATTTTTGTTTCCGGTCCACCGGGTGACGAAAAAAACACTCACCCGGCCGGCCGCAAAAAATTTTTTTTTGCTAAATTTCGATCCCAAAACTCGATTTTTTAAAGCACTCGTAGAAGTTAAAATGATGGTCTTCTTTACCTTAAATCTGTAGTAACTTGACACTGCTACAGGCTTGGGCATAAGAAAAATTCACGTGTGATCATCGCACGCCTAGATTTTGATTTACGGTGGTCTAGGTGTGCGATTATTCAAATACTTAATTTTCATCGTTTATATTTTCAATTGTGTTACAATATCTCTAAGAACTGGCACTCTCTTTCATTTTGAATATTTATCTTCAATTGCTAAAGGCTCCAAACTGTGATTACAAAGTGAACTTTTTTGAGAAAAAAGTAGAGTGAGAGAAACATTTCCCCCCAATTTTTTAAAATCCTCACTTTATGAATGTTTCTTTTTATTTTACTCACAAGTCAGCATGATTCCTTTTATAAAAACAAAGCTGTTTACTTACTGAAAAGTCCCCACTTTGTGAATGTTTCTATTTATTTTACTCACAAATCAGCATGATTCTTCTATAAAAACCAAGTTGTATATAAAAAAAACATTCTTAAAAGTTGAGTTGCAAGCAAGAATTAACAAAAACAATGCAGGGTTTAGTTTGAGATGAATAAAATTTCATTTCTATAACAATGATCAGGATAACCCCTTCATTCCAAGTGATTTCTAGGCGTGCATTTTACAGCAGAATATAAAATATCACGTGCGATAAATCACACGCCTCAAAGACCGATTCACGAAAGTTTTCCAAACAAACAAACTAACCCTAACCCTAACGATGATGTACGAAAAAAAAATGCGGCCGGGTGACGACGAAATAAATTTTCACCCGGCCGGTGGACCGGAAACAAAAATTTTTTTCGGGTTCGCCTCGCCGTTCGAAAAGTTCGGTTCGCCGCCTCAAGTGCATATTTACGCTAATCAATACAATGCACTTGCTAGAAATTCGCCGGCCTAGAATCTAGAAATCGCCAGAGTTAATTTTTCATTTGCCAGCCTACCAAAAACAAAGAAAAACCCCTGCGTATAAAGAATTTAGTTACCAAAATTACGAGTATTTATATCCAGGGGGTACTACCCTTGCCGACCGATGGGGGGGTGCTCCGCTGAGGTTCGAAAAATGGATCCTATGTGGGACTCGAAATTTGCGAAAAAAGTGACCCTGAATGGGACTGAAATTCCAAAATTTTCTCAAATTTTCTACTTTTTCCAAAATTTTCCAAAAAAAAGGGACTCGTGGAGGTTTAAAAAGGTACCCTGACCAGCGGCACATCCCCGTAACCCATTTTGCCCTAGTACCCCCCCCGGATTTATATACCGTTCAGACGTACCATTTAGTGTGTGAAGAGCTTCTAAAATGGTAGACAAATGACCACGAACGAAGCTTGTAGGGCCAACTGACTTCCTTGTGTCTTTTGATTGTAAATGATAATAACCACTCTTCAATGCGTCGAACCTGTAAGGATCAAGTGAGACAATGATAACTAAACACTATATGACTCTTCTAGAAAATGATCGTACATAAGGGGGGGGGGGTTGGAGGATATAGTGCCCGGGAGGATAGTGAAAAATCTACACAATCTACCTTGTCCGGGGGCTAAACCCTCTGTTTGAGGGTCATTTTGAGCGTCAACTAATGCTTGTCACAATTTCCGGGGAGTAAATTTCCAAAAAATGTTATATCCTCAACCCCCCCCCCCAAATATTAAATTTTTTTCTGGAAAAGCTTTAAAGTGATAGGGAAACTACTTAAACTTTTTCGCCATAAATTGACTGACATCAGATATAAATGCTGCGCTGGAGCTGGAGCTATTCATTCAGTTTCTTGGCGAGTTACACATTCATGATTTTCGGAAAATAGAAGCCTTTCAAGTATTTTGTCGCAAATTCAATTTTGTTCGCTACTGTAATGGCTTCAAAGTTTTAAGTGACGTCAAGTGTCTAATGTTTGGAGTTCGAAAACCTGGGCTCCAAACATTCGAAAAAGTAGATGTTACTACGTAAAAAAGGTTACTGCTAGGCACGAAGTAACAGACGAACGAATACGTAGGTCCGAAAAGTTAAGAAACTTTTACAACATACCCAGTGTCGAGATGTCTTTCCAACAGAAATCGTGCTGCGCTGAACTCTTCCGATAATGGATTACCAGAAGCTAAAACAAAAGTAGTCAGTGGTATTAATATTACCTACAAATACAAACGTTTCGACAGGATCGAGTAGCGGTTAAAAAGAAAACAACATCCTACATACCAGGCGAATGGAAAAAAAATATATATTTAGTGATTCCGGCAACCTAATCTCTAAAGAAGGTTGACGGAATTAGGAGGAGGGTTTTCAATATTAGACCAACTTATGATACCGGTTTTAGATCATGTTCAGACGTTACGATTCTGTTTTGCTCCGAAACGAAATGAAGCCATTCTATTGGTTACATTCTAGTTTTACGTCACTTCTAATCAATAGAGTGGCTTCATTCCGTTTCAGACCAAAACGGAATCGTCACGTGTGAACATAGTCTTAGTCAACGAATATTTTGTCTGTACACAGACCCAGTATCTAAGCTAATTTCAAAATTCATTGCCGTAGAGGGTCTGTTGTCATTGTCTTTTCTCATTTGAGATTTTTCAAACCGACCGCTGCGATGAAGTGTTGGTGAGAGAGGGTAGACGATGAGAGAAGTTTTGCTATCTATAAATCATACTTCTTCGCAGAGATCTCCGTACGGGAATTTTTTATCAAACAGAAAAAGCGCACAGAGTGTACTACGAAGCGAAGAAGAATAGCAAGAATAGCAAGTAACTTACTCTTTGGATACCATTCTTCAATCTTGTCAGCAGGCAAAACAGCCCTAAAGTTGAAAACGAACAAATTATAACGTAAAAAATAGAACCAAGAAACACCTATGACGTATCTTATCCGAGGGAAATTTTATATACCTTTATCAGGCTGACGTCAAAAAATTATAATGCCTAAATATTAGGAATAGCTTGAATTATTAGGGCTTTAATTTTTCTTATTTTAGGACGTTTAAGACCCAAAACATAATTTGGCTTGAAAAATACTAATGACTTGTAAAAGTAAAAATTTCAAAATTCATTAAAGATAAGAGGGAATGGTAATAGGAAAGATAGCAAACCCCGTTTCCTCTGGGGCCACGCCCAAAGGATCAGTATATGTCAAATTTGGTGAATAAGCACGTCTGTTTGACAAACTAGCTGTTTGGTGCTGTTTCTCTTCAAACAGCTTAGACTCGTCTACCCAAACTGCTGCCTCGGTTAATAAACCAACACGTGGGTTGTAGCCTCTGAACTTCACCATACAAGTTCCCATGTTTCCGGAGCTAGTGAATACAATGATATCTCCCATGCCGGTTTTGACGCCCGTACGTGCGTGAATCAAACGGGAACTCTTCCATTCCGCAGTATAAGTGCAGTCTTCAGCACATATGAAAACACCTACAGACAGACATAAAACATTTTTGATGAAAATTGAGTGTGGTTGAAAACGCCCGACGAAAATGATACCTGATTAGAATTAAATTTCATGGGAATTAATTTTAGCGTTTTTCGCAGTTTTTTGGCAAAACCGCGAGAATTTGAACCCTTGAAATACAATTTTTTCCAATTCTATCGACCAAAAAAGGGCAAAACCGCGAAAATTAAAAGCCGTGAAATGCAATTATTCCGATTCTTTTTCCGACCGTGAATATTAGTTCCAATAAGGTAGTTTCATTAACGGAGATAAGTAATTCTTGGTAGGCACCAACATGTCTTATACCAACTCAAATTTAAAAAGGCAAATTGCAATGAAATACAGAGTTTTAATACAAGTATAACAAGTATTATAAAGTCATGAGAAGTATTAAAAAAAGCTTTACGACAAAATGTTAAGATTAATTAAAGTAATTGCCAACTGTTTTGATAAGACCAGAAATGTATTCAAGTGAAAGAAATTTTGTGTCCCACTTACCGAGTAAATCACTTTCACTTTTGCCAAGGTTTTCACCACGGATTTTGACTAGCGTTCCAGGTGGACCTTCCGCTGGTGAGATACCCGTCACCACTGGCGCTATTTCTGATGTTACCATTGTGATGCTTTGTGTTAGCAATTTCGATTGTTTTTATCCAATGGTCAAAGATGATCGAACCATATCAAAGTTGATTTGGTTAACTTGATGGTATGTAATGTTCTTACGTTTTTCTTTAATTCTTTTTATACTTTTACTACTTTATTCTGAAAAGCAATTTTGATCATTAGTACAGAATCTTAAGATGTTTTTACATCAAACTTGTATACCAAATTTTGACTTTGGTTCTATGTCCAAGCAAATCGTTTTATTCATTTATTTACAGTAATATATTTCCCAGGTTTATCGACCTCTATGAAATTAACAGTTTTAACTGAAGTATCACAAAAAAAAATGGTTGCATTTGAATAATTTTACACGATAGGAGATACCCACGGAAAGACAAAGAATCCAAGCGAGTTATCAAAACATATATTTAAAAGGCTAATAATATATAAAAATATATAAAATTGATAGAGGCTATAAAAGTTGGTTAAGTTTTTCTAAATTATGATCGACAGCTTTATGTATAAAATCAATCCACGTTTGGTTATCAGCATCTGTCCCAAGTGATGAATTCCTAAAGGTCGAGGATTGAAAATAACAATATATTTCTAAGACAAAAAATTACATTATTCGGAGTTTCATGCTCCTAGTGTAAGTTGGTCTAATGTCGACATCCCTCTTCTAATTTCGACATCCTTCTTTAGAAATAGGAATAATAGGAAGGTCGAAATCAATGATGGACTCCTCGACTGATTGTTCAGCAAAGAAAGTTAGTTTCAATCAGCGATTCCGACCTTCCTATTATTCCTATCTCTTAAGAAGGGTGACGAAATTAGAAGAAGGATGTCACAATAGACCAATTTACGTTATATGTAAAATAATTGAAATTTATATATAGTATTCAGCCTCGACACGCAAGTTTTAGGCTCAACCCACAATTGGGTCTTACAAGGAACTTGAAAATAGTACATTATGATATTCTTATAATCGGCATTTAAAGAGAAGGATATGGTAGATAGCAAGCAATTGAAAAGGGAGCCTATACTTTACCAAGGAAACGGGGATCATGCAATTTTCAAAGAGAATTGAGTTAAAAGTATACTCATCAAGTGATATCAAAACAAATCATGTGCAATGAGTTTTCAAATCTTAAAACGAAAGAGAAATCGTGCATACCCTACTCTAAAGAATATAATTTGCTAAAAGTTGCCAAAAAAATGTGCCTTGAGAAATCACCTACCTGAGGAATTCTAGTGTCTTTTTCAGCAAATCTGTTAGTTTATTTGTCTAAAAATTATAATAAGATATTCAAAATAATTAATATGGCACAGGAGTAATAGCAAGTCTTAGATGGTTTAGGCCTTTTAGTAACTTTTTCTTAAATCATGTACAAATCAGTTTCTTAAAACACAGTGACGACAGCAAACAGGAACTTACAAAATTGTGTAGATCTTTTCTTTGTAGTGGAGGATATATCACCATTACTAGATCATCCACACTGAAGTTAAAAAATAAATCTTTTAGAGACACCATTCCCTCCTTTCAATAATCGTTTTAACAGACTTAGTTACTAAAGACTCTAAAATAATCTTAAAGTTATAATTCTCAGGATGCTAGTATAGTAAACCAGGGGACTGGCAATGTCCAAAAAAATTTGCTCATGACGAAAAAGGGTGGGAGAAGAATCTCTAGAAACGTAGCCAAACGTAAATCTCGTGATCCAAGCTACGATAAACTTCCAATACAAAAAGAGGTGGCTGGATCGGGCTTCTCATATAAAAGGAAGCGTGTCCAGTTTTAGAACTAACTAGTCTGCCATCTTCTTTTCAATTCTGGTTGTCGACAGCGCGATTCGAATGTTTTGAAATTCGAACGTTCGAAAACCCACGGTAAATCTGTGAGAAGTCAGCCTATCTAGTGTGTAAAAGAATATGATATCTGTGGCCTTTAAAGGTCATAACGCTGAGTGGGTAGCGGCCTTAAGCCGAGAAGGGACTTTTGAAAAAGAAGATTTTTTTCTGAATCGAAAGTATGAATGTGTGAATTACCTGGGACTGATGTGTTGTATATGGTCCAGTACCAACCGATCAATTTCTTTATTCATTGAGCCGATGGTTGATGGAATATTCGAATTTTTACCAACTTGTATTTTATTCAATGCTGACTTGATCTTTTTTAATAAACATTTGGAGGCCTGTAATGAGAATGGACACATCATGCGGGACACATCACGAAAAAGTGGGATATTCATGATATGCACCATTGCAATGTCTTCCACGGACCCAACAGCTGATTGGTTGAAAGTGACGTATCGATTGATTTTACGTCACTTACAACCAATCAGCTATTGGGTCCGTGAAGTAATGTCAAAAGACATTGCAATGGTGCATGTACGACATGCACGACATTAGCAAGTTTATAAATATACTCTTTTCAGATGTAAGACGAGTCAGTCAGTCAGTCAGTCAGTCAGTCAGTCAGTCAGTCAGTCAGTCAGTCAGTCAGTCAGTCAGTCAGTCAGTCAGTCAGTCAGTCAGTCAGTCAGTCAGTCAGTCAGTCAGTCAGTCAGTCAGTCAGTCAGTCAGTCAGTCAGTCAGTCAGTCAGTCAGTCAGTCAGTCAGTCAGTCAGTCAGTCAGTCAGTCAGTCAGTCAGTCAGTCAGTCAGTCAGTCAGTCAGTCAGTCAGTCAGTCAGTCAGTCAGTCAGTCAGTCAGTCAGTCAGTCAGTCAGTCAGTCAGTCAGCCAGCCAGCCAGCCAGCCAGTCAGTCAGTCAGTCAGTCAGTCAGTCAGTCAGTCAGTCAGTCAGTCAGTCAGTCAGTCAGTCAGTCAGTCAGTCAGTCAGGATAAAGACAACTCTAACTTTACAGTCTCTACCTTTTCTAGTAATAAAAGTTCAAACATGTTTTCTAAATTAACCCTCCCTAAATTAAGGTCCAAAAGCAAGCCCTGTCTTTAAAGCAGGCTTACCATTAAAAGGCCTAAAACAGGTTTCATCAAATTTTTATCATCTTCAGTCCATTTCTCATTGAAGTCATCTTCAGCATCATCATCATCGATGTCATCTAATAAATCTTGGTCGTGATCTCTTATCGTCTGCACAAAGATAAATCAAAGGGTGCTTAGTATACAGTTTCCCTTACAGTTTCATTATATGTATACAGTTCCCAAAGGTATAAATGAGTGGCCACCATAACCTTTTAAGGTCATTCCACTTCTTCTTGCCTGGGAAAGAAGGGAGTCGTGCGTATTGGTATTTACTTATTAGTGAGAACAGCGTTTTCTTTTAAGAGTGAGTTCATGATATGCACCATTGCAATGTATTCCACGGACCCAACAGCTGATTGGTTGAAATTGTGTTTTATTGACTGATTATAAGTCATTTACAACCAATCAGCTGTTGGGTCCACGATGTAATGTAAAGGGCTACATATACTACACAATATATTGTCAGGTAATATATTGATGATATATTGCTGAATGTCGACAATATATTGAAAAGGTGTCCCCAATATATTGTCAGCTCGATTTGCAATATTCCAACAATAAAGGGGGATTGTTTACAGAAAGACAAGTGATACTTTGATGGACCTACCTGGATTATGCATTTAACACGTTTATAAGTTAGGTCACGTTTTTTTAGCTGAAATATACCCCAAAATTTTTTTCTCCAAAAATCGGGCTCCGTCACATTTGAGGGTTTATAATTATGAATCTTTATGCAAAAAATCGTAGAAAATGAAAGAGCCAATCAATCTAATACCTAAGTAATTGATAATGTGCTTATAAAAAAATATCGAATTTTTGGCCAGTTTTTCTATAAAAAACATGCCAAACAACCAAAATTTCCTGTCTAAAACACTCGTGAGAAAAGAAAAACATCTATCTCATAAAAAAATTGAGTAATTTGACTAAGAACATTGATGTATGCTTATTAATAGTGATTCTTATAGATAAACATGCGTTTTTGAGCCAACAAATTTTTTTTGCAAAAATCTGCTTAAGCCATCTTTTTACCTATGATGGTACCCTACTTTTATGCAGAAAATTAGAAAAAATTAATGATCCAATTTTTTCACAAGTCTAAAAAACCTGTTTTTTAGCCGTTTTTTTTGGCCCAAATTTGCCCAAAAACATTTTTTTTTCGAAAATCGGGTTCTGTCACATCAAGGGTTATTAGTTATGCATCTTTGTGTAAAAAATCATAAAGAATGAAAGAGCCAATCTCGAGAAAAGCCAATACCTAAGTAATTGATAATGTGCTTATAAAAAAATATCGAATTTGGCCAGTGTTTTCTATAAAAAACGCAACCAACCAACCCAAATTTCCTGTCTAAACACATATATTCTTCAAAAGTAAGCCCTCTTGAGCAGATAAAAACATCTATCTCATAAAAAATTGAGTAATTTGACTAAGAACATTGATGAATGCTTATTAATAGTGATTCTTATAGATAAACATGCGTTTTTTGAGCCAACAAAATTTTTTTGCAAAAATCTGCTTGAGCCATTTTATACCTATGATGGTACCCTACTTTCGTGCAAAAAATCAGAAAAAATTAATGATCAAATTTTTTCACAAAGTCCAAAAAACCTGTTTTTTAGCCGTTTTTTGGCCCAAATTTGCCCAAAAACATTTTTTTTTTTCGAAAATCAGGTTCTGTCACATTCAAGGGTTTAGTTATATGCATCTTTGTGTAAAAAATCATAAAGAATGAAAGAGCCAATCTCGAGAAAAGCCAATACCTAAGTAATTGATAATGTGCTTATAAAAAAATATCGAATTTGGCCAGTTTTTCTATAAAAAAACGCCAAGAAACCCACATTTCCTGTCTAAACACACATATTCTTCAAAAGTAAGCCCTCTTGAGCAGAAAAAAACATCTATCTCATAAAAAAATTGAGTAATTTGACTAAGAACATTGATGTATGCTTATTAATAGTGATTCTTATAGATAAACATGCGTTTTTTTTGAGCCAACAAAATTTTTTTGCAAAAATCTGCTTAAGCCATCTTATACCTATGATGGTACCCTACTTTCGTGCAAAAAATCAGAAAAAATTAATGATCCAATTTTTCACAAAGTCCAAAAAACCCGTTTTTTAGCCGTTTTTTGGCCCAAATTTGCCCCCAAAATTTTTTTTCGAAAATCGGACTCCGTCACATTTTGGGCATTGCCATTTTGCATCATTGTGCAAAAAATCAGAAAAAACTAATGAGCCAATCTCGAGAAAAGCTGGTAACTAACGGACGGACGGACAGACGGACAAAGGTTAATTTATAGGACCTCCACCGGGGTAGGTCCAAAAATTCCTTTTTATAATAGAGTACCAGTTGTTTACTTCGTACATTACGGTCCGCAAACCATATTGTCGAATATTGTTCGTCAATATATTGTGTAGTCTAAGTAGCCCTTAAGAAGACCTTGTAATTGTGCATTTGCATATCATGAATAGGCCGTTCAAGAACTAATTATCAATTTTAGAAAATGTGTAGATTCTTAGGTTTAAAAATTGACATCTATTTGCCAAAAATTCGCAGATCTAGGATAGTATTGGAAAGCTTATCATAGATGACCTGTTTGTACCTGGTGAATTTCTTCAATAGCATCAGTGATCAAGGAGTACGAAGAATTGATCCCACTCAATGCAACTTTGATATTGTCTACAACAATGAAAAAAGTTCACTTTCAAATCGAATTACTTTGATGAAGGTAAAAACTTTCAGAGACGAGTAGATTTTTTAATCTTAAATGTTTATAATGTTTAACGCCTAAAGTCAGTTAAGAAGAAGGAGACTTTCAATTTTCAGGGGTTGTTTGAAACCTTAACACCCTTGTCCGAAGCTGTTAGATTTTTAAGAAAGCCTGTCAGACCCGGTTATAAAATATGTAGTATAAGAAAAAACTAACCTGACACGGAAAAAAGTTCTTTTTATTGTTCTTTAAAAGTTACGGATTTTTCAATCTTATTTTAATTATAGGAGACGACACATACCATCTGGGAGACTTTTGAATTGTTTACAATGCTCCCATACTGATCCAGTGCTAATCATGGAATCAGACTTCCTGGAGAGAGAAAAAAAGGAAATTATATGAAAAATATATCCAAAACTACTAGAGACTGTCAGAGAGCTTCTATAGGTATTTTTCACAATTATTAAAAATCTTATTTGAATCTTAAATACCACCGAAAAGACGATAATACATTTTCAAAAAGTTCAAAAAATTCCTTGTGTTTAATGTAAAGTAAATAGAGGAAGCCTTAGTTTTTCAGCAATTGACTTGCAATAACCCCCTCTCCAGCCAGATATTAGTGGGTTTTTCAACATCATGTTTAAAATGGTTCAGATTAATGAAGCCTTAGATTTCCAGATTTTTTACTCAACAACCTCATGTTTTTAATGATAAGTCAATGAAAGAAGCCTATTTTTAGAATCGATTCGAATCATAAACTTCTTCTGATGTACGAGATGTTTCTGGATTTTGTTTTTGAATAATCTCAGAATATGCCAAACCTCATGTTTAAGGTGGAATCTGTGAAGGATGCAACGGAAGTCAAAACACTCAACACACATTTCTCAAGAACATCATGCAATAGTTGACCTGAGTGGTATAAAGAACGAACGAAAGTGAAAAAATAAAGCTTAAGGGCTACATATACTACACAATATATTGTCAGCTAATATATTGATGATATATTGCTGAATGTCGACAATATATTGAAAAGGAGTCCGCAATATACTGTCAGCTCGATTTGCAATATTCCAACAATAAAGGGGGATTGTTTACAGAAAGAAAATTCCTTTTTATAATAGAGTACCAGTTGTTTACTTCGTACATTACGGTCCGCAAACCATATTGTCGAATATTGTTCGTCAATATATTGTGTAGTCTAAGTAGCCCTTTAAAGGTATTATTTATTATGAAATATAATATGAATATGGGAAGGAGGTGCGCCTCTATGCTGACAAAGCAGTTGAGTATAAATAAAACATTTTTGCTGCCCCGAAAGGGAAGAAATCGTTCTTTCTTTTGCTATAAAATGCTTTTCAAGCAAATGTTAGGAGATTTTTTTTAAATGATGTCTTTTAAGTAAAATGGTAGAAAAATCTACTTCTGCTTTTGTAGCTCATAATTTAATCAATAAAACGTGGAAAAGTAGTTAGTAGAGCGCTGAAATGCAAAAAAATCTTTTCGTAAATCAGAAACAGCCGATCTAACCTTCATCGAGTGGAAAACATTTATACCAGGCGAGTAACATATCGACAGATTTTGAAACATCTCGTAGAAGAAGCATAGAGTCCTGAAAAGGAATGATAATATATACTGTCTCTGTGGATCGTCTTTTACACAAAGACAATCAGCAATGTCAAGAAAAACTGGAATATCCCCCGTAGAAGGCACGAGGGGGCACGGACTATTTCTGGAAAAGCCCAATACTTTTAAAAGGTAATTAATACTTCAAAATTACTTTGAAAGAAAAAAAAAGTCTAGAACACTAACCTCTTTTGGGGGATAGGGTGGTTTGGAAAATGCCAAAGCCATCTTGGTGCATTCCTTTGCAATCAATTCACAACATAAATCTGAAATTGGAATCATCGGTAGAAAAGCAGTTTTTTGATATTGATACCAAGCTAGATAGCCCTGCAATGTATGACTTTAAAGAAGTTATCTATTAGGTTCAACTAGCCGTACGCGCAGCGTCGCACGCTGCGTGTCCCAATCCAGCGAATCAGTATACACATAAAGAACTCTAAAGCAAGAAAGACAGCTGCCGAAATAATGAACCAATTTTCATTTTATAAAAGAAAGGAGAACAAGCAACATGCTGAACGGACCTACCTGGTGATCAAAATCAGATAAAAATAGGACAAATAGCAGGAAAGTAAGAAAGTGTAATGAGCAGCTTGAATAGATTACCGTGAGTATCACAGCTCAAATTAGTCCAAAAAGTCCAAAAAACCCATGTTAGGCACTTTTCTGCCCAAATTAGCTCAAAAAATTATTTTTTCGAAAATCGGGCTCCATCAGAAATTAAATATTGCCATTTTATATCACTATGCAAACAATAAGAAAAAAATACCAAGCCTATCTCGAGAAAAGCTCATTTTCCCTAAATATGACAAAAGGGAATTTCCCGAAATAAGAAGAGATTTTACGGAAAAAACGACTTGAGTTACGTTTTAGAAAACCTTGCCTTTTATCTGAAAAAACTAATGAAGCAATTTCACACAAAGTCCAGAAAACCCCTATTTTTAGGCACATTTTGGCCCAAATTTGCCCCAAAAGATTATTTTTTGAAAATCGGACTTCATCAGATTTTAAAGATTACCATTTTATGTTACTAGGCAAACAATCAGAAAAAAATATCGATCCAAGCGCGAGAAATGGGAATTTCCCAAAATAAGAAAATCCGATTTTTACGGCCAAAAAAAAATTTCCGAAAAAAACTGCTTCAGCCACTTTTTAGAGAACCTTGCCCTCAATCTTTATGCATAAAATCAGAAAAAACTAATGAAGCAATTTTACACAAAGTCTAAAAAAACCCATTTTTAGGCACTTTTTGGCCTAAATTTGCCCAAAATTTTTTTTTTCTCGAAAATCGGGCTCCGTCACTTTTTGGGAATCACCACTTTGCATCACTGTGCAAAAAATTAAAAAAAACTAATGAGCCGATCCCGAGAAAAGCTTGTAACAGACGAACAGACAACGGTCAAATTAAAGGACCTCCAGGTATATCCAAAAAAGATAACATTGCATTGCTATTTTTAACCACAATTAATTAAATGGCTTAGAAGAACTATATTTTAGATCTTTTTTAGCCATCCATCGTGGCTGGCCATCCATCATGGCTGGACATTCGAGAGTGGCTTTGAAAGACTTTGAAAAGTTTTGAAGGGATAGGGAGTCGCTATTGTAAACAGAAAGTTTTAAAGAGCATCTGAATAAGAATTCTTCAAAATCAAAAATTATATTTTAGGTAGAAGGTTGATTTTAACCCATCCAGCTCCAATACTGTATTGATTGTATAGAAAATAGTATCTCGGCGTCTCAAAGTTAGCCTAGTGGTAGGAAATCTGCGGGAGGTGCAAAAAGACAATGGTTCAACGCCGTGAAGAGGAGGCTTTGTAGAGCTTTTTAAGATTTTCGAAAACTTTTTACATAACGTTGTAAACACACACGTTTTAGCGTATTAATATATAGATGCCAGCAGATTATGAGCTGGTGAATGGAACATATGGAAGTGAAAGTGGTCTAACCGAGTGTGCTGATTTAAAGCACTGACGGCTATATATAAAATAAAATCTAACACAAACTCCAGAACCTGAGCAGCAAGGGCGAATAGGAAATTTTTCGAGTTACGAAGATTCGAATTGTAAAGGTTTCTTCGATAATAATAGAAGATGCAATCGTCCGTTAGAGGGATAGTAAACGCGCGAAAAATATATGCACAGAGTCAAGGCGTTAGGGCGGCTTACGGAAAAAAGTGGCGGTAAAGTTTGGAAAAAAACACCTCCACCACTGCTTCCTTCACTCCGGGCTTAACTCCATCATTTTCAAAGTTATCCCCGCCTCCTAAATTATTCCCTTTTTCGTAACTTTGCGTAGACGATAGCAAGCTATTTTCCCTCTTATTTGCGAAACAGAAAATAACGTTCTTTTGATGTAATAAGGTCTTGTTTTTGACGACGCTTTGTTTCTAACAGCTACGAGATGAATTATCAAGACTCTTAAAAATTCGGACAAGTCAAAAAGGGGTATCTTAGAAAGCCTAAGACAAAAGGGAAAAAGAAGGTGCAATGGGAAATTTGAAATTTGATACTTTCCCATATGGTTCTCGAAAATGGCAAATAGGAGTTATCTTCATTCTTCGAATGTTTCGCAAGACCAGGTCAAAGGATTGGGAAAAGAAAATTGGAGACAAACTGTCGTCAATTTGGAACGAGAAAGGAGAATGAAACGAAGCTGTTTCTGATGGAAATAGAAAAACCAAAAAGCTTGGGTGGTTATTTTATCAATGATAAATGTAAATGCATCAGAAAGAAAAAAAATGTCGCGGAGGAGTTGCAATTTAATATGCTGAAACTGAAACAGTGATAGCTAAAAAGCAAGTTAGGCTAACTTTATTGTAACATGAGGGGAATATAATTCCAAAATAATTGTTATAAAAAATTCATTGCACTGTGTGAGGGAAGTGATTATAAAACATTTGATACAAATGAGTGTTTATAATTAGGGAGGATTTGGGAGTATAAATAGACCTATCCTGCTACTGAAAAAGTAAAAACTAAATCATTATCAAAAGTTTGAGAGTGCACACCATAATCAAAAGAAGAACTGAAGAAACTGTCGAAGGAAGAAAAACCTTAGAAGAAAACCTTTGAAGCAGTGACAACGTTTTTAAGGGAACCACAACAAAAAACTCAGTGCTGGAAGGTTTATTTTCAATCATTTCACATCTGAATCTCGAAAGGACATTCGATATCGAAGACTCGAAATATCTAGAGGGAAAATGAACGATACAAAATCAGATTGTGTGGAACTGTACAAACGTTTTCATCTTCTAGATGGCCACCAAACATTTCTGGTGTTTTACAGTATTTCAATGGTCGGAGTTATCAATTTCATATTGAATTCAACAGTGGTCGCTATGTTGTTCCTGTCAAAACAAATCCAAATTCCGAGTATGAGACTCTTCCTGATTAGCAGTTTATCAGATATTTTGTTATCCATCATAGCTCCAGTGTCGCACACTTTTCTGTTCAAAGTTTACGGAAGAGCATCTAATTGCACCTTGGAAATTGTTATCTCAACCTTGCTTGGTTTCTTCAGCCGCTTATCAGCATATATGATATGTTTGATTGGCTACGATAGATACGCTAGAGTCAAGTATAAAACACACTACAAAACTAAGATAACCAAATCTTACATCAATCGCCTGGTTGCTATTGCATTCACAATCTGTTTCGTACACCGAGTTATCGTCTGGCTCGTCTTTGGCTTTCACCAGATTGCAACCTACTTAACTATCCTCCTAGATGCGGCTTTTACCTGCATAATCATAGCATCATACGTCATGGCCGCAAAAACCATAAAAGGATACCGTAAAGACGCAACCAACAAAGATCTCATGAAAGATGTCGATAAAACAATCACCAAAATGGCAAAATATTATCTAAGCTCCATTGTTGTTTTCTATGCGATCTACATCATTTTCATCACAATTTACATCCTAACCTATTCGAGAACGACTAATGTAACAATGAAAGGATGGTTGGAATTCATGTTCTTGTGGTCACTTATGATGGGCTTGACAAATTCTGCTGTTAATGCGATGATTTTTATCAAATTGAACAAAAAAGCACGGAAATTTCTTCCCTTTAAGTTTCTGCATCCGGGATGTGTTAGTCCAGACAATTCAGTTTCAAGTCTGAATTGTTAGGGATGATACTTAAATCTCTCTTTAGCAAGAAAAAGTGAAGCCTTAAGACTTGTGTCGCTTCTAGAATGACTGCAGCACCTTTGTTTTCAGACGGAATATTTCACCCGCTTGATATTCGAGGGAGACTTTTATCGATATCAAACAAAGGTGGAAATTTACATCACTACATATATTATTGAAAACATCAGATCATCCATACATCACTTATAATAATCAGGGATACAAAAATGACTTGAAATATTAATGGCATTTTAAACAGTGAAATTTATCGAACTTATTGCTGACAAAATCGAAGAATGTCACGACATGTAAGAATAACAACCAGTTGATATTTATTTATTTTGTGCATAATCTATGAATTGTTCAAAGTAAAATTAACATTTATTGTTTTGGATTTAGAATTAGTTTTTTGCCGTTAAAAGAAATAAAGTAATCATTGATCTACCTCTATATTCTGTTTCTGAGGATGTAAAATATCCAGTAGAGCTGGGTTTTGATAAATACAAATTTTAAAGAGATGACAAAAATAACAATATTCAGAAAATAGGTAAAGGCATTAAATTTAAAAAGGGAAGAGACAGACTTTTGGCAAAATTTGAATATGGAGTGATGAAGAAAACTGCAATGTGATGCTGTGGTCACAGTATAGTCAATTTTTTGAGAAGGGTGTTTTGAATTTTGAATTATTCTCATTTCCAATGGCCTCTAGAATAAATCCAACAAAAGTCACTTTAAAAGTGTGCATTTTTTTTTGCTACTACAGTATGTGGAAAACACTCTTGAGGAAATTAGTCTTATAACGCTGGCATGCTTTCCACATTGTAGCAAATAAAAAGTACACACTTTAAAAGCGAATGGATTTTGGGTCGAACACACATATACCAAGAGTGTGTTGTTTCTTGTAATTAAGCCTTTTGAACCAGGATATAGCTATGTATGATGAGTTCTTTTTCTGGAAAAGCAATCTCGGATGCCCGGGGGGTATTAGGTTTGCGAGGTGACGGGTATGTCCGAGCCGAAAATCGAAAATCGACCCTTTGAGAGACAAAATTTTGGTGATTTTGGGACCCTTTGAGAGACTTTTTCCTAAATTATGGTCCATTTTTTCAAATTTTGGTTTGATTTTCACCAAATTTTGGTCAAAATTCTTGGAAATCGTGACCCTTTGAGAGAGAAATTTTTGATTTTTGTGATTTTGGGACCCTTTCAGAGACTAACTTTTGAATTTGTACCCCTTTGAGAGACTTTTGAGGAATGAGAAAAGGTACCCTTATGGCTCGCACATACCCGGCACCCATTTTGCCTAAGTACCCCCCGGGCTCGGATGAAGATGAAGTGGAAGAAGAACTGTTGAAAGACAAATGTAATCTCCTATTTTTCTTTGAATCAGGAATCACGGATTCTTATTTTGTGATTTATAAACATTCTGTTGAGTCCGCTCACTAAAGTGAGATTAATTCTATAGCTTTTTAGCCAAATTTTAGCCTCTTGTTTATGTAAATATTGTTCTTATAAAAAAATAATTATATTGAATAAGTTTTGTAGATATCATTTGATGACTTCCATATACGGAATCCTTACAAATATAAAAATTTGAATGTCAATAATGAACACCTACTCGATAATCAAACATTGTTCGATATTCTTATAGCAAAAACAAACCTATTTACACTTCAATTTTGATAGAATTCTCAAAATCGAAAAAATTGATGAGATTTTTTTAATCAGTTGTTTCTATATTCTATAATTTATGATAATTTTTCGAATTGTTCCGTGGCAAAGTTTTTCGATTTCAGCAATGTTTTCAATTTGATACCTATTACCGAAGATCTCAAAAAGTTTGAAACAAATCTCGGCTTACAGACACTAGGTCTTCAAGGATTTCTAACAGCAGCTGCATGTGCGGATCTAGTTTCATAATAAAAGGATTTTGCACCTGTACAAATAAAAAGACTCTATCCAGGCAGAATATTCAAGCGCATTTCAATTTTTGGAATTATCAAACAAAACATTTTTTTTCAGCAGCAGCAAGTAAGAATTTCTGTCACAAATATACTTTAGCATATAAATATCCTAGCAATCACAAAATCAGACGGCAAAAAAGGTTTACAGCACAAGAAAATCTTGTTGTGGTTGGTTATCAACGAACATGAATGTAACAACAAACGCTACCTGTGTCAGTCTATACAAGAGATTTCATCTCACCAATGGTCACCAAACTTTCTTATTTACCTACAGTATATTGATATGTGGTATACCAAATCTTGTATTGAACTCACTGGTTGTGGCAATGTTGGTTCTGTCCAAGCAAATCCAAATCCCAAGCATGAGACTCTTTCTTTATAGCAGTTTATCAGATATATTACTATCCATTATCTCCCCAATATCTCATTACATGTTATTCAAAGTATACAACAAGACATCGAATTGCATTCTGGAGATAACCATTTCGTCATTAATCGGATTCTTTTGGCGTGTCTCGGCATACATGATCTGTTTGATTGGCTATGATAGATACGCTAGAGTCAAATACCTCACCCAATACAAAACAAAGATCACACCGAAATACATAAACCGTTTGGTAGGGATCGCTTTGACCATCTGTGTGCTACACAGAATCCTGGTGTCAATGGGACTTTATCTGGATTTTCATCGAGTAGCGACGTACATAACTATTGTCATGGATCTTGGATTCATACTTTTTATAATCATGTGCTATTTATTAGCTGCAAAGACCATCAAAAATTATCGAAAAGATGCTTCAAACATTGATTTAATGAAATCCATAGATAAAACTATCACTAAAACAGCAAAATATTACTTAAGTTCAATTGTTGTTTTCTATGTTCTATATATAACTCTGTTGACAACTTATTCGACTCTTTACCCAGGTGCCAAGGATCCTTATACTAAAGGTTGGATCGAGTTCGTCTTTCTCTGCAGTTTGATGATGGGGTTGACAAATTCAACAGTCAATGCATTGATATTTATCATTTTGAATAAGAAGGCAAGAAAATCTTTGAAATTTCGTTGGTTTAATGTCTCGCCATTGAACGACAGTTCTTCTTCAAACGTTTGGGGAACAGCCATGTTAGATTCAGCAAATATTTAAATATTCCTTTCAATGTAATGTATGGCATATCTTATTAGATTAAGGTTGTAAATATTATCCATCTTTGCTTTTATAAAGGGGGCATAAAGAACCTTAAATCTAAAAGTTGATTCTTCTGTGTTTGTCAATAAAATATAATCGTCTCTCTCCGAGTTCATCAGGAGTACAATGCACACAGGGGGTGCATCTCTCTGATTCTATAGACCTCTGTATGAGTTTGATTTATAATGGTCGAGGATAATTACCGAGTTTATGTATCGGAGGATATCGAGGGCGACGGTAACTGAAATCGATACAAAACAAAGTCGAGAGTTGATGTACGGCTCTATATCGCCTTTGCTCACCTAAACAAACGACGGTATTTTGGTGTTTTTACCGTCGTCGAGCAAAGTGGTGATTTTGGAGACATGTCAACTTTGCTTTATACCGTCCCCCTCGATTTATCTCGAATACATAAACTTGCTATTATATCGTACCAGACGGTAGTTGGAAGTTTCACAACGAATTAGACCTGGCTAGCCCAAATTCTGAAGTCTTATTGACGGAAAACCTGTTTACACACTTCTTTGAGACAGGAATTTTACTGGAGCGGGAGAACTTAAAGTAACGATTCATACTCATCAATTTTAATTCACAAGCTTTTTCACATTGGATTGACACACATGTAGGTGAAGCAAGATTGGTCAGAAATAGGAAAAGAAAAACATAAAAAATAATAATAAAATCTAGGTTTTATTTTTACATTAGCGTTCCCGTTTCATATCAGACACATATTTCATATCAGGAAGGTGCTAATTGTTATGATACTGATATAAATAAAAAACGTTTTCTTCCTCATTCTGACCAATCTTGCTCCACATCCGTGTCAATTCAATGCGATTTGTAAATTAAAATTGATGGGAAAATAATCAATATCACTCTTATTTAAAAACAAAACCTTAATCTATCATTTTGAAAAAAGTTATATTTAATTTTGACATTTATTTCTAAAACTAATATTAATTATCACAGACAATACTTTTATTATTAAAAAGAGTAAAATATAGAATTTCAGACAATATTATTATTAAAAGTTACAACTTGTTTACTGGCGGTGATTTTAATTAAAATTAGATATCTGTCAAACCATCACTAATTAGAAGAATTAGTACCTGGTAAAAATATTAATTACTTTTTTTTAATTATTGAAGAATAGAAGAGTCTGGGAACGATTAACACCTTTTGACTACCATATTTAATCTGGAAAATTTTCTTGATTTCAACAGACAGGAAAAGGTTAGAAACAAACTATGGTTTTCGAAATTGTGAGTTAGGGATTTCCAAAGCCCTGGAATTTTTAGAAAAACTTAAAAAACATGATGCTATTGAGAGTAAAAATGATAATCGCATGATAATTCGCGCACCTTCAAACAGAGCAATAAATCGTTAATTGCATCATATAGAAAGCAATTAATCGTTAATCACACTCTCGAATACGGTGGTTTCTACCCGCCATTTGAAAGTGTGTCACTTTTTTTTCGAAAAAAAAAGTCAACAATTTTTTTTGTCAAGATAAGCAGGTCCTAACTGAGAAATTTCTGAGATAATTCGCGTTATGGCGACAAATTCCAACTTAGCGAATGTTTTCGTAACAAATTCCAACTTAGCTCTAGTTATCTCGACAACTTCCGACTTAGCAAATGTTATCTCAACAATTTCCGACTTAGCAAACGTTATCTCAACAATTTCTCACTTAGCTAATGTTATCGTGACAATTTCCGACTTAGCTCCAGTTATCTCAACAATTTCCTACTTAGCACCAGTTATCTCAACAATTTCCGACTTAGCTCCAGTTATCTCAACAATTTCCTACTTAGCAATTGATATCGTGACAATTTCCGACTTAGCTCCAGTTATCTCAACAATTTCCTACTTAGCACCAGTTATCTCAACAATTTCCGACTTAGCATATGTTATCATGACAATTTCCGACTTAGCTCCAGTTATCTCAACAATTTCCTACTTAGCAATTGTTATCGTGATAATTTCCGACTTAGCTCCAGTTATCTCAACAATTTCCGACTTAGCAAACGTTATCGTGACAATTTCCGACTTAGCTCCAGTTATCTCAACAATTTCCTACTTAGCAATTGTTAACGTGATAATTTCCGACTTAGCTCCAGTTATCTCAACAATTTCCGACTTAGCAAACGTTATCGTGACAATTTCCGACTTAGCAAACGTTATCGTGACAATTTCCGACTTAGCTCCAGTTATCTCAACAATTTCCTACTTAGCAATTGTTATCGTGACAATTTCTGACTTAGCTCTAGTTATCTCAACAATTTCCAACTTAGTAATTGTTATCGTGACAATTTCCGAACTTAGCTCTAGGTTATCTCAACAATTTCCAACTTAGTAATTGTTATCGTGACAATTTCCGAACTTAGCTCCAGTTATCTCAACAATTTCCAACTTAGCAATTGTTATGAGATAACTGGAGCTAAGTCGGAAATTGTCACGATAACATTAGCTAAGTTAGAAATTGTTGAGATAACGTTTGCTAAGTCGGAAATTGTTGAGATAACTGGAGCTAAGTCGGAAATTGTCACGATAACTGGAGCTAAGTCGGAAATTGTCACGATAACATATGCTAAGTCGGAAATTGTCACGATAACATTTACTAAGTTGGAAATTGTCACGATAACGTTTGCTAAGTCGGAAATTGTTGAGATAACTGGAGCTAAGTCGGAAATTGTTGAGATAACTGGAGCTAAGTCGGAAATTGTTGAGATAACTGGAGTTAAGTCGGAAATTGTCACGATAACAATTTGCTAAGTAGGAAATTGTCACGATAACATATGCTAAGTCGGAAATTGTTGAGATAACTGGTGCTAAGTAGGAAATTGTTGAGATAACTGGAGCTAAGTCGGAAATTGTCACGATAACATTTACTAAGTTGGAAATTGTCACGATAACGTTTGCTAAGTCGGAAATTGTTGAGATAACTGGAGCTAAGTCGGAAATTGTTGAGATAACTGGAGCTAAGTCAGAAATTGTTGAGATAACTGGAGTTAAGTCGGAAATTGTCACGATAACAATTGCTAAGTAGGAAATTGTCACGATAACATATGCTAAGTCAGAAATTGTTGAGATAACTGGTGCTAAGTAGGAAATTGTTGAGATAACTGGAGCTAAGTCGGAAATTGTCACGATAACATTAGCTAAGTTAGAAATTGTTGAGATAACGTTTGCTAAGTCGGAAATTGTTAAGATAACATTTGCTAAGTTGGAAATTGTCGAGATAACTAGAGCTAAGTTGGAATTTGTTACGAAAACATTCGCTAAGTTGGAATTTGTCGCGATAACGCGAATTATCTCAGAAATTTCTCAGTTAGGACCTGCTTATCTTGACAAAAAAATATTGTTGACTTTTTTTTTCGAAAAAAAAGTGACACACTTTCAAATGGCGGGTAGAAGCCACCGTACTCGAAGGAGCGCTGATTTCTTCAAAATTGAATTTTTAATATATTTTTCACATCGTTCATTCATCGAACGTGTTGATTTCATTCGAATGTTAATTTGCGAGAAAAAAAGAATACAAATATATATAGACTTTATAATTCTACATTTGACATTGTTTTTGCATTTTTTACTTCAGGATTGAGTAAGACGCAAGTCACAAGAATGAATATAACAACAAACGCTACCTGTGTCAACCTTTACAAGAGATTTCATCTCACCAATGGCCACCAAACCTTCCTGGTTACCTACAGTGTAGCAATCATTGGCGTGTCTAACTGCATTCTAAATGGTCTAGTCGTCGCACTGTTGTTCCTATCGAAGCAGATCCAAATCCCAAGCATGAGACTCTTCCTGATCAGCAGTTTATCAGATATTTTGTTATCCATCATAGCTCCGGTATCTCACACCTTCCTGTTCAAAGTCTATGGTAGAGAATCTAACTGCACCTTGGAAATTGTTATTTCAACCCTGCTTGGTTTCTTCAGCCGTATATCTGCATACATGATCTGTTTAATTGGCTACGACAGATACGCTAGAGTCAAATACCTCACCCAATACAAAACAAAGATAACACCAAAATACATAAACCGTTTGGTAGGGATCGCTTTAACCATCTGTGTCTTACACAGAATCCTGGTGTCAATGGGACTTTATCTGGATTTTCACCAAGCGGCAAATTTTATCACTATCATTATGGACATAGGATTCATTGCAGTCATTATTGTATCTTATGTCATGGCCGCAAAAACCATAAAAGGCTACCGTAAAGACGCAGCTAACAAAGATCTCATGAAAGATGTCGATAAAACAATCACCAAAATGGCGAAATATTATCTAAGCTCTATTGTTGTTTTCTATATACTCTACATCATTTTCTTCACAATTTACTTCTCATTGTATGCGAAAACAACAGATAACTATGCTAAAGGATGGTTGGAGTTTATATTCTTATGCAGTTTAATGATGGGGTTGACCAATTCTGCGGTGAATGCTTCCATTTTCATTATTCTGAATAAGAAAGCAAGGCAACATTTGAATTGTGGATGGTTGAGCATTTCACCGCAACAACAAGACATTGAAACTAACGAGACTCTTTAAAGAGGACTGGGATTTGCATTTCTATTCCAGATATTGAGACACTTTATCCTAAATACCCAATAAAACAATGACAAATATTAATCGGTACGACGTATGTGTCTATGAAGACTAAATTCATGATAGGAAATAACTCTAGCTAAGGAAAATGAAATTGACATTTGAAACTGATGTATAAATTATTGTAAATGTTGGCAGAACACAGTAGGGCAACCTTATAAAAATCTTATAGTTAATTTGATAAAGGAAAGAAAATAATTAAATTGTATTTTATTATCAATCAACACCTTGAGCAAGTATGAAAAGCTGATTGATATCAGGGGGTAATAGTAAGAAGATTTATTTTTCCCCAAATCCCATATTAGTTTACTACACATTTTTTATAAGAAAATTAGCTTTGTAAGAACAAAATTTTCGAAGCCATCCCGGATGTTCTTGACTTTTCAAGTTTTAAGCCTAAAAATGTTCTAAACATGTGCTTATTTTTCCAATTGTGTGTGAATTTCTGCCCATTTTCCTAAGAAATTGGGCGTTTCAGTAGAGTCCCCAAACTTCAAAGCTTAAAATCTTCTTAACTTGATCTTAACATTTTGGCAATCGAAGGCATATGTTTTAATATGTGTAAAAACGTGTATGAGCCTTCTTATTGATAGACATATTTTTTTTGCTTTCAACAATTTGCATTGAAATTACCAATTTTTCTGAAACCAAATATTTATCAAATGCTTTACAATAAAACCTGTAGAATCTTTATTTGAACTTGATTTTGTGAATATTTGATATATATTTTTGATAAGGTGCTACTTCTAAATCAAATTCTGTTATAAAGCAGTGGAAACAACAAAAAACAAAAATCTACTATCAACCTAGACTATAAAAGCTGACTAAATAGAAACTAATTTTGAAATGAAGGAAGGTTCACTATCTTGTTCCTGCCGCTTCTCGAAAATATTTCAAGAGAGTTCAAAACAAAGGAGTTAAGTTAAGGCCAGGATTTGAGGCCGGCATTATAGGCAGAAAATGAATCATTCTACTCACTGTGTACGCCTGTACGAAAGATTTCATCTGACTGATGTGCAGCAATCTATCTTAGTATCATACAGCGTGATTATGGTTGGAATTTTAAATCTTATATGTAACTCATTAGTCGTGACAATGCTTATTGTCTCCAAGCAAATCCAAATACCAAGTATGAGATTGTTCCTCTACAGTAGTATTTCAGATATATTACTTTCTATTATTGGCCCAACATCTCATATTTTGTTGTATAAGTTCTATGGTAGAGAATCAAACTGTACTCTAGAGATTGTTATCTCATCATTGATTGGTTTCTTTGGGCGTGTTTCTGGCTATATGATTTGTTTAATCGGATATGACAGGTACGCCAGGGTCAAATATCTCAACGAATACAAAACAAAGATCACACCTAAGACAATCAATAGGTTGGTCGGGACAGCTCTGGCAATATGCGTATTCCACAGGGTTTTAGTATCCCTTGGTTTGTTCTATCATTTCCACAAAATAGCAACCTACATCACAATTATAATGGATATATGTATGGTATTGATTATCATCATGTTTTACATTCTGGCTGCAAAGACGATCAAAGATTTCCGTAGGGATGCAACCAACAAAGAAATCATGAAATCCATAGACAAGACAATCACAAAAATGGCTAAATATTATCTGAGCTCGATTGTACTCTTCTATGCAATCTATGTTGTATTCTTGACAGTGTACATCATGCTATACCCAAGATCCAAAAATAAAGGCATCAAAAGTTGGCTTGAATTCATGTTCTTATTTGGTACTATGATGGGATTAACAAATTCTGCAGCGAATGCTCTAATTTTCATCAACTTTAACAAGAAGGCTCGTCAATCTTTGAGATGGCCTAATGTTATCTCTTCAAGACAACGTTCTTCAACCTCGACAACTGAGCTATGAAACAAAGGCACGAAAGCCAAGGGGTAATATCATGGGCAGCAAGATGTGAGTCAAAACAAAAAATTCAGCATAATTATCACGAATTACCAGTAGCCAAAGAAACATTTTACAAAAACTCACGGGGGTAATATATTCAATTCATAAAACGTGCAAGAAATATCTTAAAGACTATTATTATCCTTGTCATTCATACAACTTGACAAAGCACGTTTTCTATAGCACATGCGAGGAAATCAAACAATAAAAGAAAACATACCCATTTTCTGCCAATGTGTTTGTTTATTGTAGTCCTCAGGTACAATTTCTTCTAAAAATGAAATTAATATTTTATCATTTAATAAATTATTCTGCTGCAGTATTCAATCTCGCATAATATTTGTTGTAAATTCAAAGAAAATCTTTGTTAAATGTAATGTTAATAATACATTTATCAAGAAATAAAGATCTAACTTAACTGCTATACATTGTTTCATGCTGGCGAAATCTTCTAGCAATGCAATATTGTAGATTTTATTTCAAATTGAAAAAAAATCGCAAGGTTGTAAATTGGTTCTTTATTTTTGAACATGGAGTTTTTTCGAATTTTCTTGACACTTAATAAAAAACAATCAATGCAAACCATGGTATATACACACTGATTCTAATAAACAATTTTTTTTCACATTTCACATCATCTTTTCTTAAAAACATACTTGAACTTACCACATGACACCTTTTTGCATTGTATGGCATCAATTTCTTGTTTCAGCGCATGAGCAAATTCGTCAAATGTTGCTTTGGATTCCATCTTTAATTTTCTTTTCGTTTTTTCTGCTATGAAAAACAGGGGGGGTCAACATTTATAATACCAACCCATAGCCCAAAAACCTGACTTTTGACCTTTTGAGCTAAGTTAACACCACCACCCCAAAATTGATATCGATACCAACTTGAAAATCATAATTTTCAGAAAAAGGGGGGACCCACCCCCTTAATTTGGTATCGATACCAACATGACTTTTTGAATTTGACAATATATCATGGGACCCACCCCCTAATTTAGTACCAATACTAATCTGACAAATTTGAGTTTAAAGCTGTTTAAAAGGGACCCATCCCCTCCCACACAAACAGGGTAGTAAGAGAAACTTCAAAAAAACTCTTTCTTCAACACAACACAAAAAATATGCTAAAATAGATAATGACTGAAAACTGACAATATAATAAAAACAAACCCAATGAAGCTAGCAAAATCAATCTGAATCAATATTATCTGAATATAATTGATGTGCAAAAACTAGGAGAAGCTATTATTAGTACATAATTTTAGAACAGAGTAGATTCATTCATTACCAAATGCTATCACAGAAAAAATGTTTTTGCTCCAGGCTCGATCAAAAATAAAACTTGAAAATATTGAAAAAAGTCCGAAATAAACAAATTTCAAAGTCATTTATATTTATTACTCATTTACAGTCATTATACTCAAAAGCTAAAACAAATCCAATTGAAACCTGTTAAATAAAGAGTAAATCTGATTAAAATAAAGAACATACTGTCCTGACTGACTTTTTAACTGTAAAAAGCTTTCTGCCTCCAACTAATAAACACAGAAACCATAAATGCGCGAACCACATGTCATTAAAAAGAACAATTTTAAAAATCACGTACGTCCAAAAGACCAAAACAAACGTGTAAAACAATTGACTCAACATAGTATGCAGAGGGGTCCAGCCCCCAGCATTTTTCAGGAGGGGATAAGGAAAATAGCCCCCGGCTAAATTCAAGAAACATAGCCCCCACCTTCACAAAGCAAAATATCGAAGACATTTTGCATAGAAATTCTCTATAAATTTATTGCGCCACAGACAAAATTCTTTTTCAAGCTAGGGATAAAACCTTCCCCACAGCATAGATTTTTAACATAATTTAAAATATCTTCAACCTGTCAGCTCTGTCCCCAGTTCTACTACACAACACTCAGCCCCCTCCCTAGCAAGCCAACCCCCAGTATTTTTTGAAAAATACAGCCCCCAATCAAGCAAAAATGGTTTAGCCCCCCCCTAAGCTCGGGGGGGGGGTGAATTCTATGATTGAAGCAATCAAAATCAGCCATATTTTGTTTTGATTTTTTATTATGACATGTGACATTTGTTTTGATTTTGTATCCCACTGCACACGGTTTGTTTACGAATTTCAATAGCTTATTCAATTGTTCTGAAATTTTCAGGAGAGTTGGATATGGATGTAAGCTTCCAAGTTTTGAAAAAAAATTAAAAAATTATTTTCTGGAACATGTGTATTTTACAGATCCACCAGCTAATTCAAGGATCAAAGTAAAAATTTGATCAAAAAAGGTGTCCCTGGAGTCTGATTGGCTTGAAATCTTACACACATGCTGGGATTCATGAAACTAATCAAAACTGGTCTGTAAATTACACAATCTGGTTAAAAAAAGGTGATATCATTATATATATATAAAATTTACTGTATATATCCCTATTCCTAGGTTAAACAGAGATGGAGAGATGTGCAAGGAGAGGAAACCTGGGATAAAATTATAAAATGAAATTAAAAAAATAAATAAAATTACGCATTTTGATAAAAAAAAGTGATCCCGTTGTCCGATTTACCTGAAATTTTGCACAGAGAGCTGTTTTTTTAGCCACAAAAATGGCATATCTTCAGAACCGCTTTTTATTTTTTACATATTTTCAAAGTGATTAGATGAGTTTGAAATTTTGCCCTGAGCTCCCTAGAAACAAACCCTGAAATAAGTCAAAAATTGATTGAAAACAGGGAATTTCCCCACAATCTGCATAATTTATGCAAAATTATAGCACTTTTTTACCACAAAAACGCCCATAACTTTGGCGATGGGAATTTCATGTTCTGTTTACCGTAGACCGCCCGCATGCTCTTGAGCCGCCGCTCAAAAAAGTTCATTATTTCTTAAAAACTCATTATTTTCTTCTTTTCCTGTGCCAAGCTATCCAAAACACTCAAAGTGAATCAAAAATAACATCTTCGCTAACAAAATGTGCACCTCGAGTAAAAAACATGGTTCCAATCACGTCCGCGAACGGGGCAGGCATTTTTTTAAGCAGTGGGTGGCATTAAGGACGTATTAGAAATTCACGCTTTAGACGCGTCTCGAACGCGTTTGAATTTTCGCGCATGTCATTTTGATTCCGAAAGTGAAAGCAGCTCGATTTCACGGAGGAATTCAACTTCGTTGGAGATTGGAAGCACCAGGTAGGAATAATGAATAATGAATAATGAAATTTTGCCGCATCAAATATTTTTTGAAACGCGACGGTAAACAGAACATCAAATTCCCATCGCCTTTTGATCTAGAAAAGTTGAGACTTTGGTATAATACATTTTTTTGCTCAGTTGGAAGAGCTCTATCACGTGGTATAGGTCTTTTTTGATTTTGAAGAATTTTGCCTAAAATCACAAAAAATTGCAAATTACGCAAAAACTGCGAGTTTTCAAGCTTGGTAACATTCAAATTCCGAATCAGCACCCTCAAATAGACCTTTTTTCAAAGAGGACGTCCTGTTGAAAAGTTGTCTAGTCCAGCCATAAAAACAATGATAGAGCCATGCATAATTACTGTATCATGCATATTGTAACAATTATGCATGGTTTTATCATAGCTTTTCTGCTGGACTACATAATTATTCAACATGGCTGCCTCTTTAAAAAAAGGTCTATTGAGTAAGAAACATATCAAAAAGTTGGTCCCAGACATTTTGAATTTTTTCTTTATTTTTGAAACATTAACAATCCACTGGCCACGGGCACGGCCTAGTTATATTAGTAAAAACCGGAACGCTTTATTATACATAGAAAAAAAGTTCGAAGGGTTCAAAGTTCACGGAAAAATTAAACATTTGGTTTGACGTCAACAATAGTTGCATGTACTTCTGAAGTCGCTATCATTGTTGAAAGTTTCTACCGACGCAAAAAGATTTTACGGCCAATTAAAGTGGTTTAAAGGCACAGTCTGCTTATACTTACTACGTTTGTTATATATTGTTTAGACAAAAAACTTTCAGTTAGGGAAACCATCCAGGATGCTGCCATTCTATCAGCCAGCAAAAACTGAATGACACTTGTAAACTCAAGTTTCTTACCATTTTCCATCGAAAACAATCGAAAACATTACTACTTCCCAAAGCCGGAGACCAAAGCAAATGATCTTTCTTGACGAGGGCGCCCTTTTGGATCTATTGTTAACTCATTTAAAATGGTGGACAGAGTTGCGGAATGACGAAGGTGCCCGCTGCTTCGAGGGTGGTAACGCCAAAACGCCCAATATGACCAGCCAACAGAAGGCGAGTTTGTTGCCGCGCGAGTTACATCATGCACTCCACCATAGCGAAAGCGCGAACGACATTTCACAATTATAAGAATATCTTATGTGCTTAATGCTATTTGACTTTGAGAGCTTCATGGAAGATGAAGAAGTAGAAAGATGAACTAGCCGTATTGTATAAGGGTTGCGAAGCGATCCAGACTCCACCTCAATTCGCAAGTTGCTAGCAAAATAAGAGACACTCTAAAAATCCCTCTAATAAATAAAGCCGCTATAGAGACAGGTTCGTAAGCTAAGAGCCTTAATGCCCCAAACACACCACATAATCTAGGAGGCACATCACCCGCCGCCGCCCGCCGCGCATCGCTCTTTTTTTTCCTTCTAGTTATTCTAGTGTAAATGGTGCCTTAATAAAATCGAACGATATTAGTCGAACGATCGAACATTTTTATTCGAATCACGAATCGTCTGTCAAAATCATCAAAAGATAAAAATAAAACAAAAATGTAAAAAGATGGCTTGTTGGTTCTTGGGCAGTTTTGATTTATTTCTTGACAAATTATTGACAAATTTGATTACCTCCGTACTTCTTCATCATAGAATATCCACTTGATTTTGCAAAGTAAGTTTCGTTCATTAAAAGAGCACTACTCCTCCCGCCCGCCCGCGCGACTTGCAAAAACCTCTCATTGATTGACCTTATTTGATACTTGATACTTGCTGTTAAAAGTCAAGGGATGATGAAGATCCTTTCTGTCAACGTTCAAACTAATTTTTTTCATATAACAGCAAAATAAACATTTAAAACCGAAGAACCACTGCTTAGATTGCTTAGAAGCGTGCCGGCCCGCGCGGCAATTTGATCAACTTCAGATTCTAAGTCCGTGTTTCGGCTTCCGGTAATTTTGTTGCTGTTCACTGCTAGGGTACACCATTTTAAAACGGCATAATTTTTTTTCAATAGGTGTGTACCGACGCATAATTTTTTAACAGCCAATTAAAGGCACAGTCTGCTTATAGTTACTATGTTTGCTCTATCATCTAGGCAAAAAAACGGTAAAAAAAGACGCAAACACAATTATTTTTTTATGAGTGTGGTTATGATTTTTTTGATTGCGGTCGCGTACAGGAACTCGCCAAATGTTCCTAACTGACTTTAAAAAAGACGCAAACGTAAATTTTTTTTGAGTGGGGTTATGATTTTTTTGATTGCGGCTGCGTACATGAACTCGCCAAATGTTCCTATAAACTGAAATATTAAAACACACAGTATTTCCCATCCAAAGCAAAGCTGTCACTGTCTTTCTCTTTTGTGTTTGCTTGCAATTTGTGAATTGAGTGACCTTCCTAGATTATTTCACAGTTGTTATATCTACTTTATAACTTTGTAAGAGATTAAAATAGAAAAATTACCAACACAGAACTCGATTCCTCCATTTTCCAAGTTTCCACAAGTTGTGATCCGCCCCTCAATATCAGCGCTGGCGTTCGCTGCGATTTTGGCCTTGAATGTTTAGCCGGCATCCGAAATTTTGTCTCAATTTTTTTGCATTCTTTTTGAGTGTTGGTCTATTTCGCTCTTGAATAACTGAAGCAAATTGTAAACTAACATGGCAGCTAAAAAAAATTTAAAAATTTTCCCGCGCATTTGATGTTTTCCGCTGCTTTTTCTCCGTTTCTCGCTTTCTGGCTTTTTCTACAAGTCTGTCAATCTGTTTTCAACTTTCAACACATTTGGTTACAAGTAAGTACAGTTTTCATATTTAGATAAAGACAATTGAATAGAATAGTGGCCAGAACCAGAAAAAAACCATAACCCTGATTTTATTTTCACTTGGAATCCTGAGCTGAGAAATTTGAAAAAGGTTTCGGAAAATCCAGGATTTTTCCTCATTATTTAGTCATATACATACAGTATGTGTATCGGAAAATCCATAAAATTTGGTCTATTTTCTTGGCAAGTATCGGAAAATCCAAATGTTACGGCAGAAATCCTGAAGTTTTTCAAAACTAAAATTGTTACGGAAAATCCATGTCAGGCAACAGGGGGGTATACGGACTATATATATAAACTTGAACCCCCCAATACTTATTGTGAAGTTGGGTAACTTGCATCAGTGGAGGCTAACATGCATAGCCCTCTCAAATGACTGATTAATCAAAGCAGCAAAATTTCAAAACAAATAAACTACGCTTCTTCGCTCGCAGCTCTACTCTACCATTTTTGTTTCGATTTAACTTTGTATTTTAAGGACCAGACAGGTCATTCATTTGAGGGCTATGCATGTTAGCCAGAGGTGCCAACTCTCACTTTCCAACACGCACCTCTCACACGCATTCTAACACTGACGCGCAATTTTTCAAAAGTTTGATTTCTCACGCATTTTTGATATTTGAAAGAAATTTCCTCCTTTTTCCAATTTTTTGAAAAAAGTTTCCCAGACTTTCTGATTTTCAGAAAAAACTTTCCCTGTTTTTCGGAGTTTTGGAAAATTTTTTCCCAGATTTGAAGTCAGCTTTTTTACATTCTATTATATGATTCCTCAAATCTTTGGGTGAGAAATTGAACAATTTTTTGGTCCCTGTGCCATACAAATGGGTCATAGACTTGGCATTGAAAAGGACTTCTCTTTATCAGGCCAGGGGAATAAAACACTTCCTAGTCTTATTGAAATAGTTGAAGATGCCCCTATTCTTGTTTTTTTTTTAATGATCAATTGCAATATTTGGAACTAAGCCTTCTAGGTCAGGATGCTCCAAGTAAAATTTATAATGTATTTCCCTCCTTCCTTGCAAATATTAAGAATACATTCAAGCTCCTTCAGTCTTCATTCAAGCTCATTCAGATGATTTTCAAATGTTCAGTAAAGTAGCTATTATTTATTTGTGATATTAGCTTTTTTAGGCTTATGCAAATAAAATGGATAAATAGAAAAATAAATAGAAATAGCTAATTGCTCTGAATTGCTAGAAGCCATCTGTTTTGTCATAATGAATATATTCAATTTTCATACCATTCAGCATCATGTTGATTATCTAATACCCATTTGGAGACACAGTTTAAATCTTCTTGAAGTTTGAAGGTTTCTAAAAGATTCTGGATGTCTTTTTTGATTCTTGTGTCATCTGCAAAGTTTGACAGTGGTGAATACATTTTCATCAATGTGACCATGATGATAAACAATCATGGGCCCAAAACTGAGTCTTGAGGGACACCAGAAATCGTCTCAGCTACTTCAGAGGTTTCACCATTGACTACAACTATTTATTTGCGTTTGGTTAAGAAAGACTTGATCCATGTCAGAAGCTTTCCATTTAACCCATTTGCTTTCAGTTAGAAAAATTAAAAAGATTGTTCTCATCTAAGTGCTGAATGATCAATCTCCTGATAATTTTCTGAAATATTTTGGTTAAATGGGATGTTAGAGTTTTCCTTTTTTCTTTCGTTTGTTTTGTGTAGGTTAATTTGTTGTCCCACAATCTAGACAAGGTTTTCTAAAAGGTTTTGAGCAGTTTCGCTAGTGCTCTTTCGCATTTCTTTAATAAAACTGTGGGAACGCTGTCTGGACCAGAGGACCAATTTTGAGAAATACTATTTATTGCCTCAACTATGTTGGTCTCATCAAACTCTAAATCCTTAAGTGTTTGCACATTTTGATGGATATGTGTGATTGTGATGTGAGTGCTCTTATAAACACAATCAATACCGCATTTAATGTAGTAGTTTAGTTTAGTTTAGTTTCACATGTACGTTTTTTTTAGTTTTGGTTTTAAAAACTAGATTCATAACAGCAAAAGCTTTTGATGAGTGAACATTGATGTTTGAAATTGTTGACACTTAAATTTTTTACGTTTGAAATTCTGTTTTAAAAATCGCTGTGTATGGCGGTAGTGATTTTTTACATTAATCATTTAGTCCGCCTATTATGGTATTACATGCTTCAGAATAGATCATCAGTAGTTCAGTAACTCCATTAAAGAAAATGATAATTTCTTTGAAGGTTGTTGCAAAAGTTTCTTTCATGTAGATTTCTACTCTTCCACTTGACCAAATCTTGACTTTCTCTGTCTGCTCGGAAAAAGAATACAAAGATAAAAATGGACAGTCAAACATAAGTGGTAATAGATTATTTAGTTTTCTCATGTCTTTAATTATATTTATTTCAAAAAACATTAGAACAAAAAAAGATAAATGATATTCATTATAAGAGATAGTGTTTCAACATGAATAATTACTGTGTTGTTTCCTGACCTGATATAGACTTTTAGGTTTTGCTATTAAATAACACATTACTACATACAGCATACACTGCTTTCCCAGAGGCAGTCACAATCAGGATAAATTATTTTTTTGTCTACAATCATGATGAGTAAAATATTTCAAAAAGAGATTTTTTAGGGGGGGATAAAATTTCAGACATATATGAGTACTAAAATGGTTTTCGAGAATTTTTGCATACCACCACCCCATTGTAGAGAAGTGGTATTCTAGAACCCATGTACTAAAATTTACAGGAACATTTAGACTCAGAGACCACCCAATTTTCGTCTTTTTAGGACAGATTTTTGTCTTATCGGAACCATTTTTCTCAAAAGTGCTGATTTTGCAACATATTAAATTCATTCATGCTGCTTTTTAAATTAATTTTAAACTTTGAAGAAGCAAAAATAATTGAACATGGGAAATTTCTTTAAATGAGGAAATTTTAATTTAAAAAAAAAATTCAAAAGTTCTGAAAAGAATCACGAAAAGTTCTGAAAAAGATTCAAAAAATGATAAAAATCACTAATTTTAGTACCAATGAATTTACTAAAAAATATTATCAAATTTTAGTCTGTATATATACCAACCTTTTGGTATTTTAGTACCCATGGTACTAAAAGGATTTTTAAGTGTTTTGGGTATACCATCACGTCACTAAACATCATTTTTTAGTGCTCTAAGTTTATACTTATGAAGTGTAAATTTTATTATCATAAGGATTTATGCTACAGTAATTAGTTATTCAATAGATTGTTGGGATGGCTTAAAAGACTATTCCCTTGAGATCACCTGATTTCAGTTACGTTAAATCTCTTTCCACAATGGACATTTTTTGGGCCATTTGGCAGATATTTTGTTTTCTAAGCAATTCAGCTTGCACTTAACAGTTGGGTTGTTGAATTTACATTTTTCATTCTTCAAACTCAAAGGTTTTTTACATTTACTTTCTAATCATATAAAGTTGCAGTTCAAGGGATACCGGCATGAAAAGTTAAACTTAATATAGGCACAGCTATTAAAAAATTATTTGAAAAGTTTTAAAGTCAAAGTTGTCAACAGTGATTCTATCCTAAGATATTGACATCCAAAGTTCTAAACTCTGGACATCTGCTCTCTGTGGAAGCTATATTGAAATGAAAATTTCAAAGAAGATTTCCAACTTTCAGGTACCCTTTATCCATATTAGGTAAAAATTAGAGAAATTAGGATCAGAAATTAAATTGAATTAAATTAAATGACCTTTTATTGTATACAAACCTATCAGTTTCATGTAACTAGTGGTCAATCATACCAAATAATCAAGTTTTCTTCTGCTCTTCTTCTCTCAAATTTCTCATCTCTATATGACTATGTCTAGAAATTTGGAACTTTGGATGTCAATATCTTAGAATAGAATCAATGTTGACAACTTTGACTTGAATTTTCAAATGCTTTTCACGATAGCTATGCCTGGATTATGTTTCATCTTCCCTTTAATGTCAATCATCTATGTTCAATGTCAATCAATTACAATCAATAATTTAGTTTAAATATATCACTGCCTGGGGTTATACTTTCATATAAGTTAGGTGACTTTTCTTCTGGTCATTTATAAAATGACAGTAGTGAATATGGTACAATAAACTATTTCCAGAAATTACCCTAGAAAAACATGTAGCTTATTGAGCTCAAGATATCAGAATTCTGAATGAGTAATCTCATTATGTCAAAGTGTGAATTACTTTTGCACCTGAATGACATTATTTGGCAACATAGCAATTATTAAAATTCACTTCAAAATGATTTGGACAAGTCATTAATCAAATCACTCATGTTGCATGATTCTTTGAATAACTAGTACTGCTAGAAAAGCATTCAATAAAAATTACAACTTCTGACAGAAGATGCTGAAAAATAATTTAATAACAAGCGAACCTATCATTTTTTTGTATTCAATCATTTATTTCATCAATCTGTCTATCCTGCCACAACTCGTGTTGCAAAAAGTCTGTTTGGAGAAATATGATGATGGACTTCATGGAAATGGTACGACATCATCGTCATTGTGTGAAGAAAAGTCATCAACAGTTATTACAGCTGATATGCAAAAGGTAAACATTTTTCTGTATGATCAATCAAATTATTAAATCTATTGACTGACATCAGATCTTAAACCCTTACATCTTGACCATATACGCTAAAAAATTTGATTTCATTATAGCTCTTTTTATCCAAAACTACAAAGATCTTAGTTTTTTTATTTATGATGTCAAAAATTGAACTATAACAAACTAGAACACTGCTGGGTTAATCTGGCAATTGTCTTGCAACTCTTTGGATAAAATTAGAACCTATTGTTTTTGAATGGGAAGAAGCATTTTATATAAGAAGTCTTGTTACATTTTCTTTATTAGGAATCGTCACATTGGTGTTTCGCTATTCTTGCTTCGTCTCAAATACCATCCATTCTCACTGTCCTTATTTGGGGACCCATAAGCGACGTCATCGGCCGCAAGAAGGCCATCCTCTTGGTCCCCATCATGAGTATCTTACAAAACATTATTTTCCTCCTATGTTCATACTACATGAATTCATCCATCATTTACCTTTGTGTTGGAATGTTCCTGGCCTGTATTTTCGGCGAATTTCCTGGGGTACTGGCACTTTCGTACGGCTTCATTGCAGATGTGACAACTGGGCGAAAGGAAAAATCACGAACTTCGAGGATGGCTTTGGTAGATTTTGCTGGAAATCTTGCTGGATTACCAGCAGGACTCTTTGCAGGACAATTACTGAAGCATTTAGGATTCACAGCAGTATTTGGACTTTCAATTGGAATCAATTTGATTATCCTCTTATACATCATTTTTCTTCTCCCAGAAGAGCTATACAACAGTTGAGAATGAAGCGATCACATTTCAACCACAGAAAACATTTGATATCAATGATAACAACATCACATTATCAAAGAGCAACAAGGAAAAGGAGGAAGATGAAAGCACAAATAAAATCCCAAAATTATTTCTAAAATTTCCCACTTGTTATAAAAGTAATAATGAAAAAAATATTTTATACAATTTAGATGGGCCATTCGAGGTAAGATTATCAACAGTCACATTACCGTCAACAAATCAATCACAATCAATAACATCGAGCCGTCAATTCTCTTATAATGCTCAGAAAGGGCCTGATCTTACTAAAGGCTTGGGGACACGAGAAGTTTTTATTCGCGTTGGTGCAATGCAGCATGCTCCATCCCATCAACACAAGAAAAAAAGTGCGTGTCTCATGGTTTCTTTTTTTGTTTCATGGGACAAAAAGTGAGGGAAATACCCAAAAGACACGCGAATTTTGTCCCAGGGACAAAAGTGAGAGAAGCACAAATGTTATTAAAAGAAAAATGGGATGGAGACACGAGAAAGCGTTTCAGGTTGATGGAATGGAGCATGTTGCATTTCACCAACACGAAAAAAAGTCATCGCATCCCCAAGCCTTAACGTTGATGTATGTATCATTATATCGTTACAACATCAGTTTTGGTCGCCTGATTACTTGAAATATCAGGTGATTTCTCTCTCTGAAGAAGATAGAATTTATTTCCTAATGTCAAAGCAAATCCAATAAATGAACATCCAGCCAAGAAGAACCAGACAGCTCCGGCATATTTACTGAGAGTTGCATTGTAAACTTCAATAGACATCAAATTTGTCGTAAACGAAAGAGCATCTATGGATTCAAAGGCAGCCATTAATGTTCCTACCTGTTCAGGTGGGACATGTTTTGAAGTATAACTTCTAGACAACGATAAAGCTACTGGTATACCAAAACCACTTAGACTTGCGGTGAAGATCGTGACTTTGCTTTTGGATAGACCAATGATTGTGTATGATATGATCTGGCTAAGTACGCCAAATAATAACACATCAATGTCTAACGCTCTAAAGACTTTACTAGCTATTCTTAAGGTGATAAGACAACTAAGACTTCTTAAAGCAGCTTGTGAGGCATAGTAATAGCCGATGAAATCCGGTTCCAATGCAAGAGGTTCGTTCTTGATATACAATGATGTCAGGGTCAGTTCACCAACAAAAGCGTAAATGATGAATGTGAATGCTAGTAAAAAGGCGGTAAGATCAAATGACGTCTCTCTTTGGATGAGAGTAGTTTGTAAGTAGTAAGATATGGAGAAAGCTGGCACATTTTTGACACCTCCAGCAATGCCGAAAGTGAGTGACACTACAGAAAGTGAGTGACACTACAGAAAGTGAGTGACACCACAGAAAGTGAGTACACTACAGAAAGTGATTGACACCTTACAGAAAGTGAGTGTCACCACAGAATAAGTTTCAAGTGGTAAATATTTTCTGGTTATCTATAAAAGCATTAAAGTCATTTTCCCTATCGGAAACACCCGAAAACACCGGAATTTTAGTGTTACTAAAATTGCAACACATGGTTCAAACTCAACACCTCCAGTAAATAATTTTCAGGTTATCTATTAAAGCACTGACCTTCTTAGTCTAATTATTCATAAATCATAAAAACTGAGTACATTGTTGACAATAACACCATCACCATGTGAAAGATTTGATATATAGGTAATTTTATCAGTAACAGGAAACATGTGCGAGATAGCAACAATTCTGATTAAAGAAAATAACCAAGTCTTATTTCTATTTGTAAAAGATGAATTTGGAAACGTTCGTTTTTTGAAAGTCTTCAAGGCATTTGATTGAAAATTCTTTAAGCGTTTATTAGGCTAAACATTTTTTGAGGTAAGCAACACTGCTACACGTGTAAAAATCGAGTCCGGTATAAACAAGTCGAGGTTGATGAACTAAGCAAATCAAATGAAATTCTCAAAATGGAAGAATAAACGAAAATTAAATTTTGATGTTGAAAACTACTTTGATAAAGACAAGGAGGATTTTTTTATCATAACTCAAGGACCCAACATTTGAAGTCCAAAGAAAATTCGTGAAGGAGGCTCCCAGAGTCAATTAAATTATCACTATTGTCTAGCCACTAGAAACAAGTGTTCATAGAAGATGGTTTTTCGAACTTCACGAAAGTTGTTAATGAAAGGGAATCAAACGATATTTGCAATAGTACGCTGGATGGATGGAGAAATTGAGTATATAAAGTTGGAACTCTTAGCTGATGATCGATGGGTTAAAAATCTAAGATTACAAAAATCTTAGATTGTTAAATAGGGAAATGAATGAAATAGTTTATTTGAGAAGAAACAAAACAACATTGATAACAAAATTGAACGTGGATACACCAAAGCAAATAAAAGATATGTAAATATTTAGGATTTTAGGATTGGTTAAATGAATGTAAAGATGCTCAATATATAAGTTATTACTATAATCCAAAAACCCTATGTGACACTACTTTGAGCTAAATCGTAGAGGCAATAAAAAAGAACTAAGAAAACAAACATTTATTGATTGATGGTAATATATTTCTAGCTTATAAACAACAATGTTACCATTTACAAGGATCAAATCTCATTCTTTCATTGCATCATTTGGAATTTGTCGATTAATTAGAAAGCGACGTTTTTCAACAGCGAAATCCAATGCTTCTTCAAAATCCATATCTTCCTCATCTCTAACCCTTTGTAAAGTTTCCATCACAGATTTATGTGTTTTATCCTTTTTCATTGCTCGAAGAAAAAGGATCTTGTATTTATAAATCTCATGAATTGATAAGTCAGTCTCTTGACATTCGTTCAACATGCTCTCCCAAATATTAAATGTTTCTTTAACACCTTGAGATTCTTCACTATCACTGAACATGGACTCGCTGTCTGTAAAGTCCTCATCAGACTCTTCAGATTCTTCTTCAGATTCTTCAGGGTGGGCCTTTGCAACATGTCGATTGTAATTACTTTTATTGGAAAAGGTCTTTTCGCAATCGTCACATTCATACATCGTGTTTCTCCCGTTGGTTTTAAACTTATTTGAAGAAGTAGCATCCTTACATACGAATTTATATGCAAAACACAAGAGTAATCCGATATCGGGTTTCTCTTTAGGATCCAGGTTTCTCTCCAAGATCTTTGTTTCTTCCAGATTACCTAGTCTTTATTAGTCCACGTTCGTTTCTTGGTCCGGGACTAGCTTGAGAAATCTAGTTTTACTTGATCCTCTTTTGGGACTCCAGTAGTCCTATACCTAGTCCTTGTTAGTCCCTTTTTTAGACCAAACAATTCTTATTGGTGGCTGCAAAGTAATCCCTTTTTGTTTCAACATAGTCCCTTTTAGACTTCTATTAGGACTACCCGATTCCTGTTTCGGACTACTTAGTTTTGATAATTCGTTTTCGGAATTAGCTAAATCCTGTTTTGGATACCCAATTTAAGCTTCAGGAGTATCTAATCCTCTTTTGTATCTACATAGTGCTAGTTTAATTATCCTTAGGATTAACGGGATTAGCTAATCTTTCTTTGGAACTAACCAATCCTTATTCGGGATTGCCTAATCCCTCTTTGGGACTAACTAATCCTCATTTGAGATTACCTGATCCCTCTTTGGGATCAACTAATCCTTATTTGGGATTGCCTAATCCCTCTTTGGGACTAACTAATCCTCATTTGAGATTACCTGATCCCTCTTTGGGATCAACTAATCCTCATTTGGGATTACCTAATCCCTCTTTAGGATCAACTACTCCTCATTTAGGATTACCTAATCCCTCTTTGGGATCAAATAATCTTCATGTGGGATTACCTAGTCCCTCTTTGGGACCAACTAATCCTCATTTGGGGACTAGCTTGAGGAATCTAGTCTTACATGATCCTCTTTTGGGACAAAGTAGTTCTATACCTATAGTCCTTGTTAGTCCCTTTTTTAGACCAACCAATTGGAACTACATGATTCTAGTTAATCCCTCTTTTAGGATTACTTAATCACTAGTCGGATCCTTTCTCCCAATTCACATCAAAGGCTCATGGTATGTTGTTGTTGTTGTTGTTGTTGTTGTTGTTGCTTTCTTTTTCCTTTTTTATATTGTTTTTTTTTTTTGCGCGTTTTTTGTTTGGTGTGGGATTTTATTATTTTGTTAGTTACATCCGTAAGTCCCGCCAAAGGCGGGGCTTACGCCCCGGGCCCCGTCAGAAGTCAACTTTAGGTATGCTATAAATCCGATCAACTTTGACGTTTTAAGTCATCCAAAGATTAAGATCCCAAAGAGGGATCAGGTAATCTCAAATGAGGATTAGTTAGTCCCAAAGAGGGATTAGGCAATCCCAAATAAGGATTAGTTGATCCCAAAGAGGGATCAGGTAATCTCAAATGAGGATTAGTTAGTCCCAAAGAGGGATTAGGCAATCCCGAATAAGGATTGGTTAGTTCCAAAGAAAGATTAGCTAATCCCGTTAATCCTAAGGATAATTAAACTAGCACTATGTAGATACAAAAGAGGATTAGATACTCCTGAAGCTTAAATTGGGTATCCAAAACAGGATTTAGCTAATTCCGAAAACGAATTATCAAAACTAAGTAGTCCGAAACAGGAATCGGGTAGTCCTAATAGAAGTCTAAAAGGGACTATGTTGAAACAAAAAGGGATTACTTTGCAGCCACCAATAAGAATTGTTTGGTCTAAAAAAGGGACTAACAAGGACTAGGTATAGGACTACTGGAGTCCCAAAAGAGGATCAAGTAAAACTAGATTTCTCAAGCTAGTCCCGGACCAAGAAACGAACGTGGACTAATAAAGACTAGGTAATCTGGAAGAAACAAAGATCTTGGAGAGAAACCTGGATCCTAAAGAGAAACCCGATATCGGATTACTCTTGTGTTTTGCATATAAATTCGTATGTAAGGATGCTACTTCTTCAAATAAGTTTAAAACCAACGGGAGAAACACGATGTATGAATGTGACGATTGCGAAAAGACCTTTTCCAATAAAAGTAATTACAATCGACATGTTGCAAAGGCCCACCCTGAAGAATCTGAAGAAGAATCTGAAGAGTCTGATGAGGACTTTACAGACAGCGAGTCCATGTTCAGTGATAGTGAAGAATCTCAAGGTGTTAAAGAAACATTTAATATTTGGGGAGAGCATGTTGAACGAATGTCAAGAGACTGACTTATCAATTCATGAGATTTATAAATACAAGATCCTTTTTCTTCGAGCAATGAAAAAGGATAAAACACATAAATCTGTGATGGAAACTTTACAAAGGGTTAGAGATGAGGAAGATATATGGATTTTTGAAGAAGCATTGGATTTCGCTGTTGAAAAACGTCGCTTTCTAATTAATCGACAAATTCCAAATGATGCAATGAAAGAATGAGATTTGATCCTTGTAAATGGTAACATTGTTGTTTATAAGCTAGAAATATATTACCATCAATCAATAAATGTTTGTTTTCTTAGTTCTTTTTTATTGCCTCTACGATTTAGCTCAAAGTAGTGTCACATAGGGTTTTTGGATTATAGTAATAACTTTATATTTGAGCATCTTTTTACATTCATTTAACCAATCCTAAAATCCTAAATATTTACATATCTTTTATTTGCTTTGGTGTATCCACGTTCAATTTTGTTATCAATGTTGTTTTGTTTCTTCTCAAATAAACTATTTCATTCATTCCCTATTTAACAATCTAAAATTTTTGTAATCTTAGATTTTTAACCCATCGATCATCAGCTAAGAGTTCCAACTTTATATACTCAATTTCTCCATCCATCCAGCGTACTATTGCAAATATCGTTTGATTCCCTTTCATTAACAACTTTCGTGAAGTTCGAAAAACCATCTTCTATGGACACTTGTTTCTAGTGGCTAGACAATAGTGATAATTTAATTGACTCTGGGAGCCTCCTTCACGAATTTTCTTTGGACTTCAAATGTTGGGTCCTTGAGTTATGATAAAAAAATCCTCCTTGTCTTTATCAAAGTAGTTTTCAACATCAAAATTTAATTTTCGTTTATTCTTCCATTTTGAGAATTTCATTTGATTTGCTTAGTTCATCAACCTCGACTTGTTTATACCGGACTCGATTTTTACACGTGTAGCAGTGTTGCTTACCTCAACAAATGTTTAGCCTAATAAACGCTTAAAGAATTTTCAATCAAATGCCTTGAAGACTTTCAAAAAACGAACGTTTCCAAATTCATCTTTTACAATTAGAAATAAGACTTGGTTATTTTCTTTAATCAAAATTGTTGCTATCTCGCACATGTTTCCTGTTACTGATAAAATTACCTATATATCAAATCTTTTACATGGTGATGGTGTTATTGTCAACAATATACTCAGTTTTTATGATTTATGAATAATTAGACTAAGAAGGTCAGTGCTTTAATAGATAACCTGAAAATTATTTACTGGAGGTGTTGAGTTTGAACCATGTGTTGCAATTTTAGTAACACTAAAATTCCGGTGTTTTCGGGTGTTTCCGATAGGGAAAATGACTTTAATGCTTTTATAGATAACCAGAAAAATATTTACCACTTGAAACTTATTCTGTGGTGACACTCACTTTCTGTAAGGTGTCAATCACTTTCTGTAGTGTACTCACTTTCTGTGGTGTCACTCACTTTCTGTAGTGTCACTCACTTTCTGTAGTGTCACTCACTTTCGGCATTGCTGGAGGTGTCAAAAATGTGCCAGCTTTCTCCATATCTTACTACTTACAAACTACTCTCATCCAAAGGGAGACGTCATTTGATCTTACCGCCTTTACTAGCATTCACATTCATCATTTACGCTTTTGTTGGTGAACTGACCCTGACATCATTGTATATCAAGAACGAACCTCTTGCATTGGAACCGGATTTCATCGGCTATTACTATGCCTCACAAGCTGCTATAAGAAGTCTTAGCTGTCTTATCACCTTAAGAATAGCTAGTAAAGTCTTTAGAGCGTCGGACATTGATGTGTTATTATTTGGCGTACTTAGCCAGATCATATCATACACAATCATTGGTCTATCCAAAAGCAAAGTCACGATCTTCACCGCAAGTCTAAGTGGTTTTGGTATACCAGTAGCTTTATCGTTGTCTAGAAGTTATACTTCAAAACATGTCCCACCTGAACAGGTAGGAACATTAATGGCTGCCTTTGAATCCATAGATGCTCTTTCGTTTACGACAAATTTGATGTCCATCGAAGTTTACAATGCAACTTTCAGTCGATATGCCGGAGCTGTCTGGTTCTTCTTGGCTGGATGTTCATTTATTGGATTTGCTTTGACATTGGGAAATAAACTCTATCTTCTTCAGAGAGAGAAGTCACCTGATATTTCAAGTAATCAGGCGACCAAAACTGATGTTGTAACGATATAATGATACATACATCAACGTTAAGGCTTGCGTGGGGATGCGATGACTTTTTTTCGCAAAATGCAACATGCTCCATTCTTTTCTTTTTTTTTAAGGAAGTAATTTTTGATCTTTACAATATCAATATTTCTTTTTTCTATTAGTCCTAAAAAACTTTCTTAGAAAGTCGTTTTTGTATATGAAAAACTCCGGCGGATATCCAAAATTTCTATCGAAATCCCAATAGATGTAGGCGCAGTAGTGTAGTAGTCATCGTTCTTGACCTCCGTGCTAGAGGTCAGGGTTCAATTCCCACTCGGTGCTGGACATTAAATGTGGTGTGGTGATGGTACTCATGTTCAGTACCTGCGAGAACGCAAGGTTCTCCCGTACTGTGCGAGTATCATCATCGATACAGCACGGCTCTGATATGTCGCAAGCACAGAGTACAATGTCTGGTAAGGGCTGTGATGTCCCTATCTAGGGGTGCCGTACCTGCCGTACCCGGTGCATCGTGCCTGCACAGGGGTGTAAAAAGCAAACGAAGCCAGAAACAATGTAATATTTTCGTCATAGCTTAACGTACACTTATTCAAAACTAACGTATTTAATTTATAAAAAAATTTAGAGTGTCAATTTTTGACCTATTTATTTTCTTATTTACTAGACTTATTTATTTTAATTATTTTATATTTAAAAGTTTTTGTCAGTTAAGCTAGTTTTTGGTTAGCTTCAAGAAGAGTTTTCACACTAAAGGGAAATTTTGACACAAGCGAGTTTTTTGCCATAACTCCAAGTTACCTCAAGGATTTTCTTTCCGACTTTTAAATTATGTCCCTTATTGTTTTACCTTAAAATTTCTTCCTCTACACGTCTCATTCATTATTGTAGAAATAGAACTTATCAGAGTTTTAAGTTTTCTAAAAAAGCGATGCATTGTGGGATTGTTTCGGGGGTATTATTCCTCCCTCGAGGAATTCCTAAGAGATTTCTATTGTAATACCCTCAAAACAATCCCACAATGTATCGTTTTTTTAGAAAAAATTGTGTTGTATTTCCTTGATATTTTATAGGTAGAATAAGAAAATTAAATAGTCCATGGAGAAACGAAGACATAAGGTTTAAGATTTCATACATACAATAAATTGGCACACGGGTGTCTGCAGTTAATATCAAATGGTAAGAAAATATAATCATTGAATATAAAAGTCATGTATTCTTTAACTTTTTAAGTTCCTATGAAACGTACCGCAATTTGTACTAGTAATCTCATGGTTATGAGGGAAATTCGGGATAAATTTCCCGAGGTCAATTTTGAAATTTTTTGAAATTTCCCGAGTGCAACGAGGGAAATTTAAAACATTTCGAAATTTGACCGAGGGTAATTTATCCAGAATTTCACGAAAACAAGCATGGGCTTCCTGGTTAATCTCATGGTTTGGATTGAAATTCTAACAATTCTGAAAGACATCAATTTTAACACTGGAAATCAATCTGAAAATTTAAAAAGAGGTCTCAGAAAAGTCATAGAAACGCGAATCGAGTTTTAATTGGATAGTATTCCATTTACTTAAGCCTTTGAAGTTAGTAAGAAAGTCAAAAATCGTGATGATATTCCAAACGAAGAAAATTTCACTTTTGCGGGAAATTACAAAATCTAGGAGGGAAATTACAAAAGCTAGGAGGGAAATTACAAGTTCGCGGGAAATTACAAATTAACGTAAGCAAAAACGTCAATCGAATTTCAATCAACCATGAGATTAGATGGTTGATATACACACTATAGAAAGTGAATTTTGGAGAATCAATACTGTATTTGTGTCCAAATTTTCTTAGAGACTGATTTTTTTCTCGATTTCTTTAAGCGGTTTCCGACCTTTTTTTAGGTACATAGTGCGGAAATAAACTTCTTTCTTCTTTCTGACTCAAGACTACTCTAACAAATTTCATAACAGTGCTTGAAAATAGTCTACAATATATATGTAAGCCCCTCTTCTTAAACTATCCCCCCTTCCTTGCTATCCCCCCTTTTTAATGAAAATTTCTGATCCTATCTTCTTCGTTTTTTTGGAAGGTGTCACCCCCTTAAGCAAGGGGGGGGGGGTCCGAACTATGAGGTAAGATATTGCTCTTTTAAAAAAACTTGTACTGTATAAATTGTTTTTGTTTTAGGAGGATTGTAATTCACAATCAAGTCATGAGGTAATAAATTTTAACTCAGTAGACAGTCTGTCAGACTCAAAATGTCATTTGAGCGTGCATTCGGAGTCTCCGCGCTTTACGCGTCTACGTGAATATTATGGACGATAGATGGACACCGAGAAAACGTTTTGTGCCAACTTTCATATCTAATCATTCTGCACCCAGCACACTTTGCTTTAAAAGGATTCGGCAAACAAAGCGGAAGTCTAAAAGCGATAGCGACTGAAAATATTTACATGTTTTTTTTATATAAGAATGGTGTAAATCCATTTCATCATGGGTATTCTTAACTTTTTTGGGAAAAATCATCCTAAAGTATTCTCACAACATTCTTAAGTTAGGATCCTAATCAGACTAGATTTAACATTTAGTACATACGTCTCAAGAATATATTGGCATTTTTGTGCCTTACTTGGGAGTAATTGACAATTTATAATTGAAAATGCTCTAAAAATGGCATTCTTTTAGCTTGATTCCATGATGGTGATTCTTAATTTTTTGGCCATTTTCATCATGGACATTCTTATAAAGTGTATTCTTATAAAAAAAGCGTGTATGATTGACAACAAATTGTGATGCGATTGTTTTACTTCAACCAATTGTTGCGTTCAAAAGCTATTTCAATAACCATCCAGAATCCGGGTGAAAATCATACAATTTGTGAACTAACCCGGAAAAATTACAAAACCAAGGCTTTTAGAGTGAATACGCACTTCAGATGGAGTAATCAGGATCCACTCGTGATTAGCTGACAGTCGTCGAGTTTCGTCATTTTATTATCTTTTTTCATAAAAACTATTAAAAATAACTAGCCGTCCCGGCGTCGTCCGAGACGACTTCTTACTCCTTTTAATACGCTCGCTTCGCTCGCTTTTCTATTTTTTCAGAAACTTGTAGGGATTTGTATACAAATGTACTTATTTTGCGAGAAGAAATGTTCTTAAATTTAGGCCTTTTTCGTAAAAATTGATGTTTAAAATTTTTAAGGGGACACTAAAATTAATGCACATTAAAAAATATGGTGAAAGTATTTTTAGTTGAATTTTGATTTTTCTTCTCCTTATTAAATTGTATAAATTTGTCATAATTTCTTTTGTTGAAAACCTTCAAACAATAATGTTCTTGACTCGCTAAAAATAATGCTCATGCAAATATTGGTGAAAATTGAGTTAAAAGTTTCTCGCGAGAAATCGGTCATACTTTAAACGTGCTTTTTTTTGGGTTTTTGGGAGAGGAAAGACTATTATTTTCCTCACGCAAGGATGAAGATAAAAAACAAATAGAAATTCAAATTCAGTATTAGAGGTACTTGGCAACACCGATCACTCCAAAGACCACAGTGCTTTACGGTGGAATATAAAGAGTGCCTTTTTTCAATACCTCTTAACAGAGTCAACAATTATTTAACAATTAAACTCAATGCGTAAGTAAAAGCGTTTTCATTTTGCTATCTCAATAGAACAAAAAATAGCAAACATTGATTAAAAAATTTCATAATTGAATTGGGAATAAGTCATCAACTTTTCTCATATTGTCAAGTCCATTAAATTGAAATTGTTTTATCAGAGTATCAAATAGAAGGGAAATGTCATCGGAGCTTTATTAATCTCAAGGGTAATCATAAATATGATGTCTTTTTGAAAACTCAAATTTTATCTTCGACGTATTCCCATGTGAATCAAAATTATTTCATAACCGACATAAACTTTTTTTTAAAAAACTATAAATTATGCTGATAGTGCTATTGCACAGTCAGTTGTGTTTCTCCATCAAGGAGAAATGTGCTCTCTTGAATGGAAGTGCACTTGGCGAATAGAATTGAATATACAATCAAAAAGGCGCGAAAAAAATTGCCGTGTATTTAAAAATCGCTAGCGAAAAAGCCTCATGCGAGAATGGGAGAGTTCCGATTTAAGCGTATTATAATATAGATATCGCAATTGATTTGTTTTTAAAGATATACCATGTTATGAGAAATTTCATTTACCGAAAGTATGATTGGTAATCGTCCCAGGGGGATACTAGGGTTGGTGCGGACCAGTCCCAGTTCTCAGAAGCACACACTTTATTTATCCATAATTTTTTTTCTTCAGGGTTCAACCTGTAAATTCAGCGTTGAAAATTGGAAGATTTTGAATGATTTAAGAGAAGAGAAGAAAAAATTAAAGGTATTAGAACACCCCCTTCTCACAGACACACTGCGATCCCTTCCCACTGGAAATGTTTGCCAAAATATCATCCCCAGTGGAAATTTATACTCCAATTTTTATCTCCGATAACCAATTATCCTTACTGCAAAATATTGTGCTTCCATCCCCACTGAATTTTCTGGCTCGAAAACAATAAAATTCGAATCCCCAGCCATAAAAACAAGGGAATATCAATCCCCATCGAGTTTCAGTCTGTTATTTCTACCCCCACTGGCTGAAAAAATCCTACCGGGTCTTTGAAAAGGGGGTGTATTATAATTTAATGAATTTGGCAAAGACATGTCTTATTTATATTACAGAACTTTTGTTTCCTTTAAATTGGTGTCTCGATATATAATACGGGTCCTTACGACTTTAGAGCAACCTTCAAAGTTTATCGCAAAATTGAATTCAACAAGACACTATTATCCCTCCTGTAAATTGCATTAGCTAATAACAATTTACCCTCTCGCTTCAAAATTTATTTTTCATGATCAATATATATCAAATTATTAGTGGATACATTTTAGGCTGTCTTTAAGGCTGTATCCACTTTCTCGCGAAATGGGCGACAGTTTTTTCTCAACCTTTTTTTGCCTGAATAAAAGATAACGTCATAAAAAAGTTTCGCGCGAACAGAAAAGTTGTTAGAAGTTCAACTTTTTTCAAACGTTACGTCAATTTTGACTTATGAAATTGCTTCACTTCGACCAATAACCTTACAAAAATGTTAAAATGTTTTCGCTCCTTTCGCGCGAAAGTGGAGACTGGCCCTCAGAACAAACCAAACAAATCCCACCAAAACTTCATGTCATATAAGAAGCAAAAATTATTTTTAGCATTCGGATAGTTCTACAAACTGACGTTATTTCACACTTCAATGTAGGGTAATCTTACATTTTTCTCAAGAACGCTCCTATCGAGTTGTAGAGGAGAGATCAAACTCCTCAAATTCCTTGTATTTTCTTTACCAATCTCTTTAACGCTGAACGTCAAAGGTCAATTCATGATATTCACCATTGCAATGTCTTCCACGAGCCCAACAGCTGATTGGTTGAAGACTTAAAATCATTTATTATGTCACTTACATCCAATCAGCTATTGGGTCCGTTATGTAAATTACATAACATTAAATTACATTGATATTAAATGTCAGAAGACATTGCGATGGTGCATATTATAAATATAGGTTTACGAAGATGCTTTTATTTAGATTTTTGAAGCCTCGACATTGCTTTCATCTCAAGAATCGTTGGACTCGATAAATGAAAATGATGTCAATGATAAACCGTGTTATGAGAAAGTTGCAGATCACCACAATCTGAATTCATTTTCAACATCGTGCAGTGAAGTCTCCAAAGATGGTATGTAAGCGTGAAACCATGATTTAGAACGCTATTAAATAATTAGTAACTTTTTCAACTTCATTTTGGTAAGATATTTGCCCCTCCAATGTTTTTTTTCTAAAAAAGAATCTGGTTTTCTTACTGTTTAAACTATAAAGTGCACCTTTTCACCTATCGGCCTTTACAGTGTTCTTTTGGAAGCCAGAAAGGTTACTCTAAATAGTCGTCCCTACGGTTGTTCACTTACCTTGAGTGTCCGAAGCTTTTTAAAAAATGTCTCATACATTCAGAACGTTCCAAGCACTCTTGGTGGTGGAAAGCATTTTTCCTTTTAAAACATAGTCTAGCAAGCTAGACGACTAATTTAGATATAGTAGAAATAAAGCAAAAAATAATGGAGGGAACAATTTTAGTTTTGTTTATACAAACTAAATCCCGTAACAATAATCGTATTATCATACAACGCCCGCCTATACTACTGTATTACACGCATTATAAACGACTCTAGTCTAATTAAAACAGTATGTCATGCAATATGTTTTTCACCGCGGTGAATCTAATAAAAAAAAAAAAACTTATTTGTTTGTAGGACTTGCAATCCCATCCTCCTATGCGTTAATTTTCTCTTGAACGTTGATTAAGACTTACAATATCAAAAGAAAGGTGATAACTTCCACGGCTTTCAAATCAATTCGAAATGAGCTGTGAAATTGGAACCCGTACAATTTTTTGTTGAATTAATTATAACGTGGAGCGCTATTCTCAACTAGCAGTTGATAATCAGTGAATTTTAGATAGACGAAGATAATCCATAAATACGAACATGATTCTCAGTAGAAGGTTATTGCGTGTGTTTAACATAATGTAAGAAGATACATACCAACACAATAATTGTTTTTACGACAAAAAGAATTAACTTTCTTTACAATTTTCATGACGTTAAAGTTATTGAGAATTGTTTTTTGTAAAAGTTATTCATAAAAGATGTCTCATGACGCAGAGAGAAACTTTGATAAACATTACAAATTTAGTGAAACACGCACAGGAACTTTCTTTCTATAGAAGTGGTACGACTCGATACTTTTTTCCGGACACCCTGTAGTGTACATTTTTCTGGTCTGTTTTTCTTTAGGTATTAGCGAAGAAGACCTGATGTCAGACATCCGAAAAGATTATCCAGTTTTTGAGAAACTGTTCGGTGGGAGCAATAGCGACTCGCCGAAGAAACGTCGTCGGACACAAGCTTTTCCTACACTTAAGTCCTCTAATAATAACATGACACGCGATTCACGGTAAGTTCAATTGTAAATCAAGCTTAACAAATTCAATTTCTTTTAAATCCTCAACTTACGGGAGAAAAATAAGAAATAAAGAAAACATCATAGCAGATTATCAACTCTGGCAACAGCATGCCTTTCTCTATAAGGATTCGAAGACAACTCGTGATGATCATGATGTACAAAGCTTTACCAGAGAAATTTATATACTGTTCCCGTTTTTGTCGTGGTTTCAGTAACTTCCCACTATATGCTAGCTTACAAATTGGTTTTTTTTCATCACTACTATTTAGGAGAATTTCACCCACAGATACGGAATATTCAACAAAGATAAAATCGGATCGAAGTAATTCGTTCAGGTAGCTAGCTAGCTTACTTCACCTGCCTCTTAAAATGACCATCTTACAATTAATGTGTCAACAATTAGCTTGTCAACAGCTTTTTGTCAACAATCCAAAACACTCTCTAAACTTTTCTCATTTGGTATCGCCAAATGGATTAAATTGTCTTTCTCCCGTTTCGTCTGCGTTCGTAAGTTTCGTAAAGATTATGAATGTGTATGTATCGTAAATCTTTTTTAAGACTTGCTTCGCCGACAGATCTTATTTCTTCGCTGAGATTAAAAAATGAAACAGCTGCGAATACTCACTCAACAAAGTAAGTCTACCAATATCAAATTGTTTAAAGGGCTACATGCACTACACAATATAAGTGTCAGGCAATATATTGAAAAGTTGTCCGCAATATATTGTCAGCTCGATTTGCAATATTCCAACAATATAGTGGGATTGTTTACAGACAGAAACCTTCTTTTTATAACAGAGTACCTGTTAATTACTTCGTACATTACGGTCCGAAAACGATATATTGATATTGTTCGTCAATATATTGTGTAGCCTAAGTAGCCCTTAAGAGACTTAATTTTTTTTAAATTATTCTTAATTCAGCTCTAACTCTGAGTCTGATTCGATTGCACTGACCCAGGAGAAAAATTTTATCTACTTCAGTTTTCAATCAGACTCTATGATGACGTTTTTAGGCAAAATAAAAGCAAAGTATGTCCCATAAAAAGGGTTTTTCGAAAGGTCAAATAAAAAAACACATAATTAGCAATCAAATCCTTTTAATTCTCTGGCTACTACACTATTTTTATGGAACTTTTCAATACTTTCTTTTAGATTGGTTTCACCAACAGCTTACATCAGTAGTGAAGAACTGGACTCACCTGTACATATTGATCAGGTTTTGAGCAGCAAAATATATTATAAGATTTTAACTAAAATCATTTACTTTTGAAATCACCTATAAGTAAAAATGAAACTTTTAATTAAACTTTTTTTTCTTTTTTCTACGCTATGGTTTTCTACAACATTCAAAACTGATAATGATTTAACCCTATTCAACCTAGGCTATTGTATTCTAACAAAGGCTTTAGAAAAAATTTGCCTGAGTTTAAAATGCTTTTATTTTATCCTAAGTATTCAATGAATAACGGTTTAACGATATATTTGACATTAAAAATAAATTTGTATTGGAAAAGTGTCAATTCTTGTGACACCTTACTGACTACTGTCAGAAATGTCATCATGCTCAAGGTGTGTAAATTTTTAGGTGTCAATTTTTTTTTTATTTTGACTATTCCCAAAAATCCACCTTTTAAGTTTGCACTCGTTAAAGTTATGAAATTGTTAAAATCGCAGAATTAAATACATAATTGCTTTTTCTTCTTTCTTACTAGGAGGGACCAGCATTGAAGGTGGAAAAATATTGTCGAAGATCTGTGCTCGAAGGCCCAAACAGGTAAATGTTATTTTTCTCAATGTCATAATAAAGCATATTGAAAACAGTCATCGGTCTTGTATCTGGTTCGAGTCGAAAAAGTTAAAGAAAAGCGACGAAGATTTCGCAAGAGTGTGGAAAAAGTTTTTCCCGCTCAATTTCTTCGAGGCTTCTTTTACAGAATGATTGGCAGCGCTACAAAGTTTTTTTCCCAAAATAAGGTCAAGATATTCGTTGTTGTCAACTGCCCTACTCCATTGTCGAAACATATGATAAGAAAATTGTAAAGGTCTTGTTGAACTCTCATTTCAGAAGATGGCATATTGGTGGTGAACAAGCATATAAAGAGATCCAAGAAGACGAACGATCTGATTTAGCGTTGAAGCCACTCCAAAGAATAGCTGGTAAGTTTTGTTTGTTTTTCTCTATTATGTCTTGAATTAATGAATCAAGACGTATAATCCTTGGAACTTGTTAAAATTAGAAATTTATTGAAAGCATTAAAAGAAAGAGAATTAGTTTTAAAGTCTTGCGACCACTGTTTTACGGAAAAGGTTTTTTCCTGTTTTTGGCTGAAATCTGCTTATTTTAGGGTGTAAAAAGCAAAAGGGCGCCGAAATTAGCATTAAGAAGCCTCTTTTGGCGCCCAATTTTCCAGTATCCTTAAAAAATCGCCCCTGCCCTGTCACCACGCATATTAACCCTACTCGAATGTTGTACCTTTAAGCTACGACCGCTTTTAAACTAGCCTTCTTGAACCGATCGAACTTGTCCTACCCCAGGGCCGAATTGATCATCTTAGGATAAGGATGATTATCTAGACCGCCATCCCTCAAGTGTTTATGTTTCTATTTCCTTCAAAGATTTGGAATTAGAGAAAGCGAGAGTTGCTGAAGAAAAAGAAGTATCAAGTGTGATGTATTCAGTTACTCTTTGTCTCTTTGGTATACCCAAAATGCAATTGTTTATTGGTAGGTATTATAAGCAAGCTTTTCTGACATGAATGCAAGGGTTTTGCTTTATTTTGCTTGGTCGGTGATTAACAAATTCATTCCGGTGAATTCTTTATTCTGCAGCCAAAATCGTAGTATTTGAGGGAAAGGGGGATTCACTGCAAAGTTTTAGAATCACAGTAATGATTTTTGAGTGCTTTGACCTACTCCGGGGAGCTATAGAGTTTTAACATTAGACTAGAACCTTAAGGATAATTTATAAGATGACTCTTGTATGAGCGTATAATAGACCCGTTTCACATTCAAAGATAAAACATACAATTTAAAACATTTAAAACTTTGTTCTTTTTAGCTCACCTATGGAATATTATTCAGTCAAATGAAGTTTTGAAAGTAAGTTTAGAAAACAGGAGATGATTAGATCATCTGATATGATTGATTTTATAGTACATATAGTTACATTTTTAAACTTCGTTTAACAGTAGTGAAAAGGTTAGGGGGATAGCTTGGATAGTAGAATCAAATTAGCCAGAAAGTCACCCGGATCTCATTCGATTGATGAACGTGATCAAACGCACGGCGAAGGTCTATGTAACATTCAATTTGTCCAATGTAATTTTCCGTCCAACTTTGATGAACATTTTGATATCCAATGAAATTGATTGATTCCGTTCCATTTAGGTAATTTAATTTGATAATAGAATCGAATAATAAAATCATTGATTAAATTGAATCATTTCATTTTACATGGGAAAAATCAAATTTTGGGGAATCATGAATTTCGATCGCACCATTAACATTTTTCACTTGGTATGAGCCATTGAGTTTAAAGCCCGAAGGGTTAGAGTAGAATCTCTAACCTTTCCCAAGCGAGAAAAATTGTATCTAGCGGTTCCTTTGTTTTTGAGGACTGCAATTTTTAAAATCTAGCGATAGATTTTACTTTCAATTCAGCGTTTGTGTAAAAACCACGCGCGGGCGTTTCGGTTGGGAAATAAGTGGCTTCATTTCCCATCCAGGTGTTTCGAGTCTAGCTCTTCGGGCTTGGAAGTCAATGGTCCGAGTGATTTTAGTCAATCAAAAGTTGTAAAGCCTTAAAATAATATGCTTTCTTTTCTCAGAATCGAATGTCTTTAAAACGTTAAGCTATCGTTCTTTCCTGTGATGAAGCGGTTTAGCGGTGCATTCAACTTAACTATCTATGAATTTTTTCTTATTGTAGAAATATCCGACATTATCATTTTTCATTGACCGATATCGAGAATTCAATAGTGGTAAAATAACACGCATCGCTGACAATGATACAACTTTCATTGAAGAGGTACATGACTTTCTTTACCCCTGCTTATTTCTTATCCAGCGGGACGCTAAAGCTTGCTTTGAAAGATGGAAAATCTTTCAACATTTTGGACGCTTGGGTTGCAGAATTAGAAAAATCCTTCTTGCTACATAAATCTTTTTTCCATACGAACAAGGTTCGAAATAACAATTTCAAGTGGGTTGGACAAAATAATGTCCGATCAGGGTTGAAAATACAATTTTTTGGTTCTGACATGAAGCCGTTATCTCTGGAATTAAGACGTTTATAGAAGTTTTAATTTTACTCGGAAAAGGCGTTAGCTTTTAAATAGAATTGTCTGGTATTTGTTGGCCTACTCAAATTTTTTCGTCGCTCTTGGTACCTCTTCCAGTTTATTAGTCAGTATTATTTAAGCTCATGCAACTTGCGTAATGTAGCCGGATATTCAAGCTTAGTCGCTAAATGAACAATAAATATGTTTTAAATTCATTTTAGCCTTTGGGATTCCTGTTCTCTAGCACTCTTGAAATATTTCATGAGGAGCTTCTTCAAGCCAAGCGAGATGGAGTCTTAAATGAAACATGTTTACTTGGTTGCAGGTATGCTCGTGTCTTTCCCAAGTTGGAACGCTCACAAGTTGTTTCAACTTTCAACAGACGCCATTCAGCCGTCATGGTCATAAGATGCTCCTTTTTTGACGAAGCATTGTGCACAGCGTTTCATAATTGGGGCGTGTGAATGGTTGGCGTTGTTTAGATATTAGTTATTTCCTCCGCCGGTATTTTCAACAAAAAATATTTTTGGTTTTTGTAATGTTTGGAACTCTAGTGTGTTACATTTTGATCACTCTAATAATCTAGTGTAGTGACTGCTTTTTAATTTTTTTTCTTAAGTTTAAGCTATCCTTTTAATTTTAGATATGGTCAGAAGAAGACACACACTATCATCAGCCATTTGTTTCGTTGCCAACATCTCAAAAAGGTTTAAAGAATTATCAATTTTCCCTTATTCTCATAGCAAATCGTCTTTTCGCCTGCACCATGCTCTGCTCTAAAGAGATACTGGGAATGCAATTCTTTGTCAGAGCTAATGTGATGAGACGGCTACCAACCAAGAAAACCTTAAAGATCATCGCATTATAGTATACATATATCGATTTCTTGAGAAAAACAGCTTGAAAACCTTGAAAATATCCTGAAAATTTTCAAAAACATGATTTCCATCGCGATTATTTTTTAAACTCTTCAATTGAAAACCTGAAGGGATAACAGAGAAGATTGATAAGCGTAAACAGATTTCTATATATAATGGATGTCAATATTTTTAAAATAAAAATCACTAAATTTTACATTACCAATTTTAAAACTTAATTATAATTAATCATTGATTTAAAAATACACTCATTTACAACGGTATATAAAATAATCAAATCACATCAAATTAAAAACACACAAATCTTTCGACTTGCAAAGCCAAGTGTCACAGTTAATGATATTATACTAGAGTTCAAGCCCTCTATGCCAAGACTGCATACTGATTAAAATCGATAAACACAGCATTGCTAAACAACGAAATGAAATAAAAAGGAAAATAGTTTTGAGCTGTGTTCGACTTTTTTTCCACAATCATGGACAAAATATTTGAGACAAAGGGGTTTTCCCGGCGAAATTTTAAATACCACAAATGATTTTCAAGCGCCTCGAACTACAGTTGGAAAGTAGAGTTTTAACATAGGATCTCAGGATTTAAAAACTCAAATTTGCTCGAATAAGGCTTGTAATATATAGCCTAGAAGCAACCACTAGAACCTACTCTAAAAAAACTATTAAAACTCAAACAGATTCAAGCATCCGAAGCTGACACTGCTTTATTAGTTGTCACGCCTGGCGTATTTCCGTTTATATCAGCAGATTTCTTTTTCTTAAGAAGATAGAATTTATTTCCCAATGTCAAAGCAAATCCAATAAATGAACATCCAGCCAAGAAGAACCAGACAGCTCCGGCATATTTACTGAGAGTTGCATTGTAAACTTCGATAGACATCAAATTTGTCGTAAACGAAAGAGCATCTATGGATTCAAAGGCAGCCATTAATGTTCCTACCTGTTCAGGTGGGACTTGTTTTGAAGTATAACTTCTAGATATTGTTAAAGCTACTGGGATACCGAAACTAGATAGATTTGCCATAAAAACTGAAAGTTCACTCTTGGAAAGGCCAATCAAAATGTAGGATACCATCTGACTAACAACGCCAAATAGCAAGACATTAATATCTGAAGCTTTCAGAATTCGAGTCGCTATTTGTGTTGTTGCCAGGCAACCAAAGCATCGAATAGTAGCCTGTGAGGCATAGTAATAGCCTATGAAATCAGGTTCCAATGCAAGAGGTTCGTTCTTGATATACAATGATGTCAGGGTCAGTTCACCAACAAAAGCGTAAATGATGAATGTGAATGCTAGTAAAGGCGGTAAGATCAAATGACGTATCCCTTTGGATGAGAGTAGTTTGTATACAAGATAGATTTGCTTGTGTGGCATAAATAGGTCACAGCTCAATTTTCTCGTTTCTTGGTTAGATGTGTCGGTTACGTCATTATCAGTAGGATTTGTAGCCGGCTTAGCACTCGCGTTTACTTCCGGAGATTCGATATCTGTAACATCAATATCAATGGCTTTATTGGAGATAACAATATCTTTTGTTGTTGACTTTTTACCAGGCTTTATTTCCATCGACTGTTTGAAGTCTAATTCGTTAGCTATTTGTATAGCTCTTGTGTCTGGGAGAAGAAAGATGATGTATAACAGGATTATCACATTGAAACCGATCGAAAGTCCAAACACTGCTGTGAATCCTAAATGCTTTAGTAATTGTCCTGCAAAGAGTCCTGCTGGAACTCCAGCCAAATTAACAGCACAATCCACCAAAGCCATCCTCGAGGTCCGTGATTTTGCTTTTCGTCCAGTTGTCACATCTGCAATGAAGGCGCACGAAAGAGCCAGTACCCCGGGGAATTCGCCGAATAAACAGGCCATGAACATTCCAACACAAAGGTAAATGATGGATGAATTCATGTAGTATGAACATAAGAGGAAAATAATGTTTTGTAAGATACTCATGATGGGGACCAAAAGGATGGCCTTCTTGCGGCCGATGACGTCGCTTATGGGTCCCCAAATAAGGACAGTGAGAATTGAAGGTATTTGGGATGAAGCGAGAATGGCAAACCACCAAAGTGACGATTCCTTGAAAAAAAAAAGACAGTAGTTAGATTGCTCATGTCGATATTTTACCTGCTAATGAAAATAGTTAGACAGATATTTTTGACGCCAGGATGCAAGTGAAATTTTTCAATCTGTGGACCTAGACGGGGGTTCGGTTATTATCAGTTAGGGTTAGGGTTGGAGCTCGAGAGTCACAATATAAGGCCAAAGGCCTTCTTCGGCGTATCCGTACCCTGAGACCTAACTTAGGATCCCGTAGGGATCCTAGTAGGGGCACCAGTAGGGTTGGGAGCTTTCTTAATAAAGGTCCGAGGGGGCATAAGAAGGGGACGTCTATTGAATGATTTCTAACCACAAGTTCACTTTGTTATAGCTAATTGGGAACCCGTTTTGTTTCTTTATAAAGTACAAATATGTCCTTTTAGGGGTGCATAAATTACTTTGAACACTAACCTTACCTTAACCTCCTTACCGAGTGACAGAGGATTTAACCAAAAATGAAAGACAAATAATCAAAGAATGGTGTAAGGAAGCCGAAAAATGAATGCTAAACTCAAGGGAGACAACACAAAATGGAAAGTCCGGAAATATCAATTGTAAAAAGTACGAGCAATTTATAGAAGCCAATGTGTCTTCACGGTGGCCTGCAAACCTGTAAAGCTAAATAAAAAATACACACTGTAACTGTTTTACCTTTTGCATATCGTTTGTAATAACCGTTGATGACTTTTCTTCACACAATGACGACGATGATGTAGTACCATTTCCAGCAAGACCATTATCATATTTCTCCAAACAGACTTTCTGCAAGACCAGTTGCGGCAGGATTGACAAATTGATGTAATAAATTGATGAATATAGAAAAATGATAGGCTCGCTTGTTACCAAGCTATTTTTTAACATCTTTGTCTCTAATTTCTTTATATAACCTGAAATCATTAGAATTTGAAGAAGATTTTATTGATACTGTCACCTGGACCTCATAATGAATGAAGTCTTAAAAGACGTTGTTTTTGAATTTCTGTTGTTCTATATATTTCGTATTTGATGACTATTTGTTGATCAAAAAATCAGTAATGTAGCATCTTTAATGGTAACTTATATTGATTTTTCGTTAATACTTACTTCTCAGTGCGTTATAGACATTAATGATATGCCCTTGATAAAACACTTGTATTATAAAATCATTGTAAAGGAAAGTTCAACAATAAGAAATTTAAACATGTACAAAATTGCTGGGCTGAAAGAAGTCAAAAATTGATGAAGTGCCTCGAATGCCTTCACAATATTTAAGTGAAAGATTTTTAGAAATCAATGAAAAAGGACATCAAGATAATACTGTGAAAATTTCAAGCCAACACCTTTAAAATTTATTATTCAAACTGACAAGAAAGTTGTCATCTTGAGTATAGTTCTTATGACTTTAATTTTGGCAAAAAACGATTATTTCCTCAAAATACTCCTAAAGTATGTCCAAAATTAGTACAAGTATTTTATTGGGTACAGATTCAAAGATATTTAGCAATTAAAAATTTCTGTGAAGGAGAATAAAACAAAATAAAACGACCAAGAGTGATCATCGATCTAAATGGTCATTTCATATTGTCTCACAATGGGCCATGTTGAATCAAATGCTGATATCCAATATATTAGATGATGTGAAATCAGGTCCTCATGACAATGCAGTAAAAGTAATAGTTATCGCACGGTACCGAATACGATCATGAGAAATGTCAAATTTCAGAGTTTAGGACTTTTGAGTGCAAAAGTAGCTAAAATTGTATTTCTGCATCAAAGTTCCAATTTAAGTTATAAATAACAAAACTCATCGTAGAGGGTATTTTTTTCGATTTGGCCAATTTTTACCCTGATATTCTTATTAAAAACAAAGTGTGTATGTGATGACAGGAAAAATCATCTTGAGATAACCTCTTTCCACCAGTTAAAACCAGAACTGAAACATCAAAATAACACCCAAATAGAATTGTACCAACTTTTTCTGACGTTAAGAATGTAGCAAAATGAAGCTATTCCATCGGTCGTATTTTCAAAGCAATAGAGTGGCTTCATTTTCTTGTTACTGTTTGTATCTTTTATCTTTTAAAGTTGGTTGGTCTAAAAAGCAGGATAGACAATTGGCTACCCCAATTGGGCTAGTTTGTGGGGTACCCCTTTTTTGCCCAAATATTTGAAGCTTAGTCATTTGCTTTAGTAATTTGATTTGTGAGAATACATACTAGAATCTTTTAACAGTCGTTTAGAAAAAAAGGTTTAAATTTGCTCCGTAACTTCCGTTTATACTGTAGTGATTTTTGTGAAAAGTACTAAAATCTACTTCTCTTTAACGAGTGAGGTGGCCATCTTGTCTTCCTTCCTTCTTTGAAAAATTACAGACCATACCATTTTCACGGTGAAAAGTACATTCTAACAGAGACTCAAAATGAAAATCAGAATAATTGGTAATAACATCAAAGGATAATTTACATTTTTAAGGTAAACAAGAAGCCCGTGGGGCGTGAAGGCCCAGCAACTTAAAATTATGAATATGTAGGCAGAAGAAGAGGCTATTCTTGATGAGGTTGAAAACTAAAATCACCGAGGAAGCTAGACTGTTATAGAACGGTGCTGAAATTAACAAAAGTGGTCATGACAGTATTCATAAATTCAGTAAATTCACTGAAGGTTATTTAAAAAAGCCATTGCAACGTCTATCAAGAGTTATTAATTTGATTCTTATAAAGTATATGCTTATAAGAAAAATAAATATGCTAATATTGTGCGCCATCCCTTGTTTACTTTGTAAGAACTAATTACCGAAAGGTATATCACCGTCTATCAAGAGTTATGAAATTGAAAAAAAAAGAAGACTTTTCGCTTTTGGCGAACCGAACCACAAACCACAAACCACAGACACTTCTATTTGAAAGGCCCTTTTCGCTACGCTGGGCCAATTATACCTAATTATACCTAATTGATAGTTGTGAACATTACACCTGTGGTAACTTAAGGATTCACACCTTGTAAGGAAATCACATTTGATAATTTTATGAGAAGGTCTAAGTTCAAATAGTGGAGAAAACGAGCTCTAATCATGTGTAAGTTAAATCTTTGAGAATATTTTTTCAAAATTTTACTGGTTTCAACGAGGAATATCATCTAAAAAGTTATTTTTTTGCTCTCTGGTCCGTGGAATACATGGTTAATACCCCACAACCTACAAGGTTTTTTAATAAAAACAAACTATATAAGAACATAAGGCTTCGATGGCTAAAATGCTAAGAACAAGTTGAGAACAATTTAAGGCTTCGCGGACTCGAACAACAGCTAATTTCTTAGGAAAATGGACAAAAATTCATCAATACAAAAAGAACATCCGTAGGCTTGAAAAATTTTGAATGTTCTTATAAAAAAAAGTGTAGCCCAATTGGCCACCCCAATTGGCTACCCTGCTTTTAAGACCTACCTCGACGGCATAATTAGATAAAAAGCTAAAATGCTAAAAAAAAAAATTAAATCTGTTTTAATGAATTTTTTCGAAGTAACTTGATATCATCGTGATTAGAATTTTTCTGACTAAAAGTTAGTGCAAGATTTCTTACTGGTTCCGGGGGGGGGGGGGGGGGGTACTAGGGCAAAATGGGTTACGGAGATGTACCTTTTTCAACCTCCACGAGTCCTAGGTAGGGTCACAAAAACACCAAAATAGAAAAATCTGTCCCTCGTAGGGTGCCTTTTTTGGAAAATTTGAGAAAATTTTGGAATTTCAGTCCCATTCAGGGTCACTTTTTTCGCAAATTTCGGCAAAATTTTTGAAAAAACGAGTCCCTCGTAGGGTCCATTTTTCAAACCTCAGCGGAGCACCCCCCTCGGTTGGCAAGGGCAATATCCCCCCGGGTACTGAATATTGAAAGTTTAAGAGATCAGAAATAAAAATTATCAATCCACCTTTATAAATATAGCCATATAGAAGCCAGCCCTCTTTGCATGACGAGCCATTTTTTTCTGAACTTTTTTAACTACCTAATTAAAGCTAAAACAAAAGAATTTCCAATTAGAACATTTTGGGTAATCAGAGAAGCGCTTTTTCTATTTCTTTCCATTTCTCTGATCAAACTTTTTATGAAACTGGGTTTTACATCATGCTTTACGGCAGGCCGAATATTTACAGAAGGACTAGCTATGGCGATGCTTGTGCGAATGACAACGACGATAAGATAAACAAAATAAACTCTTAACTTAACTTTTAATCGCCACATTTTCAAAACTTTTCAAAATTTCTCACTCAGTGTATAAATAGGACCTTCAATTCACGCAATCACGCAAATTTTTTCCCGTATTCACGCATTCACGCAATGTATTTTCGCAAATCACGCAATTTTTGTTCACGCAAGTGAGAAAGCCCATTCACGTTCTCACGCAAACCGCTGAGGGGGCCATATAAAAAAAAGTAGCCCGTTATTCCTTCAAGATCAATCAAAATGAAAGCAAATGATATGTCAAACAAATTATATTCTGAACCTTCGACGTTGAAGCACGCAGGCTCTGAGTGAACTGATATAGACCATAGTCAGACATTTATAACCACCACCAAATCGTCTTTTGAGTCTAAAAGATCATTTGATTGGTCATTCTTTAAATAAAAGCGAATAGTATGTATTCATTTACTTCATTTGTAGAATTTGCATCCGGATTGTCTGAAGGTTGTCTAAGCAATTGATAATCTGATGCATTTATATGTGATGTTTGTTAATATAGATTCAGACCTTAGTAATTATTTTAATTAGTTTGAAAATAGGACCCTCCCTGCTATTAATTTGATATGATAGTGAATAAAAATAATTAATATTTCAATTATAATTAGCTTTGTTCCCAAAATTCACCTGGGGGTATTTATATCATTTTCAGAATACGTCACTTTCTGCCTGAATATATCTCTGATAAAATTGAAATGTTCCTGTTTAGACGGCCCTATTCTAATTGTGAATTAAAGTGGGCGAAAATTTGGCTGTCCAAACCAATGGCTTCTTTCAATCTTTTTCAAGCAAAGATTTTAACTGGCAATCTCAGCCCACTTTTTGCCTACTTTATTTAACATTTAGAATAGGCAGAGCAGAAAGTCGGTCGTCTAAACTAGAGCTATGTATTGTATTCATGATATTCATGACGTAATGATTCCTACGGAAAGACCCCGGTTTTTGCCAGTAGTGGCAAATATTTAACAACTTCTGTCTAGTTTAAATTTGCCACTACTGGCTAAAACCTGGGTATTTCCGCTGAAAACATCATTTATTATTGTTTTTTTGTACGATGTTGCACCATACATTCTGATTGTGTTAATCTCACTTTATCTACCCTAGATATTACATAACTTAGTAATCTCAGCTATTATTACTATTAGTTATAAATTGCGTCGGTGCATTTCTTCAAACAGTGGGACACACCTTTTACTATCCTTTTTAATGATAGAAAGTGAAAAAAAAAAATCTTTTTAAATAAATAAACTATAATACCCTGTCATTCCTGTCTGATAATACACTTCCTCTACTTTAACAAACTGAACTATATATGTAGCCTGGGAATGACCTATTCACCCCCTCAGTAAGGAGGTCATATTTTTCTCCCATTGAGAACAGGATAATAAAAGGTTTAAGTTAGAACAATTTTGAAATACATGCTTTTTTTATGTAATAGTTATCGGACAGTTGCAAGTACAATATGAGAAATATTTTACGAGCTCCGAGATTTTTCTGTACAATATTTTCGAGCCTTTAGGCGAGGAAAATATACGGAAAATCCGGAACGAGTGAAATATTTCCATATTGTACGAGCAAATGTCCGGTTTATCGGTGACCCAAAAAATGCACTTTTTGTGTTGGAGGACACTTTTGTAGCAAAGTGACGTTAGATTGCTTCTACCGCTACAATGCAACAACATCTTTTCGTCAATTTATATTTTGTACATGTAAAATACAAGATATATTGTACTCTTTTTAACCAATCAGATTGCAGATATTTTTTGGATCGCCGATAAATGAATATGCTTTATAAGAATATTTATGATGAAAATGCCCAAAAAAATGAAGAATATGGTATTAAGAATATTACCATCATGAAATTTGGCAACTGAACCTAAGAATGCTATTTTTAGAGCATTTTATCATTTAAATAATTAACTATTCCCCAGCAATGCTAAAAGGTTCCACAAATTATGCCAAATCTTTGCCTGAGGTATGTATTGCATGCTAGATTTTGCCTGAGTTTGGATTCAAATCTAAGAATACCGTAAGAATATTTCATATATAACTTTTCCCAAAAGGTTAAGAAAATTCATGATGAATTGGAAAAACACCATTCTTATATAAAAAAAAACGTGTAGTTAGACTACTCTTACTCAATCATCATGTAGGACAGGCCATTCCATGGTTAGAATAATCAATGATTCATTTCGGTCAAAAATTTCGAATATTTTTTATCAATTTATGTTACAGACTGATCAGTCCTGACTACCCATAATTCACTTTGACCTTGAAATAGCCTATCAACAACAAGATAAACTGAATTTTTGTTTTTTATTTCAGATCTTTTGCGCATGCGGGTACTGGCACCAAGAAGAAAAGGCGTCAGTTGATGTCAACGTCCATCTGTCTGAATTCAAACTAAAAACAATCAGTAAGTAATAGAAATCTCTTCGCATTCTTTCATTCAGTGAAAGTACAGTACAATCGAAAAGAAGTGAGCAGTCATACTAGTAAGAAGTCATACTAGTGAGCAGTCATACTAGAAAGTAAGTCTCCGACCGCAATCGGAGGCGACCCGAAGGCTCCTCTTTCAATAGCTATTTACCCGATGGTAGATGAGGGAACCACTCATTCTCCCTCCTGCATTGCTTCACTTATCCTTGATCCTGCTCTTAATTGCTAAGCATCAAGCAGAGAGGCATCAGGTACATTTTGGTAATCTTTGGTATGACCCGGCTAGGTGTTAAACCCACAACCTTGTGCACCGTAGCCGGATGCTCTACTACTGCAATACGGTCGCTTCGGGTGGTCATATTATTCATCCTAAATAGCTTACAAAACATAAACCCTACTCGCCGTACCTGATTTGAATTTATTTTTGTCTTGTCTGTATTCGATTTCTTAACAAACAATCATCTGTTTTTTTGTTTTTTTTTCAGAGACCATAAGTAACTGTGAAATGTTTCACCATCGATGAAATCTAAACTTAAATAGTAGACTTCAACAATTTCGTTATAAAAAAATTTTGACCATTAAAGTCTTATGCTCTTATAGCTTGTTCTTATAAAAAAACGTGTATTTCAAAGAGCATTATTTTTTATGGACAATGGTTTACGTATATGCTGTGGGACCTAACTGTATAGTTAGAAATATCTAAAATTTCCAATTTTTGGACCTACCCCGGTGGAGGTCCTATAAATTAACCCCTGTTCGTTCGTTCGTTCGTTCGTTACTAGCTTTTCTCGGGATTGGCTCATTAGTTTTTCCTAATTTTTGGCACAAAGATGCAAAATGGTAATGCCCAAAATGTGACGGAGCCCAATTTTCGAAAAAAATTCATTTCCGGCCGAAAATGCCTGAAATATGCCGGAAAAACCGGTTTTTTGGCATTTTCTCGAGATTTCATCATTAGTTTTTTCTGATTTTTTGCACAAAGATGCGTATTAGCAATGCCTAAAACATGGATTAGTCCGATTTTTGAGAAAAATTCTATTCCGGCTGAAAATGCCGGAAATATCCCGGAAATCGCCGTTTTTGCAGATTTTCATTGGACTTTTTCCTTATATTTCGTTGTTTTTTCACACAAAAACATTATTTTTAGCAATGCCCACCATCAAGCATGGTTTAATTGTCAATAAAAGTGATTTTTGAAGCCGGAACTTTCTAAAAATCGCCGGACCAGCCGATTTTCGCCGGAAAAACGGTATTTCTTGAATTTCTCGAGCCGTACTCAATATTTTTTCTTGAAATTTGGCACACTGATGCAAAATGGCAATGTCTAAAATTTGACTCAGCTCGATTTTCAAAAAACACATTTTTCCGGCCGAAAATGCCGGAAATATGCCGGAAAAACCGGTTTTTTGGCATTTTCTCAAGATTTAATCATTTGTTTTTCCTGATTTTTAGTACAAAGACGCGTAATAGGAATGCTCAAAACATGACCGGGTCCAATTTTTTGAGAAAATTTTTTTTCCGGCCGAAAATACCGGAAATATGCCGGAAATCGCCGTTTTTGCAGATTTTCATCGGACTTTTTCCTTAAAATTTCTTATTTTTACGCACAAAAACTTAATTAATAACAATGCCCACCATAAAGCATGGTTCATTTGTCATTAAAACTGATTTTTGTATCCGGAACTTTCTAAAAGTTGCCGGAACAGCCGATTTTCGCCGGAAAAACGGTATTTCTTGAATTTCTCGAGCTGTACCTTATATTTTTTCATGAAATTTGGCAAACTGATGCAAAATGGTAATATCTAAAATGTGACGGAGCCCGATTTTCAAAAACCATATTTTCCGGCCGAAAATGCCGGAAATATGCCGGAAAAACCAGTTTTTTGGCAATTTCTCGAGATTCCATCATTTGTTTTTCCTGATTTTTTGCTATAAATGTGTATTAGCAATGCTCAAAATATGTTCTAGTCCGATTTTTTAGGAAAATTTTTTCCGGCCGAAAACAAATGGAAACATGCCGGAAATCGCCGTTTTTCCAGATTTTCATCGGCCTTAATAATTGTGATATTTCTTTACTTTTTTCACATTAAATATTGTTGATAGCAATGCTCAATATTTTCTAAAAATTGCCGGTTCAGCCGATTGCCGTGCCGGAAAAACGGGCTTTCTTCAATTTCTCGAGTTTCATTTATGTATTTTTGGCTCCATTCGCTCGCTCTTTCATTCGTTCGTTCGTTCGTTCGTTCGTTCGTTCGTTCGTTCGTTCGTTCGTTCGTTCGTTCGTTCGTTCGTTCGTTCGTTCATTCGTTCTTTTTTCAGGATCTTTTCTATTAATGTCTATATTTTTCTCTCATCTGTCTAACTTTCATTATCAGGTAGGTCCAATCAGCATCCAGCTTGTTTATTCTCTTATATTCTAAAACCTGAGCTAAAACCTATTTATCCAATACTGTATCTGTTAAAGTGAAAACTCGTTGGAAAGATAGTATTCATAGAAGTATGTCTACAAAAACCAAATAACTTCAAAATCTCAATCCATCTATTAATCGATTTCATCGTGCTGATTTCTCCGTAAATATTTTTTTCAAATGAGGGGTCAGTAAAACAAACGAAACCAAACGAAACCAAACCAAGCCTAACCAGACCAGACCAAATATAGCGTTTGAAAAGAAAACAATCAACATTAAAACATGCTATCGATGCTAGACTTTTGTTCTTAATGGACTAAGATCTGTAACAAAAAGTCGATAAAAAATTCGCTTTGTTTTGTGAAATATTATACAACATTTTATATATGATATCTGTTTTGTGTCATTGAAATTTAAACCTCACATGAAAATGAAAAGCTTTCAAAACTTGTCAAAAAGTAACGAATATGAAACCAAGAAAGTTCTGTACCAAAAAAAACCTACAGTCTTTTTTGTAAGAACAATTTTATAATAAAAATGGCGCGCTCAAAATGTCAAAAATGAGAACAATTTAGGAACAATGCTGAACTTTGTATGGCTAAATTTTAAAACAAATTGACTACATATTGAACCTGAAATACCTCAGTTTTTCCCTAGTACTAAGAACAGGATAAGAATAACTTCAAGCTCGAAGTGCAAAAAAAATAAAAACAGCCGAGCCTCATGAAAAAGTTACTAGTTCTAATGAAAGTAGAGTCTACATAGGCGGTTTTAAACCCTGCCGAACTTATCAGATGAAGAGATTTGTAATTGTAATTTCATTGTTTTTTAACGAACGTTGCACTCCTTCGCATGTTTCCGACGTACTTGGTCTATTGTCTTAAATCCGCCAGTGGTTTATCTTCACTTTAGTCCTGTTTTGTCGTCCGTACCGATGTCTGGAACACCTTCTGTTTTTATACACTTTTCTTCTTTTGTAAGAACAACCTTACAAGAACAACGTGACTCGCAAAGGTTAAGAAATAAGAACAATTCTTGAATAAAAAAGTCAATGTTAAAATTTCCACATATACTTTCAAAGACAAGACTTAACGGTTTTATTTTTACATAAGTGTTCCGGTTTCATATCAGAACAATGTCTTGCTATTGTTATATTATGCTGATATAATCAAAAAAAAGTTTTTTTTCCCTTTTTCTGACCAATCTTGCACAACATCAACCCAATGTGGAAAAGCTTGTGAATTAAAATTGGATAAATTTCCACATATACTTTCAAAGACAGACTTAATTTTAACATTTACCGAATCTGAACGTCAGTCCCAAAAGTGAATCCAGTAGAGCGAAAGTCCATTATTATGATATTTAACAGACCAATTTGTTCGCATTACCTCGTTGGAAAGATAATATCGATAGAAGCATGTCTACAAAACCAAATAACTTCAAAATCTCAATCTATCTTTTAATCGAATTCGTTTCGTTTATTTCTCCGTAAATACTTTTTTCAAATGAGGGGTCAGTAAAACAAACGAAACCAAGCCTAATCAGACCAGAGTTTATCTTCACATTTGCTTTAGTCCTGTTTAATTTGGCCCTCTGTACCAATGTATCCGTACCGATGTCAACGTGGGAAAACCGTAAAAAGACTTCCTTGAAATCCAACTTTTTTCAGCTGAGGTATTTTCAATTTTTGTGGTCTCCTTATTTATTTATTTATTTATCTCGGTCACTTACCTTATGATCAATTGGTATTTAAACGATGTAGCCATTATTACGTCATGTGCTTGATTCGTCAGATAAAATGCATTTTAAAAATCTTTGGTTGAATTCATTGTTTCCTTCAAGATTGGTCTAATTAATTACTCCTGAATACTGGGTTTTTCGTAATTGATTACGTAATCACCTAATTATCTTTTGGTTAAATTCTTATGGACAAAGCTAATTTAATTTTTGGTGTTTTTTCTGTGAATTGATTTTATAAATAGATTTTTCTCAAGCTTTAATTTGTGATTGCCATGTTATTAACTGTGTTGTTCCAGCTGGCACACAACGTTGTTTCGACGTTTTTCTAACGTTCACAGCGTCCATATTGTAACGTTAGAAAAACGTCTAAACAACGTTGTGTGCCAGCTGGGTTGCTGTTTTTTGCACACAGACGCAAAATTGTGTTGACAGAGCCTTATTTTAAAGGGGTAGATTTGACTGACAGCTTTTTCTCGTTGACTAATTGTTAATTTCATTTGAGTGTTCCTCGCTTTATATACACCTTATTGGTCAGCCTAAGCTGAGCATTCAAATAGGTAAAATTCAGTTCTTCCATCATCATAAGACGGCAAAAAAAAATCCAATCTCCCGATCTCATTTTGATTTCTAAACTTTCTTCCGATCGGGTTAACTTTTTGGGTACTTTTAGCGTGCGTTGTTTTTACAGATCATAGTGGTGTTTCAAGATGGTGGCTCAAGCGATAAGTCAGATGTGATAAGTCAGTGTTGTACCAAAGTATTTCCAGTGTGTAAATCTGTTGCAAGCTTCAATTTCTGTCATTTATTTTTTTAACTCGGCAAATTAAACACATGATTTTCATCAAGGGGATTCTTTTTCTACATGTCTTAAAGGTTTAAAGCCGTTTGCTCAAGTTTTTGTTTATGTTGAATTTTCTGATACTTTTTATTGCTGCTTTTTATTAGTTTTTGCAATAAAAACATATTTTTCTTGTTTGTCTCTAGGGGGGGATTGATGGTGTTATAATGTTATTGGAATTTGATAAAGTTTACAAAAGTACAGCTACTGTCTAAATTTGATAAAGACTGGATGCAATCGTGCTTTTTTGGACTTGGACCAACGGATTAGAATAGGTGGATTAACTTCTCTCGTTGCTCCCAAGAGAGATCCATTGTCTTCTCATTGTTACAAGAAAAATCTGTAAATGACTCTGCGCACTCCTCGTTTAGTTTTTTCATTGTTTTTATAAGAACAATTTTCCAATTTATACAGTTTCGAAAACGAATTTGTCCTATGATTCGATCAATTTTGATGATTTTGCAAATATTTTAAATCCTGCACTTAAGTTTTAGCATCAACAAACGCTAGACCAGTTTTAATGTAAATTTTTAATCTTTTGTCAATGGCAATCTTCAGATAAGTGAAAATTAACGTATGGTCTATAACTAAGAAACTATCGATGGGTCACGAATGGGTTGCATACTGGTGAAAGAAGACTGTATTTAGAATAGCACACCGGTATGCAAACGTCATAATTATTACTTTTGATTTTTGACCGAAATTCAATCCCACAATCCTTTTCATATTGATTCGTAATGCGTGCAAGTTATTACTTTTGTATTGTCATTAAGTGTAATTGACTTGCAAAAGCAATTAATGCAAGGGATGATGGGATTAAAAGTCGGACAAATAGTAATTTTGATGTCTATTTTTAGAATCACTACGGTATGCTATTAGGAAAATAAATTTCAAATTATTTAGCTAATTTCTGCATTGGATAGAAAGGGCTAAAAAAGTGCATTTTCTTATTTAAAATGTACCACGTGATACGTAATGACCAATGAAAATGTTGAAAGTAATGATTTTTTACAACTTTTTTACAACTTATCAAGTTTTAATTGCTAGCAAACTCGTAAAAAAGTTTGATAACCTAACGAGGAGTGTTTTCTATGAGTTCTTAATCCACCTATTCTAATCCGTTGCTTGGACGTGTTTGATAAGGCGAATCGCAAAAAATTGTTAGGTTCCCGTCATTTCTACTTTAAAAAGTCGGGGTCGGTCGGTCGAAAATATTTTTCTGTTAAGAAGCAGCTATATCTTGTTGAAAGGGAATCCGTGTGGACTGGTCCGAATTAAAAAATTGAGAAACCGTGGATAAACTGGTTTTCGGTTTACCTCCATTAGCATGCGGCCTGCTACTTCGATTTGAAAACTTGTAAACACAGAGCGTGCAGAGGTCGACAGTGGAAATCCAGCAAAGCAGCCGAAAATCTTTCCGACTCTCCAACTCTACCTGCTGACCGTAAATCAGGGTCGGTCAGATGACGGGAACCAAATGATGACATCAAATCTCCTATTATTAGACTTATTAGACAAAATTATGACAAATGGTCTTTGGAATTTGATCAATTATATTAATATTAATATATACAGTTCTTGTTGAAATTAATTAAACTATTTTTCACGCAGTTCCGGACGCAGATTGTGTTTTTCTAACCTTTTCTAACCTTGGCGCACGTTTTGACTGAATGATGGAATGGAATGAATGGCGATAACAGTTTATACATATCTCTTATCAGACTTGCAGAAAGTGGACTGCATAAAGTTGAAAGTTATGAAAAATGGTTTCTAGAATTTAATGAATTATACCGTCAAGTTACACAACATGCACACTCTTGTCACAACTTGCACAGTCATAAGTTAACAAACAGATCCATCTGGTCTTCATTTAAAATTGTTTTAAAGTTTAAAAAACACTGCCAGTGCTTGGCACAGAAGAGAGACTCCCAGTTGAAATTAATTGCTACTCCGCTGCCCTATTATGGTCGTGTGTTTATTCCGCCAAGGCGGTAAGGCGATCGCCCAAATTCATAGACCAATCAAAAGGTAGTTTAAAGAAAAACGGGGGGAAAATGAGCTTCCCCGCATAGTTATGAATTTTAAGTTTTGCTTTCGATTATCATTTGCGACCAGCAAAGTCTTTAAGATGGTTGTGAACTTGACGGTACTACAAAATTTATTTACGCAGGCTGGATGCAAATTATGTTTTTCTGACCTTGCCAAATTTTGGCTTTGACTGAATAGCAGTCAGTTTTTACGTACCTCATTGGCCTTGCACACAACTGACTAATGGTTTCTGTAATTTGACCAAGTCTACCAAAATACAGTTCCTGTTGAAATGTTATAAATATGAACTACGTTTTTGATGCAAATTGTGTTTTTCTGGAGTTTGCACTTTGTGACTTAAAGCTTGTACTGTAGCTTGTTAGTTTAAAGTGTTATTGGAGTTTAATCAAGGAAAACAAAAAGTACATTTTCTATGTATATTTGATGGATATCTTTATTTTGGTTCTGACGTTTTGGCAATTTTCTTATTCATTTCTAGTATAACACTTTAGTCAGATATGGATATTGTCTACATCCAACAGAAAAAATGTGTCATAACTGACTGGAATGAAATTAACAAAAAGTTTAATTACACTATGTTTCTCTTTTATTTTATAGTAATGAACTAGTATCGAACTAGCCGTATGCTATAATGCTAAAGAGAAATATACTTTGAGCTTCTCGTGGGGGGGGGGGGTTGGAGGAGCTCTTAGGCTTGTTTTAAATAATTTTAAATCAAGTTATCAAATGTTTCAAATTTTGTACATTATTCAACATTTTTAGTCTACTCTGTGTTTCAGTACATCTCTTACATCTGTTAACCCACTTATTAAAGCTATCTAGCTAAGCTCTATTGGCTGACCTTCCAGCCTCGGCTGGTTTATTTTTATTTAAGAACAAACTATATAAGGATTCGATGGCCAAAATGCTAAGAAGAAGATAAACATTTTTAAAGGCTTTCCGGACTCTAAAACACCCGAGTTTATAGGAAAATACACAAAAATATTCAAAAATGACGAAGATAAGAACATGTTAAGTTAAGAACATTTGTGTCTAATATTCTTTTTGTCTTAGAACTCAAAAAGTTAAGAACATCCGAAGGCTTTAAAAATTTCGGATGTTCTTATAAAAGAAACGTGTAGGTTTGACTTCAGCAAGTTGGTCAAATAAGCATTCACCTTGCCTTAATTTTTTTAAGGTTCTTTTGAAGGTTATATACTGGGGAAATTTTGTTAACGCTGAAACATGAGAATTTCAAACACAAGGTCAAAAGATTAAGTAAGTAGGTTGTATGATAGTATCAAAACTGTATCAACTTTCATAGAATGTGAAATGATATAGGAGCCCCCCAAGCGGTTTGCGTGATGACGTGATAACGACTTTTTTGTAGCATGATTACCCAATTTGGAAATTTTATTTCGTGACTCCGCGATCAGCGGTCAAAACGTGATTGGGATTTCAAAAGTTTTTGAGCACTGATACGTGATTTAGACTTTTTCAAAGGAATGCGTGATTATCCAAATTTTTTGCTTTTTTACGTGATCGTGATTGAAGACAAAAATCTGCGTGATATCCTGATATTTATAATTTTCAAACGAAAACAATGATGCCTACACTTTAATGTCTTCCCTAACACGGGCAGAATACGACTAGGAAGTAAATGGATCTATTGGGCTCTATTTACATTATCCCTTAAGCTATCTTACTTTTGGTGGGCTTTTTGTCTACATAATATAATATAATAAAACGCTTAAAACGATGCTAAAATAGCTCGAACAGCCTAGCAAAATTAACACGCTGCCGGGTTCCATGAAAAATTTTGAAAGATTTTTAAGAACCCTAAAATTTTTAAGAACCCTGAAATTCCAAAGAACCCCCTTAAGTTAAAGAAATAATCGAATGCTTTGATTCTACTGTCCTGAGCAGATTCGAAAGATCCAAACTTGAGATATTTAAATTACAAGCTTACGTTTAGCTAGAAAACCTGTCAATAGAACTTCAATATACCGGACTTTACGAACACCGGAAATGCAAAGTCCGTTGTCGGATGAGGATATTTTTTAACACTAGACAATCTCAACATCGCATTACTTTTTAAACATACATGTTCGAAAAATTGATACCGGAGAAAGGGTTTCTGGTGTAGTGCTGGAAAAAACACCGGATTGTCCAGGTCTATAAGGAGCTCAAATCCGTTGGTGGGTGCCAGTAGCCTAGGTAGTGTTCAAACCCTCTTTCGACAACTTAAATGATCATATCTTCCGTTTGAGAAGTAGTTAGGCCAAAAAACTTTTTTAAGGACTGCAGAAGAAATCTATGGATCAATGTAATTTTTTTAATAAACCAGCTTTAGTTCCGTTCCTAAAGTTTTTATTTTTACGTAAGTGTTCCCGTTTCATATCAGACATATATTTCATATCAGGACAGTGTCTTCCTATTGTTATGTTATGCTGACAATAAGCCAAAAAATGTTTTTTCTTTTCCCCGATCTGACCAATCTTGTTCCGCATCTGTGTCAATCCAATGTGGAAAAGCATGTGAATTAAAATTGATGAGTGAGCAAACGATATCACTCTTATTTAAAAACAAATCCTTAAATGATACCCTTTGAAAAATTGCAAACTTTTATTGAGCTTATTGTTAATCTTTCGTCATAGTTATGAAGGTGGTTCGATTCGGTGCTCAAAAGAAAGCAACGACATCACGGTAATTCAATCGTTTTCTTGGTTGGGATAATTCCAGCCCCAGTGAAGTATAAAATATTAGAATTTTCATTTAAATCATTGACATGATGAAAAAGAGACTCGATATTGTTGTCAAGCGCATATAAATTTGCAAAATTTGGTCGAACATGGTAAACTTCAAACCTAACCTAGAACGGTTAGCCTACCGTCTACAGGCTTACCTGACTTTCTTTGTTCATATTTTAGATTGTTGATCAACATAAATCAATACACATCAGTGCGTGATATTACGGAGATAATATATGACACAGTACATCATCAGGTCACTGAACGAGAATCACTGCCACAGAATAATGCTTACCTACTATTCACTATATCAATAGATAGTGGAGAGCAAAGCCTGCCTGTAAGTTTTCAAGACAATTCAGATTTTTAATAGTAACTGCTTTCGATAGAAAAATTATTAATCATCAGCATTTCACGTGCTTTCTACCGGTAACATCAGATTTTTAAAGTAATTCTAATAGTCTGCCAATCCACCTGATGACGCTATCATTATCCGATGTTACTGTTTGGAATCAAATTTTAGGTTCTCTAAGCATCATCTTTAATACTTATAGTAAGAAATTTATGCAAGTTTTGGTTTATATCAAAGTATTTTCGATCGCTTTGGAGAAAAAAAAATCAAATGATTCCTTTATGTAACATTATTTTAGGAGCAAGGTGCGAATGTATTTGAATTGTTACGTCAAGGGGACATCGAGTTATGTGTATGTGACACAACAATGGGTGACCGTCAATCCAGTGAACTACTATCACAATCCATAAACACCATCTCCACCCTACAAGAAGAGGGCGGTGAACAACGCAAATTGTTGGCGTCATCACCAGCATGTCTTTTGAACGCATCTACGGCAACTTCAATTGGCCGTGAGACGACGTTGAGTATTCCAGAAATTAAAGGCCCAAACAAACAATGTCAAATTTCAGCATTGGTTTTTGTGAAAATTCAACAATTGAAAGAGGTGCTTTACTATTATTTACCTTGCTTTTGATTACCATAGGAACCAATCTTTCTTTATTCCTAAGAGAATTAGACGATCATATCGTCTACACTAAAAGGGATGAATTTGAAAACGGTAGTTAAGCCAGGGGGCGGAGTAAGCAGTGGCGGAGGTGTTTACAGTTTTCCAAACTCTACCGCCACTTTTTTCCCGTAAACTGTCCTAACACCCTGACTCTGTACATATATATTTTCCCGCGTTTTTACTAACGGACTAACTCATCGTCTACAAGAGAATAAGTAATAACAAAAAGAAAGAGTACTAAACTTTATTTGAAGGGGTAATTTCTAAATAACCTTTTCTGGCACGATGCCCATAGAATATAGTACACTGCTTAAAGATTCAATCACGTTGACGCTCTAGACGAAACAAATTTAATTTATTGTTCTACGGGAAGACCTTAATGATACAATAAAGATACATTTCTTAAAATCTAGGGTTGGAAGGTCAAGATCTAAAAATATTGTGACGTTTTGCAGTAGTAAACCCTTTCTTCTTCATCAATGAGTAGCGATATATATGGGCGGATAAATTCTAAGAAAAAAAATTAATCAATAGGTTTTTTACAGATGATGCCAATTGTCATTCTTCCATTTCAGTGCGGATCATCCACCAATATCCTATTGCGATTGCCAAAAGTTTGTCATGGATTGTACCTTATTGAACGTTTCCAAAGGATTTTCTCAATTGATGCTACTTCGTCTCAAACACATTTCAATATCACCATCCGAAATAAGGTACTTTTTACTCTGTAAAGTTTTTACGCTTGAGATGCAGTTATTTTTCTTCAACCGGAGACTCACAAGGAACAGCTTGCTCGAGACTACTTAACTTTACCAATTCTATTAATTTTCGCCAGCCGTTAATTTCCGTGCGTCCCCTAAGATAGGATATTTTCGCACCTTTAATTTTAAAGCATCTTGTAATTTCTAAGATATACTTTGAGTGTTTTTGGGGAAAAACGTAAAGAAGGCGGAAAGTTATAAGGAAAATACATCTAATAAATATTTATCAATATAGGAGGAGTTCAACTCTTGATTTAATATCGATGTACATACCCTGGGTACCAGAGGCCAAGTTTTCATCAGAGAAAATATTGGCCTCTGGCGACAAGGTGGGGTTTTTCAACCGGAAGGCGCTGCATTGCAAAACCTTCGAATTTTATTTTTAAAAGCCGGTATAACCATCTTTATCATTTAGATAGGTCGATTTTTAACGTTTTTGAGCACTTTCCGAAAGTAAGTTTTTCATTCAATGGAGCATAACTTTTGATCTAATGAATCGAATTTAATCATACTATGATTTAATAAATGACCCATCAAAATTTAAGTTTATCTTTCTTCTTTCCAATGAAATAGGAATGGCTCTTTTAAAATTTTTAGATTTCTTGAAAATTAGTTTCAAAGAGAGAAACATTTTTGTGGCGCACCCGGTATCGCAGTGTGAAACTTCGCCTAGCGTCCAACGGCGCTACATCACAAGTGTTGAAAAGTTGATCTTTTAGTACGTATTTTAACCAGATCATACACCCCAAGGTAAATTTAACATAATTGTTCCGAAGATAGGCTATTTTCGTGCACTTTTTATTTTCACGCACGTTTTCTATGCGAAAATAAAAGGCGCGCGAAAATTAATGGAATTAAGGAATATAAACCGGTGTGACAAAAAAAAATAACTCCCCTAAATAATGACTCCCCAGTCATAATAAACTAGTAAATAGTGACTCCCCACCTCAAAATAAACTAGTAAATGAAGACTCCCTAGAGTTGCTATTTCCTAGGAAATCTTGACCCCCTTTGGTTTAAAATAACTCCCCTCTATTATCTATGACAAAATTATTTAAAAATTCATTTGGCTATCCAGGGCTAACTCTACAGACCCCCGTAAGAGAAATACTCCATCTGAGGGAAGCATTTCCTTCAAGAATTTTTAGATTTGGCTCAAAATTTGTATACTGTATACTTCCCTCTTTGTAAGATCATGTTACAAAATACTGGCGAGAAACCGAATGAGGAATAAACGTGTCTACCGACAATTACGTGAAAAATCTGTTCTGCGGAATACCATACATTCTGAAAATTCTTAAAGTTCCTTGAAAAATGAAAGAATTTCGGCAAAAGGTGGGTGTCAACGACGAAAATCAGCTCTGCAAAAAAATTCTTATTTCATAGCCTTGAACGAGAAAAGTAACGAATTAGCAAAATTTAGCACCTTAAAGCAATTCTCAAGAGGTTTAAAATCTGAAAAACAGGGGACAATAGAAATCAACGAGAGAATGCGCTTGTCACAGTGATCTTTTAGAAGAAATATTTACAGTAATCCCAATGTGATGGAAGTTAGATACAGTACGTCCATAAAAAATTAGTCATCCGTCTTTGAAATGGTATAGCTTTTCGAATTTTTGGCCAATTTTGAAAATTCTTCCACAGTGAGATGGAGCATTTATCAGGCTTTCCAAAAATATAACTTTAAAAAAAAAGCTTCACAACATAAAGATTTAAGCAATGCTACAGTTCAGTGGCTCCGTAATCATCAATTAAATATTTTGTCTATCATTTTACATAAGAAACAAGATTCGCACAAATGCGACTAAATATTTCCCCTTACACTTGCAGATAGACTGCCTGATCGAAAAAAAAAAACGTTTCAACTTGAGGCCTTCGCGAATCGCGAAATTTTTTCGAAAAAACGTGTTTCGCGTGTATTAAATTTCGCGATTCACTAAACTAGGTATTTTCAGAAAGTGGGAATATAAAGCAAGAAAAAGACTGATTTTGCTTGAAACACAACGTTTTTGATGTAGAAATACTAACAAAACACTAAGAAAAATTTTTTCGCGTGTATTTAATTTCGCGATTTTGTAATTTTGAAAAATTTAAATAGTATTAAATTTCGCGAAAATTGACCAAAAAACTCGCGAAATTAAGTATCCGTGAAAATTTGTAACACGCGAAAATATATACCAATAAGGTATTTAAAGGTCTGATTGTAGCAGTTTAAGATTTTGAAAAAAATGAAAACTCAACCCCAGGCCCAAAAATCAAAATTTTCAAAAAAGAAATATGGTTTGTCTCTTAGCCAATCAGATTGCTTATATTTTTCAAGTTCAGGAAAGGAAAACAAAATTCGAGTTATGGAGCCAAAAAAGGGGAACATTCGATATATGGAGGTTTTTTTATAAGAGTTTGTTAGGAGATTTTCATGCTGCCAACGAATTTGTTCGAGTTAAGGAGACGTTCGAGTAATAGAGGTTCGAGTTATTGAGACTCTGCTGTATTTAAAAAAGTAAGCTCATCTCCAGGATAAAGAGATGCCTTGGAGTTTTTACAACATGCTTAACTGATTGGTTATTTTCAAACAATAGGGATGACGCGTTCTTTAGAAAAAGTAATAAAGTCGTTTGTCTCAACATTTAACGACCAACAGAGTCATCAAAGAACTTGTAAAAACTCCAGCCTAACTCAGGATAAGATGATAAAAACTTCGGGCATTACGATACGCTTATAAAAAAGTGTAGGCTAAAAAAATAGAAAAAAGGGCTCGGTACTGAAAGGGTTAACAGCATACACTCTTTTTTTATAAGAACAATCAGGCTTAGACCGAAACAATAGGTCTATTATTCTAGACAATAGAAAAAATAAGAACAAGCCTAGGCTTAACTCAAATTTCATGGTTCTTATAAAAAAAGAGCGTAATGAGGGTTCATAACAAGAAAATGCCAAAGTGAGGAACGTTGCATATTGTAGTCATGTGTTTTAAAAATTTCACTGAATGTAAACCTCAGATTAAGCACAAAATGTATATTAATATATATATGTATATAATGTATATTAAAAAATGTATAACAAAAGAACAGTAAAGCTAAGTTTGTTAAAAATCAAGGAAACCAGCACAAATGGAATAGGCCAGATCAGCAGTTTTTATTGGAATCATAAAGGCAAAGGTCACGGAATTGCAATGTGACTGACGTTCGTCGCTGAGGGGGGGGGGGGTCATCCAAAAAGCGAACGAAAACGAACAGGGGGAGGGGGCGAGAAATCTAAGATTAAAAACGAACGTTTCACACATTTGGTGTGCTTGGTTGAAATTACCTTGGATTACTTTCATGTTTATATTTATGTGGAAGTTTGTTGATATATGAATCTCTTGACACCAATCTAATCCACAAAAGAGGAGATGCTTTATTCTATAGACCTCTTTGTAAATCAATCTGCTCAAGCAGACAAGGTTTATATTTTTGCTGTGTACGAAACATTGGAGCACTAAGGGGTTACTCACATATCGATTCTCTTGAATTTCGCCCACGGTCTGTCTTTTTTTGTGAAATGCGGCTTTTCTGTTGATTATGATTATGGAGATAATTAATTCCAGCAACTTTCTGAAAACAGTTTAGAAATTATCTGCCTGAGCAAGCCGTAGCGAAATTAGAGATGGCTGACAACGAAACAACGATGAAAGTGAAGGAGAAAATTTTCATCGATTTTTGATAATTTTTGAACTTTGACGTTAAGAGGGGGGGGTTTCAAATTAGCGTCAATTTGACGTTAGTCGTGGGCGAAGAATTGATATGTGAGTGACCCCTCTAAAAGATAACACTACAACAATCCAAACAAGAAATGACGTCGCCGTTAAAACATTCAAAAATATCTCCAAGCCAAGATGCAATATGTTTATTAAATACACGCTCACAGTATCTCTAGTCAGGGAAAACAATCACACATTCAAAAGTGTCTTTAGTCAGGAAATCAACCAAAACAATCACACAAATTTCAAAAGTTTAGAAAATCCACAAAACCTCTGACCTCATGAATGTAAGAACCAAGCATTAAAGACTTTGTTTTGGGGTCACTCGGTAAACAAATCTCATATAACTTGTTCCAGAGATATTGTCGTCCATATAAGAGTTTGTATTTCAAAGCAAAAATATTTCTCGTACTGCCCATTTTTCTCATCAATTCTTCAACTTGAACCAGTTTCACATCTCAATAGAATGTTAATACCATTTTGCCAACCATTTAATGTCCAAAGTTATGGGGATGTAGCGTTTTCTTCATGTCAAGCAAATGTCTCTGAAATCTTTAAGTTGGTTGGTTTGGTATTCGGAAGAGGTAATCCATGGATATCTTTGTAAACAATGATGAAAAACTCTTGAAATTACTGATGATTACAGTTGAAGTGTTACCCTCACATTTCATGTAATTATTGGTCGCCAATTAGATGAAACTTGTATGTTTTTTGTTCGTCAGAAAAGAGTTATTACTTTTAAAAAGCCAAGAGTGAATTTTCGACCATCTTGTATTTTGATCTGAATTATTCGTGTCTTGATTACTCAAAAACATGCGCGTAACATCAAGGTAAATCCGTGCGATTTTGTCTGAACAACTAAGGCAAATGAAAACAAAAACAAACTTCGCAATATGGTGGCGGATTGCCCCTTTAAGGGCGCAAAAAGGGCGTAAGTAGCCAAGGATCGGAGAAATGCCTTTTTAACTAATATTTCCCCTTATAGCGGGGAAATATTCAATTATGCTTATAACCTTTTCATGTATTGTGCCAATAAATAAAGAGTTTTAAATAATTGTGCTATTATGAAAAGTTTTACATGGTTCGATGCGGAATTTTACGAAGATTACAATGGTATAAAAATCGCAATGTAAAAGTTTTTGCCTGATTTAAAAAAAATCTAAAACTAAAATCTTATAAAAGTTGTCAAACCGGTTTTCTAGGGCTACTTAGACTACACAATATATTGACGAACAATATTCGACAATATGGTTTGCGGACCGTAATGTACGAAGTAAACAACTGGTACTCTATTATAAAAAGGAATTTTTTTCGGTAAACAACCCCCCTATATTGTTAGAATATTGCAAATCAAGCTGAAAATATATTGCGGACACCTTTTCAATATATTGCCGGCACTCAGCAATATATCGACAATATATTGCCCGACAATATATTGTGTAGTGTATGTAGCCCTTTTTGATAAGTCAAGTTAATTTATCGTTAAAATTGTTAAGAACATAACTATTAGTTAAAAACTTGATTTTTAAGTTTTAGAAATCTTTTTTCTTTTGAGCAAAGTCTTTGTACTTTTGAATGGAGGGGAAGATTTCCTTTCTAACGGTATAAAATTTATGAAAAATTAATTTTTCTATCGAAGGCTATGGCACTTTTAAAACAGAGGACTAATTTCTCCTGGACGTACTGTATAAATAAAAAGACAACTTTGGTAAAAACTGTAACAAACAGATCACACGGCTATAAAACAAAGGAACGTACAAAAGTTTTTCTTTAAGGACCTTAAAATGATACCTGGAAGATCTATTAGAAAGGCGAAGGAAGAATATCTTGCAAAGACATTCAAATACGAATGCTAAAGGGCCATGGATATATATAGTAAAGTAGTGTGAACAAACAATGACTACTTTGGGGGGGGGGGTCATGATAAACTAGTTTATCTAGACTCCGTCAGCTTTTTTAAGGGGAATCATTATTTACTAAGGGAGTCAATATTTCCTAGTTTATATTAACTGGGGGGGGGGGGGTCAACATTTACAGGGAGTTAAAATAATCCGCTACACCGGCCTGGCAAAAAGTGCATCGAAAGCGCTAGATCAACTTTTCAACACTTGTGATGTAGCGCGGCTGGACGCTAGGCGAAGTTTCACACTGCGATAGTTTGCGAGTATGACTTTCAAAAATACTCCGATCAAAGATGGTGGATATAATTTTGTCTTGGTTACACGAAGGTCAGTCCCATGACAGCTAAAAATATCTAATATATCCGTTTTAGCCTATGGTAACTCACATGGCTGTAACTGTTTTACCTAAAAAAGATACAATGAAATATCTTTTCATAAAAGGATTTCTTGAAATTGTAAAGTAAAGTAAAGTATCCAATTTGAAACGATTCTAGTAACGCCATATAATCATCTGATGGGAGAAAAATTTAAACTTTTTAGGCGAAAATAAAAAAATGTAGTGTTTCCGGAAACTAACCTGATAACAGATTGTGTATTTTCTGGCCCAGTACGCTGAAGCTCTAAAGATGTGGGCGAAAATATACATTAGTTTTCAGCGATCTTTAGAGCTTCAGCGTGTCGCGTAGAAAACTCCACAGCTGCTATCAGGTTACCAGAAACCGGCCGGGTGAAAAAAAAATTTTTCTGACCCGGCCGCAGACTTCGTTAGTAGTTGATACATTAGTATTCATACTGTTTGTACATAAGAGTTATCTTTAAAGCTCTATTTCCATGATCTTAAGTTATCAAAAATAGCAACAAAAAAAAATTTCCGGCCGGCTGCATTAGAGCTTTTTTTATTCATTCCGGAAACAATACATTTTTTAATTTTCGCCTTAATTTAATTTTTAGTTAGTTATAAATTTCTTATTCTGAGAAATAAGGATTGAATTTTGATAACTGTTGTTTCCATCAAACAACAATCAAGATCACATTAGGAAATAGGGAGATAGTACTTGACTTTTTCTGAAAGCTTTTTTTAAAACGCAAGTAGGAAATACAAAAATACTAAAAATGTTCAGAAAAATATGAAATGAAAAATAGCTACTAAAAGTATCAAAATACAACGAAAGTTTCAAATCCAACCTAGCCTCTATAGATAAAAATATAATTTTTGAAAAACTTTGGGAAAACTAATTTGAACTGGTTTTAACTGGGGTAATAAGTTAACGCAAACTCTTTAGACGGAATGAAAATTATGTAGATTTACCAGTAAATTTTAAACAAAAGATAACGAACTGGTCATATGGACCTTTGAAAAATTAATAAAGCAAGTTTATGGAACGAGACACGAAGTAAAATGTTATTCAAAATAAGTGACAGATTATCAAAATTTCACTAAGATGTGAACCATGGTGAGCACCCCCTGGGGGGGGGGCACTTAGGCAAAATTGGGTACGGGGACGTGCCGCTGGTCAGGGTCCCTTTCTAGGCACCAAAGATATCGGACAAATTTAATAATTTTCAAGATGGGTTTCTGACAGGGTCGAATTTTGGTTATTTTTTACCATTTTCAGGGTAGAAATTAGAAAATTTTTAACTTTTCGTCTACTTTTATTCATTTTTGCCACTTTTCAGGGTGGAAATAGGAAAACATTTCGATTTTTCTTTCTGACAGGGTCCATTTTCTAATTCCACCGGCACGTCCCCGTCGGCCGTCAAGGTCAGTAAAATTACTCTACCATGGAATCGTCTAAGTGTTAAGCTCGACCAAAAGTAAGATAGGGATCGATAAAACAATAAAACCAAAAGAAATACTAACAAAAAATATCAAAAAAAGTAAAAATATAAAGATAAAGTTTTCTGTTGTTCAAAAGAGGTCAAAATATGTACATGTGTCAAGTTCAAGAAAGGTTCTAATACTAGGCATCAATTTGTATCTCCAAGAAGTCTTGAAGAGGAAATATCTCCGCCATGTTCTTTTTTCTCAATTTCTGCAGCTCTGGGTTGTTCACCAATGTATATGCTAAAAACCATCTGTTTCGAGCTCGTTTGTTATTCTGATAAGGGTCGATGATTTGAAGCAATCGGTCAGAAACTTGTATCTTCGGTCTCCCTAAACAGTCACGCGTTTGCTCCTGTGTTGTGAGATTTGACGCATGCGCGGTACGTGGTTCCAAAAGCATTTGACAGAAACATCTCATGACTGGACTTTTGAAAACATTTTCTACTCGTAAGAAAGATGCATAGGTTTTGGATAAATCGAAACTCCTGAAAAATACCAACGGGTTGCGATCAATGCGGCCGTAGAAGAATAAAAAGCTGACCACCAATAACAGCAAACGTTTAGCTAGCGATTTGATACTTGTTAAAATGTTAGCAAATAGTAGGAAAAACTTGAGTACAAAAAACAGGCTTGGATATTTCAAATTGATGTGCGTTTTCGAGTGTTCTAAATCAGTTAAAGCATAACGTATGATTAACCTTTGTGTCAAAATGAAGACAAATCCAGCACCAAAAATCGATAAACAGATCCGGAATAGCATCAGCACCTGACTGCCTTCCAAATGTGCTAACCCGTAAATGGTTATAGTTACTATAGCAACGAACACATAACAAAAGCCAAATCCAACAACCATAAAACTGATTAAATAAGCCGGGAACACCATATGATGATATAAAGCAGCATTGTAATTCTTGTCAGTTTTCTTGTAAAGTTTCTGTGTCCCGTTATAAATGGAGAATGAATCTCCTTGGACACAATACAAAAAGTGAACTCCCATAACAATGTAGGCAATGATGGATAAAATTAGTGTGCCATACCAGAGAGCCTTGAGAGAGATATCGTCTGTGGATTTTAGTAAGAAATGGTACATGCGGACTTGACCAAAAGCAATGAAGAAGTATAATAATACACCAATCACAACCATGCATTGCCAGATCTCACTAGGGAATTTATACCAAGGTTTAAAAGCTGTTTTTAGTTTTTGAACAATGGTTTGTTTCGGCTTTGGATATCTGTTTTTGATCAGTTTTTGAAGATGTAAGATTTGGTGTTTAGCTACGACGCTATTTTCAACGCTTGGTAACTCGTAACATCTAGTTTTAAGACATGCGTTTAATCTGCTTGCAAACCCAAAGTAAATGAAACTCAAAAACACAAAAGCTGGGGTGAAAATAATCGCAGTGCTGTTCACAACTTGATCGTCCTCCTGAACTAAATCACTCTTGCAATTAAAATGAAATTGCAATCCTGTCTTGACGATTTCCCAAACAGTGTAAAAGATACCAAGAATCGACGCGACTAATAAATGTTTTGATGAGATGAGTGCGAATAGTGGGTATGATGTGAAAGCAACCAGTGTTGACATGAGGATTTGCATGGAAAAGGAACAAAGATAACTCTCAGGTCCCTTAATACTAGAGCACGTGTTTTTGGCGGATGGATCTTTGTGAATAATGATTTCCAAAATGTTTTGCGATAAAAACCCATAAGTTACGGTTGTTAAGAGGCGGTTACGATCGTTGTCTTGGAGAAACATAAACGGTGGCTGTATTGTGAACTTAGAGTTTTTCCATGCTGAATGGAGATTTAAGATTGCGAGCACCAGTGCAGGAAGTAAATACCAGAGTACTGTTAAAAATGTTGTTTTTTCGATTGCACGATCACAAGCCATGGCGAAAGTCTGCGAAATCACTTCTTCACTCTGCTCAACTTTGCAAAGACACAACTTGTTTCTCATTTACACTACACACAAAATATTTCAAAACACACAAAAAAATTCTCATGAAAAATATTTTTCAAACATTGCATGTGCGTTTTGAATAAAAGAAGTGTCAATCAATAGAATAATTGTTCTCCACCGAGGTGTTTATTTCAATTAACAGTGAGAAATATGTGAAACAGAAAAAGAAAACATGATAAAAATCTCTGACAAGGAGGGAGAGAGAAATGATTTTTGAGCTTTCTTTTTTGTGTACAATACATGCTTCTTTTTTATAAGTATAGTGTACTTTGGATGAGATGAGACGTATATTCTAGCCTGCAATCATGGACAAAATATTTGAGACAAAGGGGATTTTCCTTCAACATTTTAAACACCACAAATGATTTTAAAGCGCGTTAAATTACGGTTGAAAAGTAGAGTTTTAACATTAGACTTAACCCTATTATTATCAGGCTTTTTTGGATTTTGTATTCTCAAGGGGGGTGTTTTCCACCAGCCTTGCATAACTTTTGATCTAGAAAAGGTATGGACTTGAACTTTGGCACAAATGTTCTCTACCATAAAAGGAGTCCATATAAAAAAATTTGGGTTGATGACGTCATCATAAAGATGATGACGTCATCACAAAGTTTCATAATTATCGCTTACCAATGAAAAAGTACTATTCAATAAAATAGCAGTTAAAGTTGAACGAATGGAGATTTTTCAATTCTGTTTTGAAATTCTAAAAGCCAAAAAGAATATCTTTAACATATTTGCCGGTTTTTAACATACGAATAAAATCGAGGTTTAAAATCCATGCAGAAAATGAGTAAATCTTTTCATAAAACAATGACGTCATTTTTGATGACGTCAGCAGTTTTTGAAAATTTTTAAAATATTTTTTAAAATTTATCATTGACACCTAGAACCTATCAAAATTTGAAGTCAGTTGGATGCCTAGATCTAAAGTTATGCTAAATTTAAGATTTTGGGATTTTACAGGGTTTTAGCTGGATTTTATGATATGCCTGCACAAAAAAGTCATAAAACCTGATCTGGTCGGTGTATAATTGTAAAATTTGGTATACATGCTGCTAATAGAATTATATTAAAAGTCAAAAACTTTCAGAGTGTTAAAAAAAATTTTCAGTGAGCTATTAGCAAAAGAGTGCCAGCCTGGTGGAAAACACCCCCCCTGATAAAAATAGGGTTAAGACTTATGACCTTAGGATCTCAGGAATCAAAAGCTCATTATTGTTCCAATTAATAATTGTTCTAATTTTATAAAAGATCATTTTAGGATCGTTTATTTTGAACTAAGATTTCAATTTTACCCTATTCATACTAGGCTTTTAGGGGCGGTTCAAAACTAGGGGGGCTTTTCCTGTACCACCCTTTAACTTTTGATCTAGTGGTTCTTTTTGGATGAAATTTGGCACACAAGATCCTTGTCACATAAGGTAACTTTTGAGCAAAAACCAAAAAATTTCCTTTGTTCTTATAAATATCTATTGTATTCTAACAAAAGCTTTAGAAAAAAGTTGTCTGAGTTTAAAATGCTTATTTTATCCTAAATATTCAATAAATTACGGTTTAAACGATATATTTGACATACACGTTTTTTTTTTTATTAGAACACCTAAAATTTGGCTGAGCCTGGATGTGCTTATTTTTTTAGCAATTTTCAGCCTAAAATGTTCTTAAATGCGTTCTTAATTTTTCAGACTACTCTAAATCGATAATATGATACAAAATAAAGAGCACTTCAATTTGGCAAAATTTGGACAATATTTGACTCTCGACTTTTGAAGATCCACCCCTAAATTCGGTTAAAAATGCTTAAAAAGAGGAAAAAATTGTAGTTTCTTGTCATTTTTTTCCAAACTGAGGCTGGGCATGTTCTTAAGATGTTCTTAATTTTTCGACGAATTTCAGCCTATATGTTCTTATAAACTAGGTTCTAATAAAAAAAAAAACGTGTAAAAAATAAAAATTGGAAAAGTGTCAATTTTTGAGACACCTTACTGTCAGAAATGTCATCATGCTCAAGGTGTGAAAAATTTTATGTGTCAATTTTTTGGACCTACCTCCGGGTACCCCGGTGGAGGTCCTTTAAATTAACCCATGTTCGTCCGTCCGTTCGTCTGTTACCAGCTTTTCTCCGGATTGGCTCATTACTTTTTTTGGCACAATGATGCAAAATGCACCAGTACTTATAGCGCTGATGTGAAAATAGGTCTGCGTGAGTATGAGTTTTCGAAGCTGCAGCGGAGGAGATAATCTCTTATTTCAAAAATTCTTTTTACGGGGGTCAAACATAATTTCACGAGCGTGTTTATGTAACTTGTTTTTGTTTGATTGTTCTTTATTTGAACAATTATTAAAAGGGTATTCTTCGTTATTATGCATCAAATAATGGTTAGTTTTTTATTTGAACAATTATTAAAAGGATTTTTTCGTCATTATGCATCAAGTAATGGTGTAATGGAAAATAAAAGATGACTGAATTAGGAAAAGCAGAGATTTGAGAAAAGTGAATATAGGTCTTCGTTTTTATAAGCATTGTTTGGAGTAAAAGATGGGTAAGGTATGAAAAGTGAATATAGGTTTTCGATATTTATTGGCATTTGTTTGGAGTAAAAGATAGCTAAACTAGGAAAAGTGAATATAGGTTTTCGTTTTTATAAGCATTGTTTGGAGTACTTTGTGAAAAGGAGGTCAAGTCATAATTAGACTCGAAAAGAGCAATCTCTGTTCTTATCATGTGATAGTATGTCAATGTACATGATATTGTAATTTATTGTGTGTTTTAGATTGGCAGAAGTAGAATTTTTATGTGTATAGGTTTGGAGATTTAGAATATTGGTGTAGAAGCAATCATAATTATTAAAGTGAAGAGGAACTTTTCGTGGTTGTGGTAGAGTAATTTTTTGTGGTTGTGGTAGAGTAGTTAGAGTATAGTTAAGTTTTCGTGGTGACTTAGGAGAGCGAAAATGAGGTCATCAGTTGAATGCTGTTACTCAAGCGAAGTTTTCGGCCCTTTTTAATAACTTCATCGCAACAGGAGGCCAAATTGTTCAGAGATAGTGAACAAAATCCTCAGCTTCTCCGTGGTTCAGTCAGTGAAAAAGTAGTGTTTGAAGAAAGTGTTAGAAAGAAGTTTTTAGAAAAATGTTTGAAGAATAAAAGAATGGTGGAAAATATTGTGATGGGAAAAAACGAATGAATGTTAGTATGAAGGAATGAATGAAGAAGTGGAATAAAATGAATGAACGAGGGAACGAGTGGAATAAAAATTGTACCTTCAATAGGAACTTCAAAGTTTGTGTTAAGATTCATCTTGGTTGTTTGAGTGGTAGCTTCAAAAAGAACTCGTGTTATCACGATTTCTATTTTGTAGGGTTTTTGGAAAACGTGAGGGCCGTTCTTTGAGTGGCCGTAGTTGTTTCTATTGTTTTCGGTAGGGAGAAAAAATGGCGTGAGTATTGGCGGAAAATAATTGGCGTTGTTAATACAACAAGGATGGCGTGGGTGTTGGCGAGCGGGTGGTTACTATAAGTGCGTATTCTAGATAGGGTGTTGATGGGTGTAGGTGCGGGCAAGCGGGTGGTAGTTCTAAGCGTGCGTCGTGGGCGAGATATCGAGTGTACTAGTCTCTGAGTTTCGGGATAAGTATAAATAAATAGAGAGTTTTCAATTTAAAATAGTTAAGATATTTTTAGATAAGTCAAGATAATATATTAGGTAATTATTCTATGTAGGCAACAAATTTGAAGTTTTTACTTGGTTTTTAAGATATTTGAATTTGTCCAGACAGCTTCTAGGGTAAAAGGTTATGGTGTGGTCCCTTTTTGTTGGGTTTCAGTGAATTTGGTTTTCATCACGTATTCTTTAATGTTTTTGTGTCTCTTGTATACACGCTTTTTTTTTATAAGAATGGTGTAAATCCATTTCATCATGAATATTCTTAACTTTTTAACAGCATTCTTATTACTTGGGGGTAATTGGCAATTTATAATTTAAAATGCTCTAAAAATGACATTCTTAGCTTGAGTAGCAAAATTCCATGATGGTGATATTCTTAGCATATTCTTAATTTTTAGCCATTTTCACCATGGACATTCTTACAAAGTGTATTCTTATAAAAAAAAAGCGTGTATTACGAGTGGTTTTTCTGGTAGTATTTTACACAGTGATGGGTCCTCCTCTATAATTGACAAGTGTTTTCTTAATAGATTTTTTCTGATTTTTTGCTCAAAGATGCGTATTAACAATGTCCAAACCATGGCCGAGTCCGATTTTTGAGAAAACATTTTTCCCGGCAGAAAATGCCGGAAATATGCCGGAAATCACCGTTTTTCTGGGTTTTTATTGAACTTTTTCCTTATAATTGGTTGTCTTTTCATTCATAAACATTATTAATAGCAATGTCCACCATCAAGCATGTTTCAATTTTCAATAAAATTGGTTTTTGAAGCCGGAACTATTTAAAAATCGCCGAAACAACCTATTTTCGCCGGAAAGACTGTATTTCTTGAATTTCTCGAGCTGTACTTTATATTTTTTTTATGAAATTTTGCACACTGATGCAAAATGACAATACCTAAAATATGACGGAGCCCGATTTTTTGCCGGAAAAACCGGTTTTTTGACATTTTCTCGAATTTTCATTCTTATTTTTTTCTGATATTTTGCAGAAAGATACGTATTCGCAATGCTCAAAACATGGCCGAGTTCGATTTTTGAGAAAAAATTTTTTCCGGTTGAAATTGCCGGAAATCGTCGTTTTTGCAGATTTTCATTGGTTTTCATTGGAACCTTTTAGTTCTATTTTTAAGTTTAGGCCATGGGAAAACGTTTTGGTCTATGTAAGGTCATTTATACAAGGTTATATTGAAGTTATAGGACTAATACAGATTTGGCATCTTTTGCGATAAAAGTGGCCAAATTGGTTTTTGGCCTAATATGATAAAAGGTCATTACAGGATCGTTTTTGCCATAAAAGTTGCCGATTTCGTTTGTGGCCTATTTGGATATAAGATCAATTAGGATCATTTTTTTAAACTAAATTTTGACTTTAAGTCTTTATTTTGAACTGAAACTTCAATTTTAGTCCATTTATAACATATTTTGTTGATTTTAAGGCCTTGAAGTTTGCTTCCATTGAAGCTATAGGCCAGTTTCAGATTTGGCGTATTTTGAGTTAAAAGTCGCCAAATTTGTTTTTGGCCTATTTTGATAAAAGATCATTCTAGGATCGTTCATTTTGAACTAAATTTTCAATTTATGTCTATTATCAACATGTTTATTTGACTTTAAGGCCTTGACATTTGGTTCCATTATAGCTTTAGGCCAGTTACAGATTTCGAGATGAATGTCGTTAAATGTGTTTTTGGCTATTGTTGCTCTTTGAATATTTTAGGATGGGCTCCCTTCAGCTCTATTTTTGGACCCACCGAGAGGTCCTTTAATTTGACCGTTGTCCGTTCGTCTGTTACAAGCTTTTCTCGGGATTGGCTCATTATTTTTTTTTAATTTTTTGCACAAAGATACAAAATAGCAATGCCTGAAAAGTGACGGAGCCCGATTTTTGAAAAAAATTTTTTTTGGGGGGGGGGCAAATTTGGGCCAAAAACTACCTAAAAATAAGGTTTTTTGGACTTGGTGCAAAATTGCTTCATTAGTTTTTCCTGATTTTTGGCAGAAAGATGGATAGCAAGGTTCTCTAAAAAGTGACTGAAGCAGTTTTTTTCGGAATATTTTTTTTGGGCCGTTAAAATCGGTTTTTCTTATTTGGGGAAATTCCCTTATGTCATTTTTAGGGAAAAGAGCGTTTCTGGCGATTGGATCGATTTTTTTTTCTGGTTTTTTGTACTTTGATGTAATATGGTAATATTTAAAATCTGATGAAGTCCGATTTTTTTCTAAAAATAATTTTTTGGGGCAAATTTGGGCCAAAATGTGCCTAAAAATGGGGTTTTCTGGACTTTGTGTGAAATTGCTTCAATTGTTTTTTCAAATTTTTTGGACAAAGATAAAAGGCAAGTATCTCTAAAACGTAACTCAAGCTGTTTTTTCCGTAAAAAATTTTTTGGCCGTAAAAATCGGATTTTCTTATTTGGGGAAACTCCCTTTTGTCATATTTTGGGAAAATGAGCATTTCTCGAGATTGGCTTGGTGTTTTTTTCTTATTTTTTGCATAGTGCTATAAAATGGTAATATTTATTTTCTGATGGAGCCTGATTTTCGAAAAAATAATTTTTTGAGCAAATTTGGGCAGAAAAGTGCCTATATTCAAGCTGCTCATTACACTTTCTTACTCTCTTGCTATTTGTCCTATTTTTATCTGATTTTGATCACCAGGTAGGTCCGTTCAGCATGTTGCTCGTTAAGTTTAGGCCATGGGCAAACGTTTTGGTCTATGTAAGGTCATTTATACAAGGTTCCATTGAAGCTATAGGCCAGTTACAGATGTGGCGTATTTTGCAATAAAAGTGGCCAAATTTGTTTTTGGCCTAATTTGATAAAATAATATTTTAGGATCGTTTATTTTGAACTAAATTTTCAATTTATGTCTATTTTCAACATATATACGTTTGATTTTGAGGCCTTGATATTTGGTTCCATTGAAGCTATAGGCCAGTTACATATTGTGCGTATTTTGAGATGAAAGTCGCCATATGTGATTTTAGCTTCTGTTGATCTTTAAATATTTTAGGTTCGACTCCCTTCAGTTTATTTTTAAGTTTAGGCCATGGGAAAACGTTTTCGTCTATGTAAGGTCACAAGGTTCCATTGAAGCTATAGCAGGCCAGCTCCAGATTTGGCGTATTTTGATAAAAAAAGTCGCCAAATGTGTTTTTGGCTATTGTTGATCTATGCATATTTTAGGATCGGCTCCCTTCAGTTCTATTTTTAAGTTTAGGCCATGGGAAAACGTTTTGGTCTATGTAAGGTCATTTATACAAGGTTCTATTGAAGTTATAGGACTAATACAGATTTGGCGTATTTTGCGATAAAAGTGGCCAAATTGGTTTTTGGCCTAATTTGATAAAAGATCATTTTAGGATCGTTTATTTTGAACTTAATTTTCAGTTTATGTCTATTTTCAACATTCATTTTTGGTTGAATTTAAGGCCTTGACATTTGGTTCCATTGAAGCTATAGGCCACTTATAGATTTTCTTTCTTTTGCCATAAAAGTTGCCGATTTCATTTGTGGCCTATTTGGATATAAGATCAATTAGGATCATTTTTGGACCTACCCCGGTGGAGGTCCTATAAATTAACCGTTGTATGTTCGTCCGTTCGTTCGTTAGTTACTAGCTTTTCTCGATATTGGCTTATTAGTTTTTTCTGATTTTTTGCACAAAGATGCATAACTATAAACCCTAGAATGTGACAGAGCCCGATTTTCGAAAAAAAAAAATTGGGGGTTGTGTTTTTATATAGAAAAGCTGGCCAAATTTGATATTTTTTTATAAGCACATTATCAATTAATTAGGTATTAGCTTTTCTCGAGATCGGCTCTTTCATTCTTTATGATTTTTTGCACAAAGATGTATAACTTTAAATCCTCGAATGTGACGGAGCCCGATTTTTGAAAAAAAAAAAATTGGGGGGCAAATTTGGGCCAAAAAACGGCTAAAAAAAGGGTTTTTTGGACTTTGTGAAATATTGGATCATTGTTTTTTTTTCTGACTTTTTGCATGAAAGTAGGTAAAAGATGGCTCAAGCAAAAAACAGAATTTTTCAGCTCAAAAACGCATCTTTATATCTATAAGAATCACTATCAATAAGCATACATCAATGTTCTTAAAATTACTGAATTCTTTGATGAGATATGTTTTTTTGCTCTCGAAGTCTTGAATATGAAAGAATATTTCAAGAGCATGAAATTTTGGTTTCTAAACGTGTTTTTTTATAAGAAACAAACGACTAATTTTAATAGATCTTCCTTATTTGTGTTCTGAATGATCATTTAATGGTCACGCTCACGTAGATATCAATTATATATGTGTTAAATGCATTACCAGGTAGGTCCATAAAAGTATCACTTGTTTTAAACTAAATTTTGACTTTAAGTCTTTATTTTGAGCTGAAACTTCAATTTTAGTCCATTTATAACATATTTTGTTGATTTTAAGGCCTTGAAGTTTGCTTCCATTGAAGCTATATGCCAGTTTCAGATTTGGCGTATTTTGAGATAAAAGTCGCCAACTTTGTTTTTGGCCTATTTTGATAAAAGATCATTCTAGGATCGTTCATTTTGAACTAAATTTTCAATTTATGTCTATTATCAACAAATTTAATTGACTTTAAGGCCTTGACATTTGGTTCCATTATAGCTTTAGGCCAGTTACAGATTTCGAGATGAATGTCGTTAAATGTGTTTTTGGCTATTGTTGCTCTTTGAATATTTTAGGATGGGCTCCCTTCAGCTCTATTTGTAAGTTTAGGCCATGGGAAAACGTTTTGGTCTATGTAAGGTCATTTATACAAGGTTCTATTGAAGTTATAGGACTAATACAGATTTGGCGTATTTTGAGATAAAAGTGGCCAAATTCGTTTTTGGCCTAATTTGATAAAATAATATTTTACGATCGTTTATTTTGAACTAAATCTTCAATTTATGTCTATTTTCAACATTTTTAGTTGGATTTGAGGCCTTTACACTTGTTTCAATTGAAGCTATAGGCCAGTTACAGATTTGGCGTATTTTGAGATAAAAGTCGCCATATGTGATTTTGGCTTCTGTTGATCTTTGAATATTTTAGGATCGGCTCCCTTAAGTTTTATTTCTAAGTTTATGCTATGGAAAAACGTTTTGATTTATGTAAGGTTATTTACACAAGGCTCTATTGAAATTATAGGGCTAATACAGGGATTGTTTCTTTTAAAATAATTTTTGAATAAGTCAATGCAATACTTTCGGTTCATTTTAGGGATTTCACGGCTAGTTCCATTAAATTCATAGGCAATTATTATTATGTTAGTGTTTTTGATATTAAAAGTTGTCAAATCTGCTATTATCAAGCAAAGTCATTTACAGAAGGTTCCGTCGAAGTTATAGGGCTAATACAGATGTGGACAGGGTACTAAAATCCAAGACATATATGAGTACTACAAGGTTTTTTGACGATTTTTGACATACCCCCACCTAATTTTTGAAAAAGGAATTTTAGTACACATGTACTAAAATTTATTTTGACATTTTAGCATAGTGACCACCTAAATAAGGCTTATTTTGGAATTCGGTTCGAAAAATGCGGGTCTTTGGACTTTCAACAAAATGCCAACTTTGGTTATTTAAGCTGTCAATGAACATGATCTATCTCTATCTATTCTAGATAAAGAAAGACTCAGAAACAGTCAAGACACTTGAGCTCTGCTCTACTTTAGTTATTGCAAAGATTGATTGGTTATTTTTCACCTCTAATTTACAGCTTGCTATTTCTTTTCTATCTAGTTATCCACAGTTCTTTACAAAAAACAAAGTATTCAACTTCGAAAACATTTTTTATTCCATAGTATATAAAAGCAGAACAATTAAATTGAAACATGGGTGTTTCACAGCAATAATTTAAGAACATCGATTTTTTTGTCGCAAAATGTCCGTCCGACATGTCCGTCCGACATAAAAAAATGACTTGCCTGTCCAATCCAATAACTTTGATTAATCCATGGCGATAATAACCTAATTTCTTCCATCCTCTAAACAATATACGAATCTTGATAAATCCCAAAAATTGAGTCGGTGCATCTATTTTTGAGATAGCAATGCAAGATTTCATCAAAAAGTAGAAAATCAGTGTTTCTATCGTGTCCGTCCGACATGAAAAACATTTTTGCAAAAAAAAAATATTCATGTGCTGATATTTCTGTTTTCTTTTTACTTTCATAAAATATAGCACAAGGCAAAACTTTGGCCTTAGTTACAGGTCCTAGGTCCTTTGAGTTCACTTTTAATAGGTTGGCAAAGTATCGATTTGTCCGTCCGACATAAAAACTAGTTTCGTAACAGACCCAGAGGCAGCCAGAGGAACCTTTTTCCTCAGATGAGCATAAAATTTCCTATTGAAATGCTAATGGGGATAGAAATTCTATTGTTCCAAGGTTAAAAACCCAGTGGGGATATGGTTTTGGAGTGCAATTTTTACACATGGACTGAATAATGATGCCAAACGACAGTTCCCAAAAAAGGAAGAAGCTCGATTTTCGAAAAAAAAATTATGGGAAAATTTTGGTCAAAATGTGCCTAAAAACAGGGTCTTTCGGATTTTGTGTAAAATTGCTTCATTAGTTTTTCTGATTTTTTACCTAAAGATAAAAGGAAAGGTTCTTTAAAAAGTGGCTGAAGCCGTTTTTTCCACAAAATTAATTGGCCGTAAAAATCGGATTTTCTTATTTGGAGAAATTTCCTTTTGGTCATTTTTAAGGGAAAATGAGCATTTCCCGCGATTACTTTATTTTAAAATAATTTAAATAATTCTTTGGACAAATTTGGGCCAAAAAGTGCCTAAAAAGTGTTTTTTGGACTTTGTGTGAGTTTGCTTTTCATTTGTTCATTTGTAATTTTGCACTCAATTCTTTATGGTAAAATTGATCTCACAATGTCATAAACGACAAAAAGTTTATAATTTTGTTTTTATTTCTGAAAGTCTGCGATGAAGTTCAAAATACTGTTACCATTGCTGACCTTTACTAACCCTGGACCTAGTTATATCTGCCATCTTTGTTCGGAGTTATTGTAAAAAAGTGGTATCTTTGAATGGTAGCACTACAACTCGATGTCAGTCAATTTGTAATTAAAGAAATTTTACCGTTTAAAAATATTTTCATCCACATTGAGTTACTGGTACCATCAGTTTACCATTTAAAAAAACTCCGATCAAAGGTTTTGTTTCGTCGTAATCGAGAAATTGTGTCCAAGATATATAAAGGTCAAAGTTTAGCATCCGAAAAGCTTGACTATGTTACTTTATCAATAATTTAAGGCAAGAATTTCAAAGGGTATATTATTCATAAAAGTGCTACTACAAAATTTTACTTGTAAAATTGTCCTGAAAAATATGTAACTATTATAATTAAAATACAATACAATAGATGATTTTGTTAAGGCCTTTAGTTTACAGATATCTTAACATTAGATAGACCTTTTCCGGCATCTCTGAGATTTCTCATCATCGGTCGTTAAAGGGTATGATATCCCCAATGAGTGTGTCTTTAAAGCTTTAAAATGTTCTTATCTTGTTCTTAAAATATTTTGACTGCATCCAAGCGTTTTCTTCTTATATAGTTTGTTCTTACGAAAAAACGTGTAGTCATGATATATCATACTTAATGATTCACTCCACCCGGACTTACTTTCCTTTTGAAATCATTCAAACTCTCCTAAATTATCTCCATTTTAGTAACCTTAGAGATATTTAAGTGGCTTATCGTCACCAAAAATGATTTACTTTTATAAAAAATAATTTTTATAAGATCTGGAGTGATGATAAATGACTTAACAAATAAACTCTTTGAATTTCTTAATCAACATATGAAAGAATAAGGGACTTGTTTTATCTTCCTCCGATAAAGTTATTGTTCCGTCTTTTTCAAGTCGCGGCGAATCATGGATTGGATCGTCTATATTCACTATCACCCATTTACTTAAAGGTTTCAGCTCTTCTGGAATGGGATAATTTTCCCCTTTAAGTTTCATGATTATGTTTATGATGTCGTCACCACTAGCTTTCATAAGAATTGCTTTCGCTTCATTTAAATATCGATCACGATCAGGGAACTTAAGGACTATATATAATTGCTGGAAGCTATCAACACGTAATTTGAATTTAAATTGCAAAAATGCAACCATGTTTTGAATGGAATCCATCCAACCGGACATTGTCATTGGAGTAAGCAATAGATGAAATTTTCGGGATTTGTTTCGGCAATCAAGATCATCATATTCTTTGAATCGGTCATAATCTTTATCGATTATCACATCAAGTAAGACCTTGTGCACGTGTGGATTGAAAACTACAGACAAGTCATATATAATTTTTGGTCGAGGTGTGAACTTTTCAGATTGACTACATATGTCGCTGTCCTGCCGGCACCACATTACCACGCTCATGTATTCCGTCGAGTCCTTCAAACAATCTACAATTAGTGATATTTCTTGCACTGGGTGAAAACCGAAATTTCCAGTTCATTGGAAATACCAAAAAAGACCTAAAAATGTCTGGAAATCTCACTTTTTTTGGTATTTCCGAAGGTATGGAAATGTCAAATTCTCAAAATTTGGAAACGCCACTATGTGACATTCGCTAAATTCCCAGACTTTGAAATGTCAAATTTCCTGATCTTTTTTATGTTTTAAAATTCATCTTTTTTGGGATTTCTTGAGGAATGGAAATGTCAAATTTCCCAAATTTGGAAACGCCACTATGTGACATTCGCTAAATTCCCAGACTTTGAAATGTCAAATTTCCTGATATTTTTTTATGTTTTAAAATTCATTTTTTTTGGGATTTCTTGAGGAATGGAAATGTCAAATTTCCCAAATTTGGAAACGCCAATATGTGACATTTGCTAAATTCCCATAACTTGGAAATTTCATATTTCCTGGTATTCCTTATAATTAAAAGTCATCTTTAATAGGTTGTAAAAAGCTTCAAATTACTATGTGAGGAAAGATGACCATAAAATCTTCGTTAATCTAATCATTTTACCAACTTGACGCTACAAGGATACACAAAATGGCAAACCAACAAATAATACATAACATTAAATATTTATTTAACATGTTTCATTTCAAAGCACAAAGATAAAAAAGCTATGATATTGTATAAAAAATCCATCAAATCCACCATCTCACCATCAATCAAATTCCTGTTGAGTCTAGTTATTAGAACCTTGCATACAGTATATGAAATTTTGTGTACAATAATCTGTTGAGTGTATCATTAAAACTGTGATTTCTGAGATTTCCGATGAATGTTTAGTTTACCCATTCTATAAGTTTATGTCTGGAGCGAAGGAGATATGAGTTTTAATTAAGTTTTCAAGCCACTGATCTGAATGGTAAAGTCTGTCATTCTGAAGCGTAATGTATCAATACTCTGTCCATTGGAAATCCAAAAGAATTCAATTTAATTTACCGACTGCAACAATATTTCTTCGAGCAAAGGCTTCAATTATCAAAAGTCTTGAAGGTACAGTATAATGATATTCCATGGTTGCGTTGTTTGTGACTGAATTTGTTTCCATTTCAAGTATTGTTTTTTCTGAAAAGAAAATCAAAACATTAAATGATAAGAAAATATATAATTTTACAAGTTAAAAATTCATAACCGACACACAACTTCATCTTACAAAGAACTTTCGAGAAAAATAACGAAATAAAATCGAAATATTTCACATGTTCGCTCAAAAGTCACATGATTGAATACTCACATATAATTGGCTCAACACTATGTTTATTGATTTAAGATAATAAACCACATTTTTCTTTCTTTCGCTCTCTTTTGTTGAAAATAATAAACAAATCTAATATGCGATTTACGTCATAGCAAAGATAGTTCAAAATAAAGTCTCAAGGAGAGCAATGACTTCCATATAAGGAATAATAACAGGAAAGAAACACTTTTTATTTGAATATTTTTTATTCAACCTTCTTTGTTAGAAAAACTTTGAATTTTCGACCGTTTTTCACAAAATTTGCTGAGTCGTGACCAACATTTGAAAGAATATTTTTCCATTTTTTTGATCTTAAGACTGCTCTGAAAAATTGGTGAAATTCATACTCTTTACATGTCATACAGTGTGCATTTTCCTCAATATTTCAACCCTTTAAGAGCGAAAAATCTTTTTAAGAATCTCTGAAAATTCATCTTTAGTCTTTCTAGCGACTAAAAATTTGAAAGTTCATGAACTTTAAAAAGCGCTATAAAAATGTGAAATTTCGAATTTTGAAAGATGTGAAAATATAAACTGTCAGATCTTTATGTAAATTAAAAGGTCAGATTTTGAAAATTCAGGAAATACGACTATTTTTGTGAAAACTTCAGGAAATATGACATTTTGAAAAATTTGGGAAAGTGATCTTTCATGGTCTTTCTGACATTGCAAAATTTCGGATATCTTGACATTTGAAATTATGAGAAATGTCACCTTTTTTTTCTTTGGAAATCTTGGAAAGTTCATCTTTTAAATGTTTCTTACGACTCAGAAATCTCACATTTCCTGAATTCTAGAAGACCCAGGAAGACCATAAAATGTGAAATTTCGAATTTTGAAATATCTGAAAATATCAGCTTTCAGATCTTTTTGTAAATTAAAAGGTCAGATTTCGAAAATTCAGGAAATACGACTTTTTTTTATGGAAATTTCAGGAAATATGACATTTTCCAAATTTGGAAAATTCCTGAAGACAGCTTTTCACCCAGTGTTGCTCAGGTAAGGTAAAGTAATAGTATTCAGTAATGAACAATAATGTTTGTTAATTTTCTTCAACAGCTAATTTTTTAACCTCATTTAGAAAATCGAGAAGTACGTTTGTATCAGGTAGATCCATTGCTTGAATCTTTGTCTCTAAAAAATTGTTTGAATTGTCTTTGTTCTGTACAATCGATCTATTTTCCAATGGCGAGTAAACCCAAACTGTAGTACAAGGAGTATCTAACAACGATTTAACAAGATACGTCAGTTGCGACATAGAGGAGACTAAGACCCGTTTTTTATTCATTAGAGGAACAATCGTCACATTCTTTACACTATCACATGCGAAAAAATCTTGTTTCATGTTACCAAAAATTTCTTCTGTTTTAACCAATGGCAAAGAAGTTATCCAGAAAAAAATTGCTTTTAGATTCATCATCAGTTTTGTTTGCTCGTCTATCAATTCTTTTCCTTTTGATCACTTCTCCTCTCAATAATGAAGGAAACTTTTCTCTCCCTCCAGCTTTTATCAAATCAAATCGTTTCAAAATCTGTACTGATTAATATGCATGGTAACTACCTTTTTCTAATTTAAATTTGAACCACAAAAAATTACGTATCAATTAACTTTCAGCAAGGGACTGTACTCATGTTGCTTAATTGGGACTTTACTCATGTTGCTTAATTAGGACTTTTTGGACCTACCACGGAGGTTCTTTAATTTAACCTTTGTTTGTTCGTTCTTTCCTCTGTTACCAGCTTTTCTCAGGATTGGCTTATTAGTTTTTTCTGATTTTTTGAATAATGATGCCAAACGACAGTTTCCAAAAAAGGACGAGGCTCGAATTTCGAAAAAAAAATTTTGGGCAAATTTTGGTCAAAATGTGCCTAAAAATAGGGTCTTTTGGATTTTGTGTAAAATTGCTTCATTAGTTTTTTCTGATTTTTACCTAAAGATAAAGGCAAAGGTTCTTTAAAAAGTGGCTTAAGCCACAAAATTAATTGGCCGTAAAAATCGGATTTTCTTATTTGGAGAAATTCCCTTTTGTCATTTTTAGGGGAAATGAGTATTTCCCGCGATTGTCTTATCTTAAAATAATTTAAATAATTCTTTGGACAAATTTGGGCCAAAAAGTGCCTAAAAATTGTTTTTTTTTTGGACTTTATGTGAGTTTTCTTCATTTGTTTTTTTCTATTTTTTTGCATAAAGATAAAGGGCAAGGTCCTTTAAAAGTGGCTGAAGCGGTGTTTTTTAGAAATTTTTTTTTGACCGTAAAAATCGGATTTTCTTATTTCGGGAAATCTCCTTTTGTCATTTTTAGGGAAAATGAGCATTTCTCGCGATTGACTTGGTATTTTTTTATGATTTTTTGCACAGTGATGTAAAGTTGTTTTGTTTAAAATCTGATGGAGCCCAATTTTCGAAAAAAACTTTTTGAGAAATTTGGGCCAAAAAGTGCCTAAAAATGGGTTTTTTATGGACTTTGTGTGAAATTTCTTCCTTTGTTTTTCTTGATTTTTTACACAGTGATGAGAAATTGTAATCCTTAAAATGTAAGACTACAAGATTTTTAAAAACAAGAAATTTTAACTAAATTGGGAATCAAATTTTGGATTTGTGAAAGTTGGTTCATTAGATTTTATCTTTAAAGAGCTAGAGTTATCTTTACATGTAAGAAAGGATTGTTTTTTGCCGGTGCCCAAAACTTAGCATAGCTCCTTACCTCTAAAACATCGAAAAGCCAGTGTGAAACAAGCTTCATCATGTTTTTCAAGCTTAAGTATCTCTATTCTATGCTGTTATCTTTTCTTTTTCGTTCGAACATTTTCAACTTCATTCAGCATGTTTCCGACTATCTATCTCAGGTAGGTCCATTCAGCATGTTGCTTGTTTCAATTGAAGCTATAAGCCAGTTTCAGTTTAGGGCTATTTTGAGATAAAAGTCCCTAAATGTGTTTTGGCTATTGTTGATCTTTGAATAATTTAGGATGGGCTTCCTTCAGTTTTATTTCTAAGTTTATGCCATGGGCAAACGTTTTGGTTTATGTAAGGTCATTTACACAAGGTTCCATTGAAGTTATAGGGCTAATACAGATTTGGCATATTTTGAGATAAAAGTTGACAAATTTGTTTTTGGCCTAATTTGATAAAATGTCATTTTAGGATCGTTTATTTTGATATAAGGTCATTTACACTAGGTACCTTTGAATTCATAGGGCTAATACAGGGATGTATTTTGAAATAATTTTTGAAGTCAAGGCAATACTTTCGGTTCATTTTAGGGATTTCACGGCTAGTTTTATAAAATGTATAGGCCAATTAATATTATTTTGGGATTTATTTCTTTTGAAATTAATCTTGAAGCTCAAATTGTTAAATTTTTAGATGTCTTTTGGGCAGCCTAAGCTGCTTTCCTTGAAGCTGAATTAATTGCACGTGTTGGTGTTTTTATATTAAGAGTCACCAAACTGTTATCGGCCATTTGTGGTTTTGGAAGATATTGGATTTCTTTTAAAGTAAATCTGTAGTTTTTAGCTACTTTCAAGGTTTATTGTAGATTATGGTGTGTTTTGAACGGCTTCTGCGAAGCTATAGATAAAATATAGATTTTTGCTTCTTTACTCTAAACATTCCACACCTGTACTGCCTGAGTAGGCCCTTCTACCAAGTGTTTAGTCATCTTCTAAACTTTTCCATCCAACACCAGTCAGGCTTCGTTCTGAGTGTTTTCAAATAGTGTTTAACAGTGCCCAAGGCATAATAATTTTTTGATACATGTTTTTTTGTAGGCTGGGTTATGTGCATTTTGTTTGAATCACGTGTGTCATGGTTGTGTTGTTCAAATGAGCGATCGAATTATTCTCAGTCACTTGTATCAAATCAATATCTTGATAACGGACAAAAACTATGTGGTAAGTTTCTGATATTTGCGAGGTTAAGTTTAAATGGATAAATCACGACGACGGATGAATTTCTCTAGCATTCGTTTATACTACAAAACTTTTCTACAGGCTAACCCGAAAGCAAGGTAGACTGTAGCAGGGCAGGACCGCTAGGGATGTTTGTAACACGACGTGATTATTGTTATATGAATGTGAAGTGTTCAAACTGAAATGAATACAAAGAAAATAATTTAGAAAAATTGACAATTTGACTAAATAAATGAAAACTAGGAATGATGATGCTAATTAGTGAAAATGACTAATTAGTGAAAAAATGACTAATTAATGAAAATGGCTAATTAGTGAAAAATGACTAATTAGTGAAAAAATGTCTAATTAATGAAAAAATGACTAATAATCAAACAAAAAAGGCACGAAACGTGAACAAGGTGAGAACCAAAGCTGTGACCGCCAAGAAGCCTGGGCACGAATGTGCGAATGAAAATGAGGGCGAAACGAGTGCACAGCTGGGCCATAAACCTGGGCACAAACGTGCAAATGCAAATGAAAAAATGAAGGCCAGAAATGAACTGAACCAAAATGAAAACAAGGCAAGGCCAATGAAAATGAAAAGGACTAAACGAGCCAGAGAGCCTGAGCACGAACGTGCGCGAGTGCAATGAAAGTCCAATGAAATGAATAAAATAAATGAAAATCTAAGTTTTGAATAAATATTTTTGTAAATTTTCTGAATTTATAAATGTTAGAATAACTAGAATAAATGCTTACCAGATTGCCCAAGTGTAGTCACTGTGTGAAAACTGCCATGAAAATGTGCTTCGAATGTGAATTGAAATTCAAAGTAAAATGATGTCAAAATGTCAAACTCAAAAACATGTCTCAACACCATACGTCTTATCTCTATAAAAACTCTTGTGTAACTGAAGTGAGAGTGACAAAACAGAAAATGTGACTATGGGCGAAAAGAGTCTCAAGGGACGATGACGTAATGAAATATGTATTAAAATGTATTTAATGTTGCGTATGAAATAATTGATTTTTCTATGATATACTAATGACTTTTGAAGTCATTTGAGAGTCCTTTAACACTGCCCCCGGGCAGATGCAAAAGTCATTTAGTCAAGTTAAACATTACATTTAAACCATCCACCAGATCAACTTCATCCACTTGATGGATAACTACTAACTCACGAACTGCACGATTCGTCTCGCGGAACACGCTTTCGTTATGGTTCTTGTATGCGACTTTGACTTTCCGAACTTTTGAATCTCGTCCTGGGAATAACTCTCGAACGATACCGTACTGATATGTGGAATTGATGAGGGAGTCATTCTTGAGGAACAACACGATGTCGCCCACCATGATGTCTCTGTCGTTAATGAACCATTTGGGCGGATAAGTGATTTTTGGAACATGGTTGATCAGCCAGTTGTCAAACCAAGTGTCGAAGATTTCGGTGTTGGTTTGAAGGATTTTCGATGGATTCTTGGAAACGATGAGTGGTTCGGTAGGGCTACGATCATTGTTACGTCCAAGCTTGAGACGGTTCGGTGTTATGAGATCCATTGATTCGTAATCGGATACAATGCCATTGAGTGCCAAAGGCAGGTCGTTCATGGAGTTTGCTGCTTCCGATGATAGTGTCTCCCATTGCAGGATCCATAGTCTCCTTCCTTGGAATGATTTGTTGATTGATGATTTCACTTCTCGTATCTTACGTTCAACCTTTCCGTTATAATTATGTCCGCCGACAGGGCAAACTTCGAAATTCATCTTGACGTCGACGTGAAGGCGGTTTTTAAGATCTTTGAACGAAATCCTTGAATCGTCACAGCCTTTGACCATTTGGCTGCCTTGATCGATGAACATATTCATTGGATAACCGTTATCACAAGCGAAGCGAGTAAGGGAAAGTAGAAAAGATGGCGTGCCGTAGTCGTCCATTGTCTTGATCGAAATGGTGGAAGTTGTGGAGCAACAAAAGATTGTCAACCAAATTTTGATCGTTTTGCGTTTGTTGAATGAACTGTTGTATGCTTGAAATGGTCCGGCTAGATCACATTGAGTGTTGTAGAATGCTGGTGCAATCGTCATGCAGGAGTTTGGAATCTTCCCCATCGAAACCTTGATGCGTTTGTTTTTCGAGAATAACGACACAGTTTGCAGGCTCGTTTGATCTTCTTTGTGACCTCACGACCTTCAATGATGTTGGCGACTTTGGATGCATAACGTAATGTCGATTCGATTCCCGAGTGCTTGACGGTCTTGCTGAACCAGTGAACCTCTTGTAAAATGGCGTAGGAAAGTGGTGAATGCTTTTCCAGGATCGGTACACAAAAGACAGTTTGATGGAGATCTTTCATGACACGAGTCATTGGTGTAACGATGTTGATGCTTTCGTTTGGAAGAATGCGACCGGTGTAAATGAGTATACCGTCCACTTCAGTTGAGATACGTTTGTATTTGTTAGGGCTGACGAATCGTTTGACCTCATTAGTTCCCTTGTGCCAGAAGTAAACTTCCGCTGATTTGATGTGAACTTCCATATCGTCCAATTTGATGATAAGCTGATGATTGTTGGTATTGGATGCACGTCTTTGTTGAGCTAAATATCTAAGTTTTTGCAGATATTTAAATACGAGAGCAAGAATTCTGATAACTTTGGTGAAACGAAATCTGTTGGGGTCTATCAAGTATTTCGAGAATGAGTAGCGTTCGCTCACTTCGGCAGGAAGTGACGAATGTCCAGAAGTCTTCGTGAATGAATGATGTTGGTTGCTCTCGAAAGTAGCCTCTTTCTTCATTTGGGTAAGGTCAGAAGAGTTAAGAATAATCTGACTCACTTTTTTGATGGGGAAGTCCTTGACATCAGTTGTCATCCAGGAATCACCGTTGATCCATCTCGAACTGTTGCAACCACGACGTGTTGGAAGGTCGGCCAACATTTGCTTTGTGTTGATGTAGTACCAATTTTCGGATGACGTGAAGCGTTTGATTTCAATGATTCGATTACGTACAAATGGCTTTAGAGTGATCTCGTCGTTGCTGATCCAGTGCAGATTGATTGTGCTATCAGTTAGTTTGATTGATCCATCATGTTTTGATTTGAGTGCACGTCTGACGACCTCACCAGTATGGGCATTGAGCACAGCAGCAATGAGCTCTGCACGTGGTTGCGTTGTCGGTGAGATGACTTTGGATCTCGAGAAGATGAGTTGCGAGGAATATTCGCCATTTTTACGGAGCATTCGTGCGTAGATAGCGACAGCTGCCATCTGTTTGCTAGCATCCCCAAAATCGACAGTGTTTATGTTCAGATTGACTGCATCTGGAGGAACGATGGTTCTTTGATACCGGATGGTCTTGATTTCTTGCATCATGGTAAAGTTATCTTCCCAGATCGGTCTGAGATTGTCAGGAATGGCATCGTCCCAACTGAGTCCAAGATCGACAAGGTTGCGAAGATCAAGCTTGAATGAAGCGGTGATGGGTGTTAATTTGCCAGTGATGTCGAATATTTCACCAGCTTTCGAAACGCAATGACGTCGAGTGAGCTTTGATGGTTTACGCCGACTTGAATGGTTGGCTTTTTACCACGATGCTTTTTGGCAAAATTTAATTCGGTTACGTCGATGGCAATTTGATCTGATTTCGGATACCAAATGAGACCACCAACGCCGATTGATTCTCCATCTTTGGTCAAGGATGCTGGAGGATCATCACCACTGAATGTGAAACCTTTCAAACCGAACCCTCCCCGACTGAGAGCGATTTCCATTTGGTCGGCTCGTTGTTTTGAGGTTTGATCATCAACTTCACCAGACATGCAATCGTCGACGTACAAGTCTTCGTTTACGATATGGTCAACTTCTGGGAATTCCTCTTTCGACAAGGATGAGGTTTGACGAATGCCTCTTTCGGATTGATTGCCACTTGATCGCACACCGTATATCAACGTCTTTATCACTTTCTCTTCAGGTGGCTGGTTGATGTCGAGTGTGTCGTGCCATAAGTATCGTTGGTAGCACCAGTGATCAGAGCGTAGCTTGACGGAATTATACATTTTGGTGACATCGGTATGGAAGGCGGTTCTGTGAGTGTACCACCTGATGAGGATTTCCACCAATTTGTTCATTCCGTTGGTTCCTTTGGCGAGGATTGAGTTTAAGCTATATCCACTACTTGTTGGCTGTGATGCATCGAACACAATTCTGCATGGCGTTGTTATCGAGCTGAGTTTCCATACAGCCCGCCATGGAATGTAGTTTTGGATAGCGTTTGATGACAGTTGATCTTGCTGGCCCTTTGGAAGATTATTGACGTAATCAACGTGTCCAAGTCTTTGAAGCTTACGTTCGGATTCTAATACATCTGACTTGTCCTCTGGATGACGATTAAGCTTTGAAACTTGTTGATTGTAGACTTTCAGTGCCCTAGAACGGTTGGGCACCAAACGAGTGATGGGATCTTGGATGAATGGAAGTGTTGCGATCGTCACTTGCTCGTCGGATTTTACGATGATTGATTTATTGATGAGTTCTTGTTCGACCTCTTCACGAATGCTTGTTGCCTCTATTGATCCATTGGACTTACAATCGACACAAGAACGACATTTGGTGCAACGATAGGTAACTTCACTGCCGGCACTTTCAGCAATGTCGAACGTTGATTGTTGGCCAGGATACGAGTTGTTGGAGACTTGGTAGGTGCGAGTTGTGCACAGAAGTGGAACGTCTGGGTTGAGTTGGTAACCAGTTTGATAAAGTCTGAATTGTTTAGAAATGAAATCACTCTTACCAGTCCTGTGGAATTCATTGTTGATCATGGTGAACAATTGATGAGGACCACCAATAACTCCACGACTGCCACATGAGCTGCGAAATATGGATTGGTAAATTGTTAATCCTGAAGGCATCTGGAACACGAACTTTGGGAAATAACGGAGGTATCTGATTCCAATCATCAAATCGACGTCTCCTCCAATGGTAGGTGGTAGCTTTGGAAGTTGCGATGGATCACCTTCAACTTTCTTGTAGGCTTCGTGGACGTCATGCTCGACTTGGCCGTTCAAATGGTAGGTTGGAAATGTTGAGGTGATTTTGTCCAGTGATATTCCAACAAATGTTGCATCAGATCCGTCATGGGTTGGGATCTTGACTGAATAAACGTTTGTTCGTATTGGAGTTGTCACACCTCCGACTCCACCCAAGTTGATAGGAATTTGGCACTGCAATTCGGCATCCAATAATTTGACTGATGACGTACGAACGATGAAATCGTCACATCCAGAATCGTAGAAAATCAGATACGGTTTATGGTTGATGGTGACTTCTTGAAACTGGAAGATGGCTGATTCGTCCACAGAATCCTTTGGTGATCTGGTTTGGAACGATGAAATTGCAATGAAGTTGGAGATGTTTTTGGAGAACTCTGGCATGTTGTTACGTTTGCTGATGCACCTCTGCTTGAATCGCTCGAGTTGGTTGACATTTTCTTGATCCCTCTTGTGCTCTTCACAGACAAGCACGTGTTTCTTGATGGTGAAGTTGTCATGATCTTTGTGTCTGCATATGAATTGACGTTGACATTTACCTTCCTGATGCTTGCCAGTGTCGACGTGGGCACCAGGGAAGAGACATTGGCGACACAAATGTTTACGTTTTAGGATGGAAAAGCGTTCAGAAGGTGACATATCTGCGAATTCCTTGCAGACAAAGTATTGGATCAGCTTGTTTCCTTTTGGTCCAATGGTTGTTGGATGATCCTTTGAACCACAAATGGCGCACTGAGTTTGATCGTCTGGATTGGAATTGAAGGATCTCGAATGCTTGGATGCGAATGCTGACTTGGTGGCTTGTCAGTGTCTAGCGATGTCAAGAGTTGCTTTTGCTGTTGAACTTTTAAAGTCTTCTCTAAAAATTCTATCAGTTGAAACCAAAGTTCTTTACCCTCTAAATCTTGGTCACAAATAGACTCAAACCATCGAGTAGTTCTAGAGTCACCAATCAATTTGTAGAGACGTTGGATTCCATCACTGTTGTAGAGCTTGGCTTCAATGTTGTGTTGTTCTGATAATGACATTAGGTCTTTCATGATCGAGATGATCTTAGTGAGAGCTTCAGCAATTTTGGATGGATTTTTAAGCCTCCAGATATTTTCGAGACTGGATAGCTCTTGCAGTTTATTGTTCAATAAAATGTTTGTGTTACCGAATGATGACTTTAGACGTTTCCAGATTTCGTCAATGTTTGTTTCAGCTTTCACGATTGACAGGGCTGGATCCTCCAAATAATTGTTGCGAAGAAGGTCTGGCATATAGCATCTTGGAGTATGGCGTTTGTGGAGCTTCTCAAACTCGGTTTGGAATGAGTAAATGTCTAGTTTTGAGTCGAATCCACTGAATTTCTGCAGTTTGATTTTCAGGATCGAATCTTTGAATGTCGAGAGTTTATCGATCTCTCTGTCGGCAAGCTGCTTTTTGACGTTGGTTGAGAAGGTTTGAAGAGAAGTAATCAAACGTGAATACTTCTGCTGTAGCATTGTGACTGATGGCTCCTTAGTTGTCCCAGTTGTGTCTCTGATAAGGACCTTGAGTTCGATTGCTATCTTCTCCATTGACTTCGTGATATCAGGAATATCTTTGCTTGCAGATTGGACGACAGTGTCTGTTACTTCATTGAAATCGATGGAAAGTTGGGATTCGATTAATTTTAGGGAGTTGTCAACATTTGTAGAGGCAGGCAGGCTGGACACAGATTAAGGGTCGGTTTGGAACACGCACACAATTGAAGTTGATTGATGTATTGTGTTGACAGAGTTCAAACTAAAAAGTACAAAATGAAAATGATAAATATTTTGAACTAAAATGACAAATCCTTGACTAAATGACAAAATATCCTAGATATCCTCAAAATGCTCGTGATAAACCTCTAAAATCTCTCAAAAATGTGAACAAATCATAGAGACAAAATGACAAGAAAACATGACTGAAATGAGCTAATTCCAAAGGAAATTTTAGGTAAATTCTATAATTGAAAATTGTACTGAAAATCCTATGGTTATCCTAACTTAAAGAGAGGCACTGAGAACCATAAGTCCTAGACAAAACTGCAGAAAAACAAAAGAACCAAAACTCACCGGCTGGCCTATGAGTGTGTGCTGTGAAATGCCATGCCAATATTCAATGAAAATTGATGAATTGAAACTTGAAATTCATTGACTTAAATTCCAAATTTGTAAATTAAAAATAGTGACTTTCTCTGACTTCCCTCGCATACATCCTTCTACAAAGGTGTTCTGTCAGAAATGTGAAAATCAGAAAACGTGAAAACTCTCTGATCAAAATTGAAACAATTAAAAATGCGTAAAAAGATAATTGCTTTATGCTAATTATAAGAAAATATGTTTTCTCTAAGAAATATGCGATCTTTTTATAAGATCAAAGTTCATTAACACGAAGGTAAAATGATTATGTCCATTTTATAAGCACAAACATTACACTCCCCCCAATGGGAAAATCATTTTGAACAAGCCAAATCAACATACAATGCCATTTGACCAAGTTGAGTCATTATGTCAGACTCGTCAACATGATGGATTATAACCAAACCACGAACAGCTCGTTTGGTTTCACGAAATACGTTCTCTGTCACGTTTTTGTATCGTATGGTGGCTTTACGTGCAACACCGTCGGTACTGTATTCAAGATTAGTAACTTGACCATACGTATAATCCTTTGATATTGCTGAATCAGTTTTCGTAAAGATGACAACATCTCCAACGTTGATGCTATCTGTTTGGTACCATTTTTGTTGCTTCATCAATTTTGGAACGTGGGTAATAAGCCAAATCTCGAACCAAGACTGATAGATCTGCTCATTTGCTTGTAAGATTTTTGATGGATTGTCGGTGTATATCACGTTTCCTTCAGGACTTTTATCATTGTTTCTTCCTAGTAACAATCTATTTGGAGTTATCAAGTCCATGCATTCGAAATCACCAACGATGTTACCAAGGGCGAGTGGTAGGTTATTGATCGTATTTGCCATTGTCGCAGATAACGTTTCCCACTGTAGGAGAGACAATTTTTCCTTGTGAGCGATCTTCTCGATAGATGCATTGATTTCACGTATCTTCCTTTCCACTTTCCCATGCATATAGTGTCCCTGTACAGGACAGACTTGAAATTCGACTTTGTGAAGCTTCATCAGGCTTGATTGGACATCTCGAAGGTCGAGGTTCATCTCTTTGCATGCTTTAACCAACTTCCTCCTTCATCACAAAGGAGCTTTTTGGAAATCCTCTGCACATGCAAATCTTGTGAATGCCATGATGAATGATTTGCTGAATAGTCATCCATGTTTTGATGCTGACTGCCGAAGTTGAACATAACACAAACTACAAGCCAGATTTTGATAGTCTTCCTTTTGTTTTGTGGTTGATAAGCCAGGTAAGGTCCTGATAGGTCGATTTGTGAGTAAAAGAAAGCTGGTGCTATGGTGAGATTATATGGTGGAACTGGTCCCATTGCGATTTCGACTGTACGTTTCATCAGGTATCTGCACCGTTGACATGAATCACGAACTTGCTTGACGAGACTTCTGCCATCAATAATGTAAACTTTCTGTAGAACAAATCGATGAGTTGTTTCAACACCAGAATGGCGTGCAGTAGGGTGGTTCCAGTGAATGTCCATGACAATACTGTATGATACAGGAGAGTACCTATCTAAAACAGGCACACAGAAGGTTGATGAGCTCAAGTCTTTCATGACTTTGGTGAATCTTCCCACGATTGAGATGCTTTGATCAGGAAGTATACGACCAGAATACTTGAGTGTTCCATTTTGTTCTCTTGCGATGTTTTCGTACTTTGACTTGTTGGTGAACTTCTTGATTTCAGATGTTCCTTTCTGAAAATAGTACTGCTCTGCTGATGATAACTCCTCTTCAGATAATTCCCCATTAAGCTTTGGTTTTGCTTTGCGAAGATTGTTGCAGTAGCGTAAGATGTATGCCATGATTCGGATGACTTGATGGAATGAATGGTGATTTGGATCCAAGATGTAGGAAGAGAACTCGTATCTCTTCTTTATTTCGTCACTGTTGAGACTGACGTGCCACTTCAATGTTCTTGCAGATTTGGTTTCCTTATTGACTTCGGATAACTCTTTGTTGGACAATGTGATTTCTTCAACACGCTTTGCTGGGAATTGACTCTTTTCTTGTTTCATCCAATCGAAGCCATTGATCCAGAATGATTCTTGACTGACATCATTCAAAGTTGCTCTTTTCCTGGTTCCTATATCTGCAATCATGTCACTGGATTTTACGTGCAACCAGTCATCTTTGCTTGTGAATCGATTGATCTCAATGATACGACTTCTGACCCATTGTCTGAGCACTTTTTGATCGTTGGTTATCCAATACAGGGATATTTGGCTGTCTGTAAACTTTGTTGCTGATTTGAAGTATCGTTTGAGCGATCGTTGAACAACTTCTCCAGTGTGAGTAGCCATTAGTGATGCATAAGGTTCAGCACGTGGTAGTGTCATATCTTTTGGTACGAGTTTGGTTCTTGAAAATGATAACTGGCAGGAATAATGACCATTCTTGCGAAGAAATCGAACGTATATGCATACACAGATCAATGTTTTACTTGCATCTCCGAAATCCAACGTTTCGATGTCAAGCGATACAGCATCGATAGGCACGATGGCACGTTTGAATTTGATGTTTCCAAGTTCTTGCATCATCTCAAAATGTGATATCCAAATTGGTCGTAGGCTATCTGGTATGGTATCTTCCCAAGTCAATTGAAGATTGGATAACTCTCGTAGATCGAGTTTCATAGCAGCGATAAGGGGTGATAGCTTGCCAGTAATGTCGAAAACTTCAGCCACATTTGATGCACAGTGGCGACGTGTGAGTACTTCTGGGATGATATTGGTTGCAGCTGAACATTTCTTTCCTCTTCTCTTTGCTGAGAAGTTCAGTTCTGAGATTGAGATCGAAACTTCATCAGACTTTGAGTACCATTTCATACCACCGACTGCCACTGATACTCCATCGTCAGTGAGGTGTGATGGTGGATCTGCGCCGGATAAGGTGATTCCTTTGAGCTTGAAGCCTCCTTTGGATGTGATAACTTCTAGCTCGTCTGCTCGTTTGCATGCTTCCTCTGTGTTGATGTCGCAAAATAAGTCGTCGACGTACATATCCTCCTGAAGAATTCGATTGGCAGCTGGATATTGATCTTTGAAGGTTTCGGAAACTTGACGCAATCCACGTTCAGCCTGGTTACCGCTGGAACGTATTCCGTAGATCAGTGTCTTGATTATTTTCTCTCTGGGAATCATTGATGGATTGAGTTCATCTTGCCATATGTAGCGTTGCAACGTCCAATGCGTTGGGTCGAGCTTAACAGTGTTGTACATTTTACTGACGTCACTGTGTAAACCAATTTCATGATGGACCATCTGATCATCATCTCCTGAAGTTTGTTCAAATTGTTTGTTCCCTTGGCAGCAAATCGTTGAGACTGAATCCTGATTGGGTTGGTTGTGACGCATCAAAAACAATGCGACATGGAGTGCTGAGTGATGATAACTTCCACCACTGCTCGCCAGGGTATGAAGTTTGGACGGTACTGGATTTGAGCATCTGTGTTGGTCAGCTGGTAGATTATGAACATAATCAACAAAACCAAGATCTTGAAGTTTCTTCTCTGACGCAATGATGTCATGCTTTGTCTTGTTGAT